>NC_088104.1:22756785-23061607 GCF_036370855.1 Dromaius novaehollandiae
ATCCAAAATGTTCACTTTCCCTTAAACCTGACTCTGAGTATAAACCACTAGGAGTTTTGTTTGTGTCCACTAAAATACAGCATTGACTCTGAAGGGTTATGTCTAGTTTGCACCACTGGTAGCTTTCCTTGTAATCTTGACATGCTTTCAGCTAGCGGGGATATTCTTCGGGTTCAGATTTTGAATGGAAACATTGTGGAAGTTAAGTAACACTCCATAGGGCGGGTTGATCTTGGAATCTGAATGGTATTGGTATGAGCATTGAGCACTTTCAGGTTCACTGTGTTTCAACCAAAAAATCAGGAGCAATGCAAGAATGTCTCTCAGCATTTTAGAGGATTCTCTGATGTGAATTCTGCATTCAGAATAATATTCTGTATGAACAATTGTGATAATTTTGCTTACTCTTAGCACTCTGGAAAGTCTGTGCATGTAAGCATTTTTAATGTATTGGGGTTGGATATAAGGCCCTTCAAAGGGTGCCCTCAAAAGTGCTCCCAGTGGCTGGTGTGGGCAGGCTCCTTATGCATTTTTTTTATTGTGCAGTAATTACCTGTATAAATTTGGCACAAAGCATAAAGACAGACTGTCCCTGCCTTGAAGCAGATGTTTTAAAATAAGCATCTTTGGTTACACACACGGACATGCATAGATGTCTTAAAACAAGCTTGCTTGCTTGTACATGTTGTTTTCTTCAGGGGAAGGCAGCAGTTTTAAAGAGAAGTTTGAGTGAAGAGGAATTAGTCGACTCCCTCGCCTCCATAGAGGAAGAATTGAAAGACTGCTTAAAGAGAAATGAGAGAAGCATGTGAAAATATGCTTAGGGCAACAAGTTGGGGAGCGAAAGTGACTGAGAGGGGAAGGAGGAAATAGAATTGAGAGCCTTGGAAAAAGATTTGAAGTGGAGTGGTATAATCCTAGAGGCAGAAACTGGTCCATATAGACCAGAAAGGATGAAAAGATGCTGCAGGAGACTAAAGGAAGTGGTACACGGTAGAGGACTTGAGGCAAATCTTGTATGTAGCAGACATTAGGAGGTCAGAGACCATGGGACAGGTGGAAGATGGATAGCTGCTGAAAATGCAAGTGGAGCCCAGTGTGAAAGATGGAATTTTTTTATTAGGCTCAAGAGCAGCGAAATGGAAAGGTGAGGGGCAGGGGTAGGTAAAGAGGTTGAGTACAAGGATAGCATGGGGTGCAATAAAAGGTTTACAAGTGTTTTGTGAATCTGAAACTGTTGAGTTTCAAAAAAGAAGTTGAAAGGAGAAGAAAGAAGTTAGAGATGTACTCTGGTTTTATGCAGTCTATTTTCTTCTGAGGAGTAGTTTTCCAGCTTCTTGGTGGAGAGAAGTTACAAAGTCCCTGCAAGGTGGCACAATGAAAATGTTAGTGATTTTATCAAAATTTGATTATTTCTTCTCATTCTTATACACAGTACAAGAGAACTCAGTTTTCCTCACAGAAGTGAACTGCCTTTTCTTTCTTTTGCAGGCTGCCAAAATGGCAAACTACTGCAAGTGTCAAAAACTGAGTGACCTTTTGTTCCTTACGTTTGCCATTGTCTTCATTGTCAATAGGCTTGGCATATATCCTTTATGGTGAGTAAGCATATCCTTTTCCTCAAATGTTAAGCATCAAACAAGCTTGGAAATAACTATATTCTAATAGAATATGATACCCTGACATTATTGTCTTTCCCAAAGTGCCAAGGAGTTTCAGACAGAACTAGGTGCTGAAAGAACCTATTTGCTGCAGTGCCATTGTATTTACCATGCGGTTGACAGGAAGTATAAAGGGCTTAAGCTGATTTTAAAGTAGAAGTGAATTGGAGACAACATGGCCTTAGGTTAGCAGGCAGATGCTTGTGTGGGCAAAAAGGTGGCGGGGGAGTAGAATAAAAAATATTACCAGAAGCAAAGCTTGATGCAAGGATTTTCTCAGTAGCTTTCAGTGCGTGCTTTATCAGCCTGCTCAGCTCAAAGAAAAAACACAGTGAGCTAAGGAAAATTCTAGCCTGCTGAAATCAATATAAGGATGTTATTGCCATGCAGATTGCAATACCTCAGGCTTCTTCTTTTCCACCCTTCCTGTGAACTGGGGGTCTTGGGGAGGCTGTGTAATACATCTGTAAGATAAATACACAGATGTTACTCTAATCTCACCTCTTTCCAGATAAAAGTAGCTGCTTGCATTTACTCACTCTCTCTCTCTTCCTATGTACACTCACATGTATGTACACAAACATGCACAGGTATGTTTGATTTTTCAGCAATGATCTTCAACATCCACAAACCTGCTGATTAGTCAGAAAATACCATGATGTACACCAGTGCAGAAACCCATTCAGGTTCTTCCGTAGCCACAATATGAGTTACCTTTGCCAAGAGAGGAAATGTGCTAATCTAGGGTCATGTGCCTGTGTTTATGAGGGGGGCTGGAAGAAGGCCTTGACCTCACTCTTTTGTGTTCAGGATCCTTCATTCTCTAGTATGAACAGAACTAACCCAAATCTTTGTATTCCTGAGAAAGCAGGAGGGGTCTCTCATTACAGCAGGGAATACAGAGTGACAGTTTCATCTTCCGGGATGCCAGGAATGCCAAAAATGTTACCCTTTGCAGAGGTTTATATACAGACATGAGCAAGCTCCTTATATAAGCAGGAAAAGGATTTACAGATACAAGTATCAACCTCTCTGCCACAAGTTTCCTTTCCAAATCCTTTATAATGGTATCCCTTTGGGGTACTGTTAATGCAAACAGGATAAGACCTAGGTGCCTTAGGGAGCTGTGTCATCAACTCTGATTAACAGTAGAATGCAGCAGTCACATTTAGTGTTTAATGACTCCAAAGATAATGTGATAATACTTGGTCCTTACTGTGCTGTGAGTTGGTGAAGCCTCATGACAAAAGGAGAAAATGGATAGGCACTCAAACTACATTTAAAAACCCTTGACATATTTTCCCAGGAGCAATGATATGTTTCTTAAACATCTTTACTTCCCTTTCCTTAGCTCTTCCTTGGAGCTAACTTAGCCACTCACTGAATTTCTGCAAATGAAGTAAGCTAATTTTTTCCACTTGCATGATCTCAGATAGGAAGAATGGTGGCACTCTAATTCATAGGATTTCATCTGACTGTGGCACTGTTTTGTATTGGGAAATGGAGTGAGGACTAAACTCCACTAAAGCAGTTCTACCACTGGAGACTGCAGTACATGTCTCAGCCTCAGAGAAGGGTCAGTCAGATGATGACAGCTTGAAATGGAAATTCCACTGCATTTTCCTTTCTCCTTGAATGGTTTTAAAGAAATAACAAATTTACACTCCTTTTTGAGTGCTTTGAGTTTTTATTACAGTGTTGCCATATGTGTTTAGCTATGACTCTAGCATAGCATTTAAAGCCGATTCTATGTTATTTGAAGTAGCAAGGAGGGAACTGCTGACTTTAAATTTTTATGTTATCCAAACAAAACTTTACCAGATAATTGCTATGTGCTTGCCTTGCTGAATAGTTAACAAAGAGCAGGTTAATCTCATCCAAAGTGCACAATTTTGAAGGAGTTCATTGGTTTTCTCACAGTTTAACTGGAAGCAGCTTCCCAGTGTGCTTTTCCTCTTGAGAAAACTGAAAATCAGCAAGGTCAAGTTTCCCCCATTCTTTACATCCTTACTATGATAGTCAAGTTTTGGAGAGTATACAGTTTAACTTGAAGTGTTTAAAATAACACTGTGTTTATAATCAGAACTGAAGGCTCCCACCATCTCAAGTGATTTCTGTGAAGTGCTGTAGCCAAGTGTCACACTGCAGGAAGCTCTTGCTAGGACTAGGCAAATTTTCAATTAAAGATTGACATGGCTAGTGGGAGCTAGGCATAATACAGCTTAAGGCTGTGCAAGTGTCCTATTACACAGCTCATGTTGTCTGACTTGCAAAATCCCTGAAGTAAGAGATTGCCAGCACAGTGATACGTTATCTAGGAAGTATCAAAACCTGAGCACTGATTTACAGCCTTGCTATTTTGTCCT
This sequence comes from Dromaius novaehollandiae, assembly GCF_036370855.1. NCBI lineage: Eukaryota > Metazoa > Chordata > Aves > Casuariiformes > Dromaiidae > Dromaius > Dromaius novaehollandiae. The sequence goes on from NC_088104.1 coordinate 22,760,813, forward strand.
ATGATTCTGGGGTGTGCCCATACATTCCCTTACACATTTGGTAACAGCAGCAGTTCCATACCACTTCTGACTGAAACCTCATCTGAATCCTGCTCTCTGGAATCGCAGTGGCAGTGTGCTGAAAACAGCGTGAAAATTGAAGCAAGTAGGTCTGGAGAAGAGGGAAAGGAAAGAAGGGCTGCATAATAGTGTCTGTTGTTGATGTTGAGCTCTCTTTGTACTGGATATTGGGTCAATGAGGACAGCAGGTTACAACTGTGGGCAAGGTTAGCTGCTAGGATGGAGAAGACAAGGAACTTGTTTTTGTAGTAGAGGAATGTGATCAACTTACTGCCTGTTTAATGACCATTGTCATAGCAAGAAAACAACTACATTATGAGAAAAGTAAGGTCCTTGCGTTGAAGCACGTGCAGTGTAATAGGCCAACTGCATGAGTAAGAGAGAGAAAATTAGACTCTACCAACATCATCCCAAAATACCGATCACAGGTTAGCCCAAAAATATCTTGTAGTAGAAAGGAGTAATTGGAGAGGTGACTTCAGAGCATGGCTCTGAGAAAAAGAAAAGCTCTTGATTAGGGGGAAGGAGGGGTGACAGTTGCAAGGATACTCCAATTATAGGGAATGGAATAAAAGTACAGTATATATGATCTGTGATTTTTGATACCATCTTATTTCAAGACTAAAGATGCCTGTATTCCTAAAGATTACCCTTTACTTACATATGTCATCAGAGAGTCCAGAGGCAGTTTCATATTTCTCAGCAGTAGAGTGAGCATTGCAAGTGGGAGTCAGGGTTTGTAGAAATGAAGTACGGGTCATATGGGCTTCTCTCTCCCAAATCTTTTTTCTCTTTGAGGGAACAGTTCCACATCTTTGCCCCCATTAACTTACATGTCAGCAAAATGAGTCACTGGAGTGGCAGCAGGCTGGGAAGCATAGTTTTGCTCTCCCTTTCCTTGTTGCTGAATATTCAAAACAGCAAATTTGGTGTCTGATTAATATTACATAAATATGCAAATTTTTCTAGCAGAAAATTTGGGAGGTATAAAATTGGTTTGCTTGTAATGCAAAAGGAAGACTGTAATTTATAAGAAAACTTCCTCCATGCAGGAAGGCAAGTATCCAAGAATAGGTCCCAGTCACATTGCCTATAAAATACTGGCATGCCTCTTGAGCTCTGGCTTTGCACAAATTCCATTTAATTTTGCGTAGAGGTGCTAATAAAGAATTCAGAATGTATCAAATGCTGTTGTTTGAAGGTTGTTTAGCAGTGGGGCTAAGATAAAAGAAATAGGCAATTAGGTATATATTTAGCAGTCTTTCTGCAGGCATCTGGAGTTCATTTCAGCAATAATTCAAAAACCCCAGGACACTTTCTACCTCCTGCTGCTAAGTGAATGTAGGAGTAAAGCTGCTATTTTCACTGACAAGACGTTTCGTTTGTGAAATTCTCCCACTTGCACATAATCGCTGTTCTAGCAAATTACAACATACAACACAACTCTCCATGAGTCAGGGTGAACGTGAATGCCTTCTCCGGTGATACAGGATGGTAGGGACAGTGAAAGCAGTCCCATACCGATGAATTGATATAAATGATGCGAGCCTTTGGCTAGTCCGATTAGGCTGGACAAAGCAGTTACCTCACGCCTTTCTTTATTTCAGCAAGCCTTACAATGCCTTTTCCCTAAGCACCAAACATCTGTTTTTGCTGTAGTTGCACAGACATGGTCCTCTCTCTTTTGTTGTTAAAGGAATGCTTTGCTTTTTGCTATTGTCAGTTTGTTTTTCTTATTAATCTTGTTTTGATTTGTGCAGAGAACAAACAGGCACTTTTATTTCAGGAGAAGTGGGTGAAGAAGGTGATCCATTGTAGCAGTCCGGTTTTTCCAAGCTTATTGCTAGTTACAGAGCTCATGCTCCAAGAGCCATGAAACTCCTGAAATCTGGGCTATACAGGAAACCCAAGCCTGCTTACTTTTCTTATTCTTCCAGAATATGCTCTTTTTTTGACAGAGCCATTTGAGTAAATCTCCTAATGTAAAGTGCTGTAAATCTGGAACTTTTTTATGGAATGACAGTGAGTCAGGGTATTTCCAAGAGCTTCGGTGGAAGCAAGGGCAGAAGGAGGGTAGCTAGCATAGAGGGAGATACAAAGTTACTAAACCCATTTAGCGTTTTAAAAGATGGCTTGAGGTGACAGTGGAGAAAGGTTTAACTTTTGGGCTTGAAAGAAGAAAGAGAATGAAAGGAGATTCCAGGAAAGCCAAGCTGATATTTACCAGGGGAAGGCATGAAGTTGGGTAATACTCAGTTTCTGTCAGGTTTCTTTGAACAGTGCTACTATGAGGTTGTGTTTCACTGGTTTTGATTAATTATATGAGAAGTGGCCTACAGTTTCAGGGAACTGTTATTGATAAATACTGCTGTCAAAAGGTTGAGGAGCAGGGAAGGGGAGGTTGCCCTCACGAGAGCTATGAAGTCTCAGTAAGCGTTACACGTATACACTGGCAAATGTAAAACAACAACAGCTTAACTGTATAAATGTACATGAAAGCCTGATTTAAGCTGTTTATAAAGAACACAGTCATATTGAGCATGTGCTCTCCCCCAAATACTTATCTAGGCAAATTTGACATGATTCAGATAGTCCATATTCTTTCCTGTCCTTGAGACACTGTCACTGGCCCCACCACTGTACCACGTTGGATGCTATAAGCACAGATGATAAACCACCTTTGTTGGTATGTTCTTGCTTAATGTTTGTAGACATGTCTAATTGGATCATCCACTTGTGAGCCTGCTTGGAAAAGTTCTGTCAGAAAAGATGGCAAAGATAAATCTCACTGTTAAGACTTAAAGCTGTATCATTTTGTCAAATGCCTGTCTCCTCATTGGCTGCAATGTACAGTTGCTAAATGGGATTTTTTTTCCTTATGCCACCAAATCGTATATAAACACTGGTCTGCCAGTCCTCAGAAGAACAACTTGGTTGCTTCTTATTCTTTCCTTTTTAGAGCTTATGGGAGTACACACAGTCTGGTTCATGGCTGATTTCTAATCACCTGTTCATGGCAGTGAGTATCTGCAGGAACCAGACAGACATGGCATGATCTTTGCCGAGTTAAAATTAACTTCTGTTTGCCATGGTGTGCTGTAATGAACCTTAGTTAGTTATTACCAGTCTTGCTCTCATCTCTGCATGACTGGCTGAATAGCCCTTTCTGAGTTTCATCACTGTTGAATAATAGTTTGGAATATATCCATGCTGTTAACGCATACTCTGGGTCTCCAAATAGTGATCCAGCGTGGCCAGTTTGCACTGTTCTGTCTCCTTTCTTTTAACCTGGAGTTGGCTTCTCTCTGAGTGAAATTGCAGCTTTAGTTGTGATTAGGGTAGCACAGAGTCCCCATTAGTAGCAGCTGCTGCAGGGATTTGCTGAACCTGTCTTTTTCCTAGCCTTGTCCCTTTTCTAGCTGATATTGCCTGTTTTTGTGTAGCCCATAACATGTGGGAAGCTTGAATTGTCATCTTTGATACTCATTTGCTTTCCTGGGACATTTTCTTCTGTTTGGCACTTCCACTGTGTGTATTGTGGGAAGACAGCATGCGAACCATGGCAGAATTGCCCTGCTTCATTTCCCTGAACATACTGGTATAGCTGAAAGCTCAAACCTACACTTAAGAGACATCATATCACATCAAAGCACTAATGGGTGCTAGCTAAAGCAAGATTCCTGGTCAGTTACTATGCACTGTAAAAAAATTAGGCAGCCAGATAAATCATAATCACCCAAACTTGGTCTGAAATCTGAATTAACAGAGTGTTTTGTGATGGTTTTTAGTCACTCTCATTGGATCCTGAAGTCAGTGAAAATCTTTCTAGCCTGGCTAGTATTATGTGTAAAGGTGGACAAACATTTCCAATTATTCTGCACTAAAATAAACTCACTTTTTATTAAGAAAATAATTCTTTTTTTGACACTGGTTTGGGCTCATTTTGTTCAGAATATTGGCTGAAACAAAGCACAAACAAGGTTGTTTGTGGGTATCAGATATTGAAGGAATAAATTCTGATTTTGATTCCAGGTACTTGATTACTGATGTTATTCATGCTGTCAGTGAATGGACAATGTAGAGCTAACAACAAAAACTATCTAATGTGCTTATATTTCAGGCTATTTGTAGTTTCAGCAGGCAACTTATAACCAATCAGTTTACCAAGAGGATTTAATGAAAACTTTTTGGCAAACAATTTTTTATCTATAGTGTATTTGAAAAAATCATAGACTTTTTAATTATGGATTAAAAAGAAGGTTTAATTAACTAAGTCTCCGTAAATCTACTCTAAACCCTGGTCTTAGCTCTTCAGCAGCACATATATAGTGTTGTCATCCCATCTGTCTTTGACAAAACATTATCTGATCTTGTCCTTCATCGTGCCTGGTTATTCTATTTCCTCAGATTGTTTACAGCTCTTACAGCTCAGGGCTTTGAGTACTCTGTGAAGCAAAATGTACGTCTTTGGAGTGCTGGGTTAATACTCATCCAACTCTTTACAGAGAAGCTAGAAGAATTGGAAAGGTTACGTGTTGTTCACCTTTGCAAGTTTGCTATGTAAATAACAAGATGTGGCATTTGCTCAGTATTTCAGTTTTTAAGATTTTCATATGATCAAAACAGGAAGAATTATATGAAAAAGGATTTCACCAGACTTTCAAAGTCAATTCTTATCCTCCTCTTTAGTTTCTACAGACTGTTCCTTGTGGCTGTTATATTGCATTCTGTTGGTAAGGACAGGCTGTTCAGTCAGTGTTCTCACTTTCCTTCATTTATTATGAAAAATGTCCTTTCTAAAAGCTAAGATCTAGTTGAAAACAGGACACACAAAATTACTATGGCACTTTTTTTTTCTCAAAATTATTCCGAAGGGTGTAAATATCTCAAAGGAAGGGAAACAGCATTGGTGTTATTCCTGTGGCCAGACCTGTTAGCTGCTTTTAGATCAGCTCCTCAAGCCATGGTGACTGGAGAGTAAACGAGTATCGATGAACTGAGGTGGCTGTATTGAGGGCTGCTTCCACCGTGGTGGTCTGCTCCCTCTATAAGCTGCTTTTAATCAGGGAAAATTCTCTGAATCTTCTCTGAAGTTGCAGGGAGGATGGGAGGAAGAAAGAGACTGACCATGGGAATTTACAGTTTGACTGGTTTTTATCTAAAGGGAGAGGTAGGTGAGGAAAGTTTGACCCAAAATAGATTTTTTAAAGTATTATCCATTCTGTAAAAAGGAGAGCAGTTTTGATGTAGGAATACCACAAAGAGCCCATATAAGGACTGACACTCTAGGTGGCTGTAGCTAGTTTATATGCGAGCATTCTGCATGTTCTCATCCCCCTTTCTTTTAAAGGCTATATCTGCAGCACGGGGGCTTGCTGCTAATGAGATACAGTTTGTAATGCTGTAGAGTCAATACAACAGCTAAACAACAAAGGTGAACTACCATTTCCCTTTGACTGACCTTATAGAGGGGATCACAGTGCATCTTTGGAAGAGTAGAGGTGCTAGAAGGTTGCAGCTGCAGGAGGGTTTATCACACACTCCTGCTACGCTGGTTTTGGGGGAATGTTGTAGCACTGGTGGGGAAAACGCTTTCTGGTGTGGACACGCATGTTGAAGCACACATTGTTACTGTTCTAGTATGTTTATATTGGGAGTTTCCAGCCACTGCTGTATGTGGCATATAAAAATCATAGCTATAGAGAAAGATTGTAATATCATAGTTAACTTACCAGCCCGATAGAGTAAATGGCTTTTGAATACAGTGATCAATAGCCACGATGCAGCTAGGGTCACATTAGCAATCAGTTAGGAAGAGGTCATTAAAGCAGAACACCTTGAGAGAAATTCGGTCCCCAAGTAAGTGAGCGCATTTGGTTCTTTTTGTCAATGTTGCACCGTGGCAGAGTTTGATCCGTGAAAGACATGAAATTGGAAGTGATTATGTGGAAAACTGGATTAAACTGTGAACCATTTAAGGCTGATTTCCCAGACTTTGGCTTGGAGGAATTTCTTACAACACTGGTGGGGACACAGGTACGGTTGATTCAGTTCGTTTCTTTGTTTTTCCTCCTCGTCCACATCTTCCAGCATTTCTTCTCCAACTGGAGTGTAATCTTGAGTCATTTGTTTGAAAGATGACTCTTTAGCAGACACTGTGCCACCACACTTCCTTAGGCTGCATTATTTTTATGGATTTTAAAAATGTTTCTGTTATTCTAGGAGCAGATTCTCAGGACTAGACCAATTTATCCAAAAGTGTGGCACTTCTACTACTGATCACATGTAAGCCACCTGAAAGACATTGGTGGCCTGGCAGAGAGCTGGCTGCAGCTGTTCTGTGACATTTTACAGACTTCTGAACTAGTTCTATTTAGGTCCCACATTAGAGAAAGTTTGGGGAATCTCCTCCTGAGATGTCTGCCATGCTCTATAGCTAAATACAAGGCAGTGTGCCTTTCTAGAAGCATAAGAAAGAGACATTCCCTGAACACAGGTAGTGCACTTATTTTTAGTTGACAGAAAGAGGCATGGGGAAGGCTTTTTTGTCCTCTGATGCCCTGTTTTGCAAAGATTGGAAACTGACCTCCTATAGCTTACATCGAATGTCTTTCCTATTTAGACAATAATAGGAACCCCAGGCAGAAGGATCTTGATCTGTATTCTGTGTTGCTCATATAGAAGTTTTGTGTGTGCTTGGAGATTTGGAAGCATCATTCCTATCATAATGTAGCTTCTCTCTGCCTTCATGTTGTGATCAAAGGCCTTTGCCAGAACACATTACTGATGGAACATTTTGCTGAGTGTAGTTACATTCTGCTGGGGAATTTGAAATCTTGCTGTGTGCTAATGTCTATTGAAAGACTGTCCTGAGATTTGAGCTTGGATTGTGAAGGTGTCGCTGACCTTGTGTTCTTGTTTTTTTCTGTCACGACTGGAAATATTAATGTTCATACCAGTGACTGCAAAATCCATTAATAGGCAGGAGCTGTTGATGAGAAGAAATTGAGTGAACAGGAAAGAACAACTGAACCCAGAACAGTGACAGCTTGATCAGAATAGTTCCTTTTACAGTACATCAAACATGAATAATTTCCTGTCTGTTGTATCATTTTAGTTAAGTAATTGGAAATCCTATTGATCTACACAAGGATTAAAATAATGCAGTCTCAGCAGCAGGGCTATGATTTTTACAAAAAGGTATTGTCCATTACAGCAGCACCCAAATCTACAGCAGCTGAGCTTGTGTTAGCACCATGTCAGGAGCTGCAGGCCTCAGCTAGCTTATAAATCCTCTGATTTAGGGCTGGTATGGATGAATAGAACTCCACATGTTTCTAACCTCACCGATAAATCTGAAGTATGTTGACTTAACATTGTTCTGCATTTTGAATGTGTCAAACTGACTCAAGAGTTTATATCCTTTCTATTGCTGCACTTTGGAGAGATGTTTTATCAACTTACTGTCTAAAGAAAGAGGGTCATGAGCAGGACCAACACGGAACAACCGAGGAATTCCTCTGAGATGTTGTTGAAAGACCATCTTTCTCTCCTGCTCTGTTCTTCCTTCCCTGTTTCATTGATGCGCTGTAGGCGACTGGTCTGTCTGACTCTTCTCAGTGCACAGTGGATCTCTGCTGCTCCCCTCTCATTCACCATGCTCTGATTAGTAGCATAAATCCCACTTTGAGGCACTGAAAATCTAGGAGACAGCAAGATGTGAAAAGGGATCACTAAGCAAGAACCAAGAAGCATCTGTTCAGAGCAGAACAGCGATACAAAAGCAGTTGTAACAGCAGCTGGCTGAGCTACCACTCGAAAGAGAGGAATTGGCAGTGCAACCCTTCATGTACTGGGTTTGCTGTAATTAAATATTTAGTTGTGCTGCAGATTAAGGGCTCCAGGACATGTCAGTGCTGTAGACCAATGTTTCTTGAACTTGAAGACTACTTTTGCCCATTGTTTCATGCCCTCAGATAAAATGTTTGGCAACTTATTTTAGGTCTCACAGGCAGATATATCTGTCTGTTAGGCGACCTGTGTAAAGGTAACTTAGCATTATCATTGCCAGTAACTAAAGACAGCCTGGGATATGAAGTCCCGTTAGATTTCAGTCAAGGTCTAAATCCTGGAGATAGATTTTGACTGCTGATGAGCTGCAGCTGACTTATCATCATATGTCTGAGCAACAGGTGCACATATATGTGCTTTCACACTCCGCTCCCTCTTCAGTTATCCATGGCTCTTAGGGACTTTTTTCCCCCTCTCAGTTTTATGGGCTCTTTTATGCAAGTAGTCCATAGCATTCTATGAACAAGCTATTAAATTAAGTCTCCCAGCGTCTTTTTGAGACAGAAATACCAGTAGCTTGTGTCCATTTTTAATAGTGAATAAACTGTGTAAAGAAATTTGAAGATTTCTTAGATCACGTAATAAGTTAATAGAACAGCTAAATACAGAATCTAGGACTTTTTGCTCTTTGTTCCCAGGTCTTACTAGTTCTCATGTGTAATGAAGGATAAACTATCATGTTTTGAGAAGGAAATAAGCTCAATTTTTTTTTTTAAATAAAAGGAAAAATTCAAGGATGCTGAAAATAGTATACTGAACTGTTGGATTACTTGTACTAAATAAGGTCTGAATTTCAGTAGTGCCCACTTAGATGTAATTATCTATTTGCTGTGTAATGAATGCAATATTGAAAATGTCCCAGTCCAGCTGGCTATGGTATAATATAGCTTACTGTCATGAACTGTACACTAGTTAAAGGAGATAAAGACATTTATTCTGAAATTACGTAGACAAGCTGGTATCATGTTTTGCTGTCCTCTATTATACTATGAGACTGCTGGCTATTCCACTGTAGTAACAACATGCCTTTCTTTCAGCATGTTTCAAACACAGTATGTTGGCTACTGGGCAACACTACAGAAGTTAAGGCAACTTGCAGTAGCATTCATTTCAGCTGCACAGTTTCTGCTTCCTTTGGATGTGATAATAGTGCCCAGCATGGCGGTCGCCCTGCTATGCTTAATTCTGCAGAGTTTATCATGAATTTCCTGCCTGTCTGGAAGACCGCCTGCTTTTTCCACATGGCCTTTTTTCTCGCCTCCTTTCGTTCCTCTCAGGATCCTTTCAGAAACAAATGTAGCATGTTTTTGTCAATTCTCAAATAAATTTAAGTAAGTTTTTTACTCTTCCCGCCATCCATCTCTTTCTTTATCTCTCTTCCTTTATCTCCATTTTTTCACTCCATCCCATGTGCAAGACAAGCTTGCCAAGAACTAGTTTCTGTTATCTGAGACACTGGAGTTGTGCCCATTAAGTTGACCGGGGGGGGGGGGAGTGCAATCTTTTCTGAGTCAGTGTATGAGCCTGTTGCTGATAGCCTTCTGAGTACTGCTTCTCTGACTAGATAAGGAGTTAGATGGTAGAGAAAACCTGTGTTATTCTTGATACAATACAGGTGATTGTTTAGGAGCTGTGTAAAACATGTTAATTTTATTCTGAGTCTTCAATTACAGCAGTAGTACAGTAAGTACAGAATTACCTTTCTCAGTGGTTCATATATTGTGCCAGCACTCCTGAAAGTTTACCACAGATTTCTATAGGAGTAGATTGGATTTTAAGTGTTGAATTTGTTTTCTTCTGCCTCCATCAGCCACACTACTTAGCTCAAGGTGCTAAACTGAGAGCTTCATGCTTCCAGGTGTACAAAATACATCCCACTTGTGAGGTATTTAACAAGAGAAGAGGGGAAAAATACCTTCTATAACATTCTGTTCTTTTGCTCAGCTCTTAAAATTTTTCAGAGTTCCTTACAAATTGCTACGGTCCAGAGGGAACCTATTATCAAAAGTAGAAGCTAGTATTTTCTTCCAAATTGTGGAGATCTGAGAAATGCTGACCAAAGTTTTCAGAGAGGTAGAGCACTTACAGGTTAAAATAATTTATTTCTGTCAGATCAAATCCAGCTGTTTGAAGTCAGATAGCCAAGAATCAAAGTTTCCACCATTAATTTTGAAAAGCTGAGAGTTAATCACTGCAAAGCTTTGAAAAATTCCAGCAAATGTGTTTGCAAGATTTAAGTACCTGAACAAATTTTGAGAGTTTGAACGGAAGATTTATTTGCATTTTCATCCCATGGACACTTTCTCCTATGTGTATTCCACTTTCATGCTTCTTTTTCCAGTCTCTGTTATATGTGTAGTTGGTTAAAGTGCTTCAGTTGAATCCTTTCAAAAGTGGAATTTGTAGGAAAGTTGTCAAAGCTGCCTCCTTTCTTCCCTCCTCCTCTCCCTCCCACCCCACAGTCCCTGCAAGTGGCATCAGCACTGCCTGTATTCTGTCCCACTGACCATGTGATTTTCTTCTTTATAAGACTTTTAATATGAGAGAAACTTTCTCTCAGCATAAACCAGTTATGCGCTTTTCTGTAGTCCTCTGTATTTTCATTCAGCTTTTGCTCAGCCTGATGTGCTTGGACACTATAAGCATTAGCTCCTTCTCCACACCTAGCCTACATGTCGTGTCACTGACCCTCCTTAGCATTGCTGAGCAGTTAGTGCCATCTTTATGCGGCATTTTTTGAGATACTTAACGCAGAGTTCCAGTTCTGTCCTTAGTCTGTCAGACACAGCAGACTAGGAAGAGTTGTGCTTTTTTGATGAATGCTTATTTGCCGTATCTAATACACAGTAGATGACTCATTGGAGCAGTGAGATTGCTTTTGGAATCAGAAGCGTTCTGTTTGGCCTTGCTGTCTTCCTAATATTTTGGATTTTTGCAAGAACAGACCATCTGCATCTCTAATGCTGCTTTTATAACTTGACTCCAACAGAAGTCCCCAGGGATGAATTCGATCCAGTGAATCAAAATGTAAATAGAAACCTATCACTGCATTTACAGTTCTGGAGTGCCTAAGATAAAAGGCAATTGGATGTAGCAGTAGTAGCTTTACATACAGGAATTGCTGATTTAAAGTTTGAATTTGATATAGTAGTTAGAATTGAAATAACTTTCAGTGGAGTAAACAGGACTGGCTAAAGCTGTGTTTTGTTGTGCCCGCGAGTGTCCCCTTGAATTATAAACTGGGGTGTTACTGTGCTGTGTAGAGCCACCATTGGTAGAACAAATTGCATAAAGCTGAGATTGGAGAGTTTTAGCTGGTAGAAGCAATAATGTGAGGGTTTTTTTGCTTTAATAGAAAAATTGGTTCATTTTCTGATGTTCACGCCATAAACAGAAGACACTGTAAAAACACAGCTGTATAATAAGGTTATAAAGCATCCCCTTCTCACCAGAAGTTGGAAGAATTGTGAAGCAATCATGCAGTTTAGCATAAAAAAGCAAAACTAAAAAGGTAAGTATTTATTATGAAATGCCCTACAATGTTAAGGCCAGTCTGTCAGCTTATTAGAAATCATTGACTAATTTTTGACCATTGCTGTTTGTACACATAAATCATTACCATTGCAGGTTGTATCCTGAGTTTCCTGTATATGCATAAGCGTTATTAATATTACCTGAGCTACCCTTTCTGTTGCTGGAAAGGACTGTGGTAAGTGTGGCTGCTTAGTAAAAAGTTGCGCCCAGCATCTCTACTTTTTCAAACCTTGCTTGGGGGCTCAGCGCACCAAGAGCTGTGCCCGGAAGCCCGTGCAGGACCTTAGCTAGCTCGCTTTCCCCCAAACCGGGCCGGTGCTGTGGAGAGCTGAGCAGTTTGCTCGATTAAATGTGCCATCTAGTGGTTATGTGGTGATAATTGATTTTAAAAAGCGAACACAAAGCCAATGGACTGTTAAATTGATTTTTGCACCAGTGGGGAAAATGGATGGAAGTTCACAAATCCTCATATTTACTCCTTTTTTCCCCCCAAAGTAACAGGCTTTCATAAGTCACCATTTTTTTCTGAAAGTGCAATTGCTTTCTACTGTCTGTTGTCCACTCTCTGCTATCAGGCTGTTTGCTAAGGTCTAAATAGAAATCATCTTCTGTATTGGAATATTTGGGCAGAATAATTAATGCTGAGTTGACAAAGCTTCATAAACTATATTTTAAAGTCACTTTCAGTGCCTGTATCTGAAACTTGGATTTACAAAAAGTTGGTTCAGATATCCAGAACTGCCTTAATTCCCTTGACACCCAATCCCCTGCCACCAGTGCTTCCCTGATGTCTACCTTTCTTTCAGCTAAACTTCTGTCTTGTTTGTACTTAACTGGTATGTGATTTGGATCTTGTACACAAAGTGGCCACCAGAGGCAACCCTCTTCTGCTGCGCAGTAGCTTAGTGGTTAGCGTAGTCATCTAGGTTGTTCAAGAACCAGGCTTAAGTCTGCTTGATTTATTTTGATTTGGGATTCCTATTGGTGCTGTTATTTCCACTAAGTAAGAGTTTATGTTGTAACACTCAGCCAGAGCTCCCATTCATTCTCAGAAGACCCTCTGAGAAGTTGAATCCTATCAGGTGTATGCCATTGTTTCATGTATTGCTGAAATCCCACATTAATTGATCAGTCTTGGACTGTTTAAGTTCCACAGAACACATCAGTGGAGGAAGTGGAGATGACAAAGCCAAGGATGGAAGGAAGTAACCTTTATTATTAATGAGGCAAGGAGTTATTTGAGACAACCACCACCTGCCAACTTTAAAAAAGGAGAAATGCATACTGAGAATCTTTGTTTTCTGTATGTGATGTTTGTTAAGGACGTTGTTTATCTCTGGAGACATAGAATCATTTGTCACTCCTCTTCCACTGCAAGTTAGTCCCAGTCATTGTTGCTCTAAGAATCAAATTTATGCGTGGATCCCATCTAATCAAATATTTGTCATCTTGATTTAAAAAAGGTTCCTTTAGATTGTTGTTGACTTAAATAAAACATCATTTTTCTGTCCCTTTCTCCCCTAGGATATTAAACGCAACTTTGTTTGAACTATACGAAGCTCTGGGCAGTTTTCCTTTCTTGTGGGTCTTAAATATGCTGCTTATGGTTCTTCAAGTTCTGCACTGTTTTTGGTCTTATCTAATCATAAAGGCAGCCTACAAAGCTATTTCAAAGGGCAAGGTAAGACAGCACAGTTCTGTTTCATGTTTAACATTTTAACTTTTTCAGAATTAACAGAGGGTCATTGACTCTCTGGTTACTTGTTCTTTATAATTCATAACACATTGTTGAGGACACTTGTTATTATCTCTTCTTTCCCTTAATGGAAACTCTTTTCCCCTCCTTCTGATAAATATCAAATAAATTAACGTGTTCTTTTTAGTGATTGTATTTATATATACTTCCACACTTCCTTTTTATAATCTGATGCACTGAAGCCAATAACAATTAGGGAGGAAAAAAAATAAAAGAGGAAGCAAATTGGTTTCTGTGGGCTGCTAGTTCTGTTATTTTTCTTTATATTGGTTGTTAGAAAAGTGTTCATTTCCCAGCTAATAGAGATAGTAATAATAATAATACATATTAAAACTTTACTGTCTTTGTTAGTGGCAAAATTATGGATCGCAACCTCCTCTGGTCTTTAGTATTAATGAGGCTCTGCAAAGGGCTACGTACTCGCTTTCCAGGAATCCCACAGCAAGACCAGTTGGGATAACATTTAATATCTTGCTGCCATTGTTATAGTTAAAAGGGAGCTGTAACTCACAGAAATGCTAACCCCAGTACACTTTCTGTGCAGGTACTGCACTCAAATTTAGATGATCAGAATTGCATTTCTAGACCTAATAATACGATGTACAAGAAGCTATTTTTCCCCCAAATGGTAGAGCACATAATTAGATATTTTGGATATATGACCACCCAGAAGTGAATGGGATTATTTCTGCAAGTAACTGCGTTCTAAGAATGTATTTGAGGACTTAGCCTGCTGCTGGACTGAGCACAGAATCTGCCACTCACTCACTGTGTATGAAAGACAATGCAGCTGTGAACTGTGTTTTGCCTGGAAGCCACACTTCTTTTCTTGTCTGCTTTGGCAATTACTAGTCTCAGCTGTCCTGTTTGAATTAAACCAGTGGCTTCAAAGAGCATTACGTATTCTCTCTTACTCTGCTTGTTTGTCCCTCTCCTTGTGCTGTGCTGGAAGGCTGGGAAGTGGAACCCTTTGCATGTAAGTTCCTTTAAATTCACTATGCAAAAGATTTATTCTGTGCAATACTAATTTTTTTTCTTTTGCAGTTTCTGCAGTTATTTATATCCTATGTTTATGTTTCTATCCAATGTTTATGTTTAAGGAAGGCTATCTTTAAAGCTTGTTTTTACTTCCTGTTTATGCATTATCTAATACTATTCAAATCCACTCTTATCTGTAGTATCTGGGTACTGTTATGTTACAACCATTTTTATACGTGGTACGTTGCTGCATTTTAAAAAGAAGAGAGCTAATCACATCCTAAACAAAAGGGTATGCAGTGTAAAATCTTCTTTTGATTGTTTGACAGCAGAAGACTTGGCCCTGTAATCTAATATACTAGGAGAGTTTAAGATAATGCAGAACCGCTAGATCATTTACTCTGCCCTTACATGTGTCATAGGCGCTCAGTACCCCTTGCTGGGCCCATTAACTTTTGTGTGATGAAAAAGTAACTCTAAGTGTATCACTAGCTCCCCAACAGCTTTAATATAAAAGTCCCTTTATATAAAGGAGACTGAAATAATGTTAGTTGGAGCAGTGTTAAGTATAGAATCAAATTTCTGACCTCAGCTGAAGTCCAATTTCATCAGTGTCAGAACTGCAGGCTTGCTAGATATTGGCATTAAAAACTGTACTTACTAGCAGGTATATGGAAACTGTGTGATTCTTTTTTTTCTTTATTCCAAAGAGAGTAGTGTCAACTGGACTTGACTGCAAGGATGGTGGCAGCACAGGGAGCCTCAAAGGCAAAGGGCCATTTCTGAGGCAAGAGGTAGGGGGCAGAATTGTCACGAGGGCTTTCTAGAGTAGAGAAGGATTACCATAAGCAAAAAATACATATAGTGACATTTCCTCTTCTTTAATTGTTTTGATTTCTATAGGGAAAAGGCTTGCCAGATGTTTTACCCCCGTTATTTATCCCCATTCACTATGATTCAGTCAATTGTAATTGCCGGGTGTGGTAACCTGCAGAGCATGGATAGATTCTGAAAGGGTAGAAAGTTCAATTATAGAAAGAAGGATAGAAAAAGCACAGAAAGAATTGTCTTTCAAGCTGCATATAACTTGGACTTCAGACCTGTTCCTTTTAGTGCTTTTACCAGTCATGGAGGTTTTCAAGACCAGGTTGGATAAAGCCTTGAATAGCCTTGCCTGATCTCTTAGCTGACCCTGCTTTGAACAGGAGGTCGGGCTATATACCTCCTGCAGACTCTGCCAACCTGAATTATCCTATGATCCTAAACGTCGGCAATGCTGCTGTTACCTCCCTCCGAAAAACATCCCCGATAAATAAGGCAGGGAGAGCTTTTTCTTTACAAGATTTTCTTTTGTTTTGCCCTTGTCTTGCTCTCCTTGCTCCACCTGTCTTTGGCTTCCCCACATTTGTATTCATTTGGGGTGCACCTGACTGAACAGAGTAGAGAGAATTCGCTTCAGGAGGTCTGAAGGGATGTAATGCCCAACTCTCAAACTTCACGATCTTCACCTACGAATTTCAAAGAGTTACAAAGAAGGGGAGAGGACTCCTTAATCTAAAGAACACAATTACCCAGTAAATGGGTATAAACTGGCAGGAATGAAGTTTAGCTGGAAATAGGGACAGGACTGGATTATGGTCAGTGTTCCCATGCACCACCCTCACTGTCAGAGGTCAGAGACTGGAGTTATCTGGTACGACAAGTTGCACACAGGGCAGTACTCACATCTACCCATACCCCCAGCCCTGTTCCATGGGAAACACAGCCTCTAGGGAATGAGAGGGGGGAGGAAGTTAGTGCAAGTATTTTATATTTATCTTGACATTATCAGGTCTTAGAGAAGCACCCCAAAGGAAGCACAGGAATCCCTGCACCAGATATTAGTCTCCATAAGTATTAAAGATACAGGAAATAAATTTATAGTACAAGGGTAGAGGGAGGGGTACTAGACTGAACTAGGGAACTCGGATTGTTTCCTTTAGTCTGTGCCCAATCCTTTGCCTTAACCCTGAGCTTTCACTTGAATGTACTAACCTTTGCTGCACCGGTGCAAAGTTCTCACCTTGTCTTGGCACACAGAGTTTGCATGTATAGGCATCCATGTTTGAAATGAGTCTAGGCAGGCAAGGGCAGAGAAGTATGCCAGAGCCGAGACTGCTTTCAAAGCTCCATTTGAAAAAAGCTTGAGTTCTCTGATTCTGTCTGAAGCAAAAAGGTGTTCCCTTAAATAGCCCACTGCTTGTTTTTGTTTCTCAAATTCTACAGGTAGCAAAGGATAACCTAAGTGATGTTGAGTCAAGCTCAGATGAGGAAGAAACAGGACCTCGTTCAAAGACCCCACACAGCACTATCACCGCTAATGGGACTGGCGGTGCCAACGGGACAAATGGGTATCTTACTGGTGGCACTTGCTCAGAGGAGCATTAATCCTTGAGTTCAATCATGAGATGAACAGAGTGAACTGTTTGCTACTGGAAGTAAATTATAAGTTGTGAATGCCATTTCTTCATATATCACAGCATCAGAAAAAGTTAGGAGTATCAAAGCATTCTGATAACGCACTGCCATATTCCCTGTTTGTGAATGAAGATGACACACCATTCTGTATTAGTAGGCGCATGCTGTATGTGTATGTAATTGACACAATGGGAGCGGTATTTTCATTTTTACTGTCTTTGAAAAATTATTTATTTTGTACACTTTCTGGGAACTTCTGGACAAAAGGGAATATCCTTACTCAAACTTTAACTCTTTGGATTCTCAGTGGTAGGGAGCATCATGCTCAGATCTCTTCTGTCCATCCCTGTTGCTTTCGCTGAGTCTGCTATAAGTAATAGTTGCCTGGTTTGTTACTTACAGTAAGATAGAACATAGCTTTACAGATTCTAGCTCGCTTCAGATATTTTTGCTATCTTTGTGTTTAAAGTGCTGGTTTTGAAATTGCCTGACAAATCACAGTGGCTGTTTCTTCAACCTAAAGTTTTAAAACACTGGATTGCTATTTTAAATAGTAGCTAATGTGGTCAATTAGCAATTGAAAGAAAGAAAACCAGTGGTAATTGTGGGATATTATTTTAGCATAATTTAAAATTCAGAATTGGTGGTTAATTGCATTAGAAGTAGACTCGATTAGTTGTGCAAATACCCAAATGCACAATAATTTATGTCAACAGTTAGGATAAACTCTTACTCATATTATTTTTGCCTTGCAATTTTTGACTTCTGCAGATTTCAGCTTTTTGCACAGATTCTGTGTTGAAAGATGTTTGGTCAGTTGTACCATTGTGAATCCAGAACTCACTCCTGAAACTGTTCTTGCAAATTCAGAAGGATGAGAGCAGGAATATAATGGAAAAAAAACAGCAGATGAAAAGTCATTGCTTCCTTGGATACAGCTCAGTCTGGGTATTGTTCTTACAATTATTGCCACTTTTTTGGTAGGCTGAAGAGAGGATAGAAGGCAGAAGATATTATACATTGCTAGAAGAAGTTTATTTTAAATGCATGAAAACTTGAGCAGAAATTACTTAACATAAGCTTTGAAGGCTCAGCAGTATTTTATCACCTCTAGAAATAAAGTTAAGGGTGGTCATAAAATAATTTTGCTCTCCTGTTCTAGCCAAGGTTTATGAACTGTGTTCCCAAAGGAGACAAAGTAACACCCAAAATAAACATCTCTTTTTAACATTATATATACACTTCTTCCAGTTTTTAGAACAAAATTTGATGTTGTATTGCTAAGAATCATACAACTCTTGCAAAACACACTTCTGTGATTATTTTAGCATCAGTGCCAGAAGTAGGAGAGGTTCCTGGACAACAGACTCTATGCAACCTACTCTTCAACAGTATTGTGTATGTGCACACAGAACCAATGTGCTTATAGACCAAAGACACACACGTGTGTGCGCACACACACACTCTTATGTATTTTTTATATATATGATATATATATGTACATGTTTTTACATACATACATATATATATATATATATATATTAAAAAAAAAAAAAGAAGGAACAAACCAGGAAAAAATTGTAGCGTGTCTCCTATGTACAAAGGAATTGGAGTGCCATGTTCAGTTGGGATGCTACGCCGGGAAATATTTCTGATTCCTTATACCTATGCAAATAGCAAAATATGTATGGTTTCTGATGCCATAAAACATGTTTAAAGGTTCTATGTATACAGATTGTACTGAAGAAAGGTGTGTTGTCACTTCTTTCTTTTGAAAAACTGAGATTTGTTCTATTCTATTGGTGGCTCTTGAAAACTTCTGAAACCTTTATTACTCATAGGGAGCCTTGTGTGTTAGCCAGAAATGTGCTGAAAATAAAGGCAGAATGTCATAAATCCAAATAGCACCTCCACTTAGTGGAGGATAAAGATAAGAAAAATGAGAACTTGTAAACCATGAAAAAAAGCTGGGAGTTTTACTACTGTATGTTCATATGTATAACCCACAGAGCATCTTTTGAAATATCCAGCTGCCATCTTTGTAATTCATCAGTTGCATAGGTTATATGTCCATGAGTATATTTGAGGGAATGGGAGAGTCTTACTTAGATCTCCTTCTTCCGCAGAAGTTTCTCTGCCTCTGATTTTTCTCATCTGTCTGCTGTGCCTCTGATTTTATACAGGTTATCTGCAGAGCATGAAATGTGAAATAGAGTGATTGCTATCGAAAGTATCCCATCCACAGTATTTGAACTGGCTTTTGTTTAATAATTACTGTCAAGATGATACTGAGATTTTAAAACAAGACCATCTTGGGATATATTGGGTAAACATAGTAACTTCTGAAATCTGACCTGTTAAGATGGCCATTGAGAATAGCAGTTTAAACACTCCTTTTCCATGATGTTGATTACTACCTCCACTGGAGCATTTCCCTTATGCAAAGTTAGTTACAAAAATATGATGTCCAGGAATGAGCTGTGATATTTTGAAATGTCCCAAAATTCTGAATGCTGATGAAACATTTTATCTTGCCCTGAGGGCAGAATGCTGCTCTAAATTATCAGCGTACATCCATGGTACGGTAGCTTCTTTGATATTGGTGTAGAAAGTAATTCCCTTTAAGGATGCCTGTGCAAGGGAGGAGGCTTTGGCCTCTGTTGGTTCTCTGCAGCTGTGCTGTGTGTACTGTTGATTCAGCCAGCCAGGGTTGGCATCCCTGAGCTGACCCACCAGCTCTTCGTGTACTCACATTGTTAAATAATGCAACTTGGATTGAAACTCTTCCGCTGAGGTTTAAATTAAGTTGCATTTGTGATGCACTGAAGCATGTACGCAGCTACCATGGTTCATCTACTCTCAGTAACCTGCTAATCTCCTGTAACCTAGGCATGTCCCCGAGTCCTTTCTTAACAGCCTGAAATAAGCTTAATATAGGCATGTCTGGAAAATAGGAAAGATGAAACACTCATCTGAGACATTTGTGCAAATGGGATAAGAATAAGGAAACATTTTCACTAAACTTCACGAATAATAACAACTAAACTTTCAAGCTGCAATTTTTTATAGAAATGAAAAATTAACTCAAATTTTTATATCTTTGGTGGGAAGACCCAAATGCTTTAGTGATCATACTTGGCAGTGTGTTTTGATTCATTGCTTTAACCAATGGATGTCAAAACTTTGGCTCCATCTTTCACTCCTCAGAGAGAATGCAATGCAGTGCTTTTCTTCTTAATTTGAATTTGTTTGCTTCTCTGTTGAAAAGCTTTGCAAAGTGCTTTTGGAGGCCATTAAGTATTTAGAGGATAGTTGCACATATTCCAGAAAATTTATTGAAGTGATTTGCACAGCTCATGGTAAATATGAGGTCTTAAAAGGTTCTGTATATTCGTACCTTTTGTAGAATTGTCATTTTAGTCATTTTAGAAATGAGGCTTTGTATTCTATAACCTATTTGTTTTCAGCTTCTATGCTCCCTTTTTATAGTATAGTACAAGACACAGTGGTTGAGATGTTGAAGTAGCAAAAAGAAGAAAGACTTTAGACTGTAGAGTTTATTAGTAAAGAGTAAGAATGTCTTCTATCTCTAGCCAGCCCAGAATATAGTAAAGTAAGTTTCAGATCTGCTTTTATTTACTGTTTTCCATATTGACATGCATTGTACCAAAAGAAAAATCTGTGGCTTCTTTTTCTTCATAAAAAGCTAAAAAACATTGCAGAAAATGGTAGAAATATCTGATCAAACAACAAGGGTGGACTTTGGAATCATTTGGATCTTGATCAATGTTAAGTAGTGCCAGTTCTAAAATACCAAAGTGTCCCATGCTGTTTCCTTGTTGCCATTTTGTAGTTTTTTCCTGTGTATTATTTGTTTAATGATTCCAACAGAATCGGAGCAGGTGTTGCAGCTTCCTTCTGGAAGCCTTCAGATGCTCTTGTTTCAGCCTGTGAACATTCTGTACAAACACCAATGCCCTGTCCTTTTCTGAGACCCAACAACGTGCACTAAAGTTTTGCTTGCATTGAAGTGATTTGTGTCTTAAATCTGTATCCATCTGAGTGAAAATCCCTTTCTGATTCTAAACGGGACACAACGGCAAAAGCAGTTACCCTGCAGCAGGTGTCAGTGGTAATCAACAGGAGCTGATTTAGACCCTGCACGTTTCACACAGACTGTTCTGGTAGGAAGCCTGATGCCGGTTTCATTCTTCTCATTATTACAGCCCTCTGTATTCTCAGAGAAACATAGGCTGTCGCTGGTTTTCTACAGTTGACGCTTTGGTATTTTTTTAATCTATTTGCTACAACTCATTTTTTTATGTCTCCCTATTGTCTACTTCTTGTGACATTTGTGCGAGAGGAGCTATTGAATACTTTTTACCCTTCCTGTAATGTAGACCCTATGAGGCCTAACTTCAGTGTTCTGCAAACTTTAAACCATAAAGCAAAACCAGTTTGTATTACTTACGTTTTGACTGGTTTTCATTTGGAACAGGGACCTAATGGGAACTTCAGTAAGACAAACTTACTCTCTTTTTAATTTTCTTTTTTAAAAAACACTGGTGGAAGTTTGGAAAAGTGGCATACGTGTATAGCCTTTAAAATGTAAGGATTTCTGACTGTAGTTGCAATGAAAACACAGTGTTTGAGTGTGTCTGTACAGAATTCTCGGTTTTTTAAATTGCTTTCAATTCAAAAATGGAGGAAATACTATGAAACGGTATTTTGGAGCCATGTCAATGATCACCCATGTCAAACTAAAGACCAGAATGATAGTGTTACGGGACCTAAAATGATCTGTGGAACAAAACACATTTTATGACTTCTCTTGAGCTTCAACCTCCTGCAGTCCCAGGATTTAACTTGCGTACACGAGCTCTCATACCATACCATGCATGTTGATTACCCGCTGCGGATCAGGGTGAGACAGATGACACCATTTCACCTGTGTTTTCATGAAAATCCTTTGCTTGAGCAACTCTTTCAGAAATACAGTGATGTGTTAGAGCTCCACTGTTGCAAACACAGTGATGTGCTAGCTAGCTAGGAGTGCTTTCATGTATAGCTGTTGTGTACAACTTTGGGAGTTATTTTGTGTTTAACTTGGGTTGGTTTTTTGGGAGTTTTTTGTTTGTTTTGTTTTGTTTTGGAAAATAATTACTCTTCATGGAATCTCTGGAACCAGTCAGTATTATGGAATCTCTGGAACCAATCAGTATTGTGGGCTATTTTAACTTGGAGACACTTTCATAATAAACATAAGTATTAGGAACGTAGTGTCATCTTCTGTTTTCTGTAAAATGCAAACATAGTACTTTCCTTCATTTTAGCTCAAAAGATAGTTATCCAGCCTGCAAACTCCAGCGTTTTTAGAGCAGATCCTTGTTTGTCTTTGAGTCTGTCATTGTGGTGGTTTCTGGTACTTCTTGTACAAGACAGTTTCTGACAGTAGATGTTAGAAGGACAAGTTCTCTCTATACAAATTAAAAATAAAAAAGACATTTTGCCAAGATTTCAAAAGTAAAATTTTGCGTGTTATTTTTTCTGAATGTCCAGCTTGTGCCACTTCAGAAAGATCTCAGAGTTTCAGAATTTCTTAAAAATAGATATTCAGATGTTTCAGGCTAGGCTATCAGTCACCAACTCCTAGCAACTTCTGAAAATAAGAGAAGGGCCACTGTTGTACAGTGGTTCTCCTCAAAAAACCTGCAGCTGTTGACTTTGCCAAGGAAACTGCATCCAGGGGTTGCACTGGTGAAACCTTTTAGAATTCTACCGTTACAGAGTACACCAGTTCTGCTTACTTACTTATGATAGGATTCTGTACTTTTTCACTACTGTTAAAAGCAAAAGCGGTAAAGGTTTTCTTCCTAACCAAGTAGCTCTCTGTGTGTAGCAGTGCACTGAGCTGGAATTGCTTCCATACACTCAACTAAAGTAGAGCCTACAAAATACTGTTGTCAGGCAGCCTTTGGTGCAGCATTAAAAGATTATGAGAAATTATTCAAATGACAGGATGCGTAAAAACATCCTCACAACTTTAGCAGAATGTGGAGGCAACAGTTCTCAAAACATAGGTATCGGTTGTGCAGGAATTTCTATACATCAACAGGTGTTTTGCCTCTGGAAGAGAAGTAATCCTGGGGATTTGCATTGTAATTTAAGAACTAATTACTGTAGTTAATATATCTCCATGATAACATATAGAGGTAATCCTGTGGTGCCTTTAATACGGCATTTGAATTCTTGTTTATTTAAGAGATTTATCAAGAGATTTAATTGTGAGAATTTGTCCATTTGTATTTTTAATGTCTTTTGCTTCCTCTTCCACATTATACCCCTCTACTTATACAGCACAAGGGAGAGGCCGTGTGTACAGAAAGTGGCTCAGGATAATGTGAAAAAGAGCAGAAATTCCTTGCCATACTGCCTTTAAGTCTGTAAAAGTCCATCTGTACAGGAAACTGGTTCTCAGGTGAAGAAAACAGATGGTCTGTGTTCCTTTAGAAGAACTGAGGGCTGGCGGCTGCCCACAGCGAATGCTATTTGTGTGACCAGCGGAGTCTCCTGCAGTGCAGAAGGTGAGTGGAAAGGATCCAAATGTGAAGCTGTGTTGGATGGGCACGTTGCAGCACGCCTTGGTAGCTGCTATGATGGACAGAGCCTGGGAGCTTGCGGAGGGATTGCCGCTCCACGTTAGGCTCTGCTAGTGTGGGTTTGCTGTTTCCCTAATTTATGCTGGGCTTTTTTTGTCCTCTTCCTGCCCAGTTCTGCAGGATACTATTCTTGCCCCTTGGCAGATTTCACACTGTCTACCCTTGTCAGTGGATTTTTTTCCTAAACAGATTTCACAGAATAGGGTGCCAATTTGTGCTCAGGTGTAGAGGAGTCCAGAATGATTTTAATGTGATCATTGTAGGTTGTTTTCCATGCAGTTCCCGTGTTTATTTTAACTGGGAATTTTAAAATGTGAACACACTCAATATTGAAAAATATAAGAAATAGCAAATGAACGTTAGTATGAGTCGTAAGTATGAAGCCAGAAAGCACTTTGGGCTAGCTTACATATTCACATTTCTCACCAATTACTGCACTTCCCTCTGGACTGAAAAAACTGTGGATCACACCTGTGTGAAAAGTGATTGCTAATTAGTTGTCCATTAGTTTCCATACTCCAAGACCTATTTGTGCAAGGCAAATATAGGTTAATTTGCTTTATGGAAATCAAATTATTTTACTTATATTCTTCATTAACACTGGAGCCTTAAGATTGTGCCCTGTGAAGCTTGGCTACATATCACGGAGGAAGAGGTTGAGCATTTTGAAGATGGCTGGGTTTTCCTCTGGGCATCTCCCTGGCTGACAGACAGTTGCTGCCATGGTGCCTTAGGGGAGGCACAGGGTCTGCTCCGTGCAGAGGGAGCAAAGCCTGCAAGTGAGGGTGGCAGGGGGAGGTAGCCCATGTCTCTTGCAGTGCCTCTCTCTTGTGAGCTGTTAATCAGTCCTAAAGAAAGAACCTGCGGAACCAAGGCTCATTTGAAAAAAAAGCTGTGAAAACCCTTTTTGGAACCAGTAGAAGAAAAGTACTGAAAGATTGCTGTGGAGAGGAGGCTTCATGACTTCATGAAATTCGCAGCTAATGCTAACGTATGAGGGGCTACAGATCACTACAGAAAACAGACTGCAGGTAGCCTTAAGAAGATTAGGTACATTGGCAAAATAACCTGAGATTCAGCCCTGAGCTAATGTATTCTGTAGCAGAGGAACCTACAGACACAGAGACAGTGGGAGGAAGAAATTGAAAAGCAATAATGACAAAAAAGACTTGGGATAGTAGAAACAGCAAATTGGGCTTGAGCTTGCAATATTGGATGCTGAGGAAAAAAAGTTGGTGCAATTTTTGAGGCAATACAAAGTTATGTCATAGAGCAGGGAGGTGACAATCTTCTCTGTACAGCTTGAGTTGGTGCTGTTCATAATACTTCTCTTCTGAGTAGCCTCCTTAATTCAAAGTTAGCAGAGCAGCATCATGAAACTAATTAATACATTTTTAAAAAGATAAAGCTCTCAATGCAGTGTTTCCTATCAACAAAACCAGTATTACAGGCTTCTCAGGATAGTCTCAGTGGAGATGGGGAGACGCTGTGGAAATGCAATCACACAAATACTGCACTGTTAGACCAAAGGCTTAATACATCATTCATGTAACCAAGCCGGAACTGCAGAGTAAGGGACAGTTTCTACAGGCTGCCATCTAAAATACATGCATGTCTATTGACTGTATAGATAATATTCAAATCTCCACCTTGATATACGTAAAAGGGCTTTGGTTTTAGTAATTGTACCAGAGGATAGTCAGTAACAAACCAGCATGCTGATGATTTAAATCTTTTGGGTTTTGGAAGTCAGGAATCACTAATAGATATAGAGCTTGTCAAGACCTAGGAGTAAGACTAGCAGTCACACCTGAAGGTTACTTCTGTCTGGGAAACAAGATCTGCTTGGAGTATCTGTACTCCCAAGTGTGTTGCAGGCAGTGTCAGTAGTGAGTCCTTATGAGGTGGTCCTGACTTGGTGCCCAAACAAATGACACACCTGCCCCAGGCTAAGCTCTTTAAATTTCCCGGTGTTCACAAAGGGGAATTGGCTCATGTGTCCTGGGATTTTTCAGGAAGATGCATTAAAATGATTTCAAGCTGCAACTGAAAAAGGGGGTTAGTTGTCAATTCTCACCTTGGATTCTGTCCCTCTCTGTTACACAGCTGTAGCACTTCACACACTTGACTGTTGTTCAGTGAAGGGTTCAGTCCTGCTATCCCCATTCTCCACAAATAAATCTTAGGAAAGCCGTTAATTTTGGAATAGTCAGTGACTGGTCTCCTGCTATGTCCGGTTCACTCTTGAAAAAGTACATCAGTGCTACATACATTTCTAGGCTTCCTCCTGTTCAAATCATTGGACCATATTCTAAACCTTCTTATGCATCTGCAGTGCTAAGTGAATGTACAGTGTTCTCCATGTACGAGTCCTCCTGCTGGTATCTAATGGGTTTGGTTTTACAGTTGGCTCTCCTCCTAGATTCCCACAATAAGAAAAAAACAATCAGGGAGGAAGAAGGGTCGTGTCAATTTGGGGAGAAAGATAAGGAAGGCAAAGGCTGAGGGAGAGGATCTGGCTTTGCCAGATTTTCTTATGCTGATCTTCCACTGCTGCAGTGGGAACTGAGTTTAGTATCAAAACATTGGTTTTGGTGGGCGCAGAACAGGAGGTTAGCTTGGTATCCTGGATAAAATGTTAGTAAGTACTGTTCAAGCCCTCTCTATTTACTCAGTGTTTGTTTTGTTCTCTTTACAGAGGATAAAGGAGCTTGCAAATGTTTCATTTTTATATATTAAAAGACACAAATTTTAAAACTCATTACTCTCAGCATGTTGTTTTTACAGACATCTTCTTTTATTTGGGTTAAGAAATACGACTCTCCAGATACCATTTAAAATTGTTCCATTCAGTGAACATCCATTTCATGATCAGTGACTGATGTTTTTGGTCTAGAAATAAGTGACTTGTTGATCCACGTCACTATTGCCTATTCCATTTATCACTGAAATACAGCAGAATCCCTTTCTGTCGAAAAATGAATGAAACCTGATGTGCCAAACTAACATTTTGTTATTGGTAGATAATTATTCAT
Organism: Dromaius novaehollandiae; assembly: GCF_036370855.1. Classification (NCBI taxonomy): domain Eukaryota; kingdom Metazoa; phylum Chordata; class Aves; order Casuariiformes; family Dromaiidae; genus Dromaius; species Dromaius novaehollandiae. The sequence continues at coordinate 22,787,143 of NC_088104.1, forward strand.
GTTCTAGCAAAATAGTTGTCTAGAAATGGAGCAAATGATTGCAAACAGTTTTTGTCTTCCAGTAAAGGCAACTTTGTTCAATGGCAGTTCCTAACAGAGGTTTTGTTCTATAATCCAGTATGTCTACATGTCCGATTTTAAAAAACAGAGTTTCAGTCTAGATTAATTTCAGGCCAATTGAGAACTTGCTCTGAAGTATTTGGTTCAAGTTCTGCCTATGGTCTGGCCCAGTCATCTTTCTGGATTTTTTTTCAACAAAATAAAATGACAAACAGGGCATATTTTGCTCTAAATGACATCAGAATTCTTCCTCCTGGAACTGAGTATGCTCACCAAGCAGGTTATCCAAGATATGTTTATAGACTCCTGAACTCAACAGGGAAGCTGAACCTGAGGATTAGTCTCTCAGGAATGAGATGAATACTCTCATTTCATGATCTCTTTACAGACTTCTTAAGGCTGTGCCTAAGTTGTATTTTTGCCCTCTTAATTCAAACAACGGGAATGCCATAGTTCCATACAGTGGGATGTTCCAGTGAAATAGTCTGCCTGTGATACGTGTTTTCTTCAATGACTACTGTGAAAGCAGAGTTGAGGCAATTTTTGAGCACAGCTTGTCAGACAATATATCATGTGGTGGGGGGGTCGGAAAAAATATGCTTATTTTGTTGCCAACTTTGAATTTTTTTAGCTATTTTGTTGCTAACTGAATTTTTTTAGCTCACTCTAAAGCCCAGCTATTTTAACAATCCTGCCACTTGCCAGACTTTGTTACATGTGTACTGAAAGTGCACACCTTGATGAGTGAAGGAGAGCAAGTCTTCAGTCATTCTAAATATCAGGTTGTTGTAATTTTGGAACCTGACTTCAGACACTCGTGTTTAAAATATCTTAGTTCTACAGTGTGTCCCAGCAGGCCACTGGAGTCATTCATACAACCCATGTACTTTATAGGCCACTGGTTCAAGCTCTAAATATGTAAAGGTATAAAGAAGCAATGGGAGAGAAGACACCCAAGATATTTCCTTAGTAGAGGTCTATAAGAGTTGGCATGCCTTTCAGACATTATCTGTGGGTTAGAAACCTTTTCTTACAATATCTTAAAGGATATAAATGATGTAATAATCTTTTTTGTAGCTCAAAGGAAGATAATGGAATTAAGAACTTTTTAATCAGATGTCAATACCCCATCGGAAGAAGATGAGAAACTAGCATAATGTGCAGGGGGGGAAACCAGCACAGCATGAAAGGAAGTCAATCTACTTAGAAACGCAACAGGAAAAAATACATGTATTCATATCACATTAACTAGCAGAATAATGCTGTACCTAAGCTGTGTGTTGTGCTAGGCCTCTTTCTGCAGGGCTCTGTCCATAGAAGACACCAGTGTCCACAGGAGACCTCCCTAATGTGCAGTGGAGTGGAGAGGCGGAAGCAAGGGTAAGGCTTGCGTGTGTTTTTCAGTTTGTTGTCTATGCTGCATCTTCCTCTTTAGAAGCAGGCTTTATTGCTATAGAATAAACACACTTAAAGCAAATGTTTTATGCATAGCTTCTTCAGCCCTGAGTTTGCAAAGTCTTTGGTGATGCTTTTAGAGGGATTGGTTAAGTGCAGAGATCTGTGTAACGCTTGAGTGTTTGCAGGGTTCCAGCCCTCAAACGTCATTTCAGTTTTGACTTCCAAATGAAATTGCTTAGGTGTGACACAAAAAGAACCACTAGCTTTTAATCTCTGAAAAGGGCAATACAAAATTAAGCATTACAAGATGGTTTAGTATTGTAGTTGGTATGTGTTAGAACAGCATGACCAACTTATATTAGCGCTATAGTTCAATAATTAGATGAGAAGACAGGTACTTTTTAAAGTTACTTGCTGGCAACAAATATTTACACTCCTAAATTAATACCATCTCCTAGACACCTGAAAAACATCATTCTACCTCTGATATTTTTAAAGACTTTCCAATGTGAGGTCCTCTCTTTAGGACTAATCTAGAGGGCTTTCTATACAGATTCACAGATTTCAGTTTGACCTGAGATTCAGTTCAACTACTGATGAGTTACGAGGACAAAAGGCACCAATACAAAAGTGTTACTCTGTACATATTTTAATCATGAAGCCTTTTCTATGCCACAGAAGTAGCCTTTTCTTTCAAAAAACAAATCAGAGTTTTCTTAAATTTGAAACTTAAGTCTTCCAATCTACAATCTGTTAGCATAAATGAAAATTTCAAAACATGTATTAAAAATAGATGAGATTTGCTTTATCTGCCTATTACTGGAAGGCGACTTTCTCCAGCTCCAGTTCAGTGAGCTATCTAAGCATGTGTCTAACCTCCTGCCTATTTAGCAGTAATATAGACACATTTAAGATGCTTTGATGTCACTGAATGTTTAAACTGGATCATTTGTTGCATGGCTGAGACACAAAATAGAGTTGATGTTCTTCTTTCTTGAAATCTTGTGCTCTGCAGCAGCCTCCATAGAAGTAGGACCAGATTTGACCACCTGTGTAGACTAATTGATTCAACTGTGGGCTCCGCTCATGATGAGTGATGAAGCACCAGAATTGTGGCTCTTAATCCCAGTAAGTAGGAGATTTCCAGGGGAAACAGATGCCCTTCTTGCTGAAATTCCCAGTATATCTGCCTGTGCCCACTGGGATTATTTGCAGTTAAGCCTCAATTATGGTAGTCTGTGTGCTATTCCTGCAACTCATCTAAGAATCCAGCGCAAACCAAGATGAGAGTTTGGCCATGGATATCTAAGCAAGTGACCAGATATCTGTCATAAGGAATAAAACTGAGAGGAATTGCAGAGCTGTTTGTTACGTCTTTAAAAGCATCAGGCAGGAAATGCTACTGCGATGCAGGAGATAGGCAGCCTCCCTTGTGTGGGACAGGTTTGCACACCAGCTGTAAACCCACTCCTGAATTGATAAGGACTAGCTATCTGATGGATTTAAAGTCTCTTCAGAAATACTAATGCCCCAGAACTGCTGCATAATGACAAATTTGAACCTGGCTGGGAAACCAAGGCTGGTACTTTGCCAGTGCTCCATTCAGAGGTAGAGAAGTACTATGCAGCTTATTTTTGCATGTTCCAAGATGACTAAGTAAGGCTCCCCTACAACTGCATGACTGTAGTATTTCTTGCTATATTTAGGCAACATTTTGCACTCCCCTTGTGAAAAAAATCAACCTGAGATTCAGAGGTGAAATGTGATCCTTACTTAAAATTGAATCAGCTCTCTCCTGTATCAGCCTGTTTAACAACTCTCTGCCCCATCTGGGCCCCTTTAAAGACAACCTCCCCTCTTACCTCCCAATAGTAATCATTTTAATTACTGTTGCTCTCTGAAAGTGTCTTTAAAATAGCTGCTACCAGAAGGGCATCCTGTTTTGTAGCCATTTTTGCCCAGTCTCTCATCTGATTTTACTTTAAACTTATTTCAACCAAAATGCTTAGCTGTATTGTCATTTTGATAGGTGGTTTCTCACTGAACAATCTCAGAGTGGAATCAGTGCCCAAAGTCATTACTATATGGGGCAACCTAGTCCATACACCAACTCCAGAAAATGATTTCCACTCTGTGCTAAGCCATTCTGCTGGTTTGAATGGACTCCCTGAATTTCATCTACAGTGTAGAAACTTCTCTTGTCTTTGAGTCTGTAGATAATGCCATCGCCACAGTAACTGAGGTACTTCATTCAAAAGTCCTTTCTAGCAAGGGCAGACTTGCCTGTGTTTGCAGGCAATTGTAGTATTTGTGACCGTGACTTTTGGAGTCCTTTAAGATTTAAGAGAGCAGAGATCTGTTCATAAATTAGGGTTCCTTTTCTCCATTTGTGCTATATTCGCTCCCTTTTCTTCTTTCTTGAACCTGTTCTCTTTCTTTATATTCTGAATTTCCTGTTTTGCACCAAACAATATAGTTGAGAAATGACAGTTGAGGGAAGGTTCAGCAGGAGCAGCTGAGGAAAGGAAACCAACTTGCTCAGGTAAATTGCATGTGCACTGACTGCAAACTCGAGTCATTGTGACGCATCAGCAGAGCACTTCAAGCAGAAGTGGTGCCTCCTCCAACACAGCCCCAAACCCACTGTGAGAGTTATGGGCTAACCTGAGAGGGGGCTGGAGCCTAAAATGAGAGAGAGCTGCTGCAAAGTTGCAGATGACAGTGTTCAGGATTGTGTAACAGAAGAAGTTTTTCTCAGGACTTTCCTTTTGAAATGTAATTTTATCAGATGGCTCATCTGTCTTTGTAAACAGTGCAGGAAAATACAAGCCAGTAAGTCATGTTGGTACTGGTGACTAGTGTTAAACTGATCATTGTAAATTGATCTTTTATCTCCATTGTCTTTCCATTAATGGGGCTGTGTCAGAGATGTATTCAGACAAGCAAGTTTTTCTCGTTAGCTTTAGTCACTAGGTTAGGTATTAGTTATCGCTTGATTTTCTTTTAACATGTGAAGCAGCATTTACTTGAAGGTGTTGGTGCTTTAATTTAGACAGCTGGTACCCCACCCACAAAGTCATCCCACTGTTACTGCTACCTTTTCCTCACTTAGCCAAAAAGTTCATGTGTGGTGTCTGGTCTCAATTGCCTCGAGTCCTTTATAATAATTACTGTCAGTGTAAAGTAGGTGTAACATGCTTCTAAATCAGAACAGTAATGATGTATATGTGTAGCTGGTATTCATTCAACAGACCAATTTCACTGCCAAGCCAGTTATTCCAGCGGAAGACCTGGTGCACAAGATAGAGGATACCGAAGAACTGAGCCCGTGATTCAGTACCCAGCGCAAAAGAATCTCTAGAGGCAAGTCAGTAAAAGAGCAAGTTTCTACTTACGGTGTTATCCATGAAGCAGTCACAAAACAAATAGGTGAGTCTCTAGCAATTAACATTGTTCAACATGCTGTGACTCAAGGGGAGGGAAATCAGATCAACAGTAATTGAATCTCCTTTCAATTCATGATTTTAGGGCATATCCACTTTAAGATACATATATGGGCCTATAAAAAAATAGCATGCACTTGTATGATTAAAAGCCATTTTTAGCATAGTCTGTCTCGTCAGTCTCTGTAACAACTTTTGAATCCATTACTCAACCCAAGTTTGGAGAGGGGATTGTGTTGCAGCTCTCTGTTTTAGAGCTTACTGGAAATCAGCAGTCGGGCAAAGGAGGGAAGCACAAACCCATGCTCTGCACTAAAGGAAGGGTAAGCAGAATGCAGTCATTATGCTACTGTTTTAGCAGCAGCCAACCAGCCGATAACCAAGCCCAGCTCAGCACTGGTGCTGGCTCTCATCCATTGGGGGAATCATAAAGACTAGCTGAAGACATTGCAGTGGGAAGAATGGTACCAACTAAGGACAAAACCCCGAATCTGTAGGAAATCAGGGTTTACTACCTCTACTTCTTCTGGAACAACTTGTTTATATGCTCAAGATTCTGAAGTATTTTTTGTGTGTAATTGTTGGAGTAACTAGAGGTAATACAAGGTACAAAATCCCCCTTCAGGCATACAGTCCTATTTCAGCAGTGAAAAGCCTAATGTAATTCGGTCATAACCATAGCTTTCAAAAAGGTAAGAATAGCACCGTAATTATTTACTACAGATAGTTTCATGTAGTTAAAAATTTACTGTAATATGCTGTGGGACTAAATGATTTGTGTATAGGTATGTTTGTTACAGGTGGTTCGGCAGGGCTTAAAAGCTATAAATCATTCACAAGTGAGTGCATGGTGATTTTAGAGTATTACAATGACAGGACTAATTTGGACAATTTCAAAGTGCTGAATAAATTCACAACATTTATTGAAGCATTGGAGAAGATGATACTTAAGTAATAGAACAATGCAATTGGAAAATAAATGACAGAAGCACAGCATAATTTCCATGTCTTTTTTAATTTTCACATGTGTAGCCAATATTTGTTTGCTTTTTAAAATATGTCTAACATCATCTGAGAGGGTTTATGAAAAATGTCAGCAAACTCAGCTTAACCACCCTCACTCTTTGTTGAGTAGTTGTATAACTAGCAAGATCTCTGTTCTGATAGCCACAAGGGCTGCTACAGCAATTTGATTGATTTCTTTTGAAATCTGACGTCCAGCTAGCATGCAAACAACTAACGATTCTGATTAAACACATTTAGTATATGCATTATTAATGTTTAATATTATTTTATCTTACCAATAGTCCTTCAATTCCTAGTGAATTTCCAATATCTAATAAATTCAACACCTTTCAAGTTTTTCCTCCAGATTTTTACATTACGTTACAGAAGAAAAGTTTGGTCAGGTGCTAAGCACCAGTAACAGACCAGCAATTTTCTCTACAGTCAACAGAAGTAGTTGCTAACCAGCGTCAGTCAGGATGGACTCTTGGTACCTAAATAGAAGCAAGTGGTTTGAAAAGGAAAGCAATAGGGTTGGGCAAACTGATTTGCGGGGAGAAAAAAAAAAAACAAAAAACCCCCCTCTTTTCTGACCTTCACCAAAATCTATGTCTGCCTCACAATAAACTTCATCCTACTAATAGGCAGAGCACTAGTACCAACTGTAGGAAGCTGGTTGATTGGGTGTCATAGCCCCTAGGCTGCATATTGTTTTTATATATTTATCGCTAAGCTCAAGAGCTTGTCCCATAAGCTCTTTGGGACAGTTCAATCTGTTTCTATGCTGTCCAGCACACTGGAGTCCCAGTGATAGTATATATTACTGCCCTCATTGTCCCTGCTGTTATTGGGTATAGCTATATTGTGCAGCTTCATAACAACTAGAAAATTCCAACTAGCCACAGATTCAGGTGTGTGAAGCTGCATTAGAGCTAAGTGCATTTGATAAAGGCACAAAGGTTTTTTTAAAGATTTTTAAGATAGATCTTCAACTAGCATAAAAGCTGGTTTGGACAGGGAGCGGTTATCACAAGATGGTTTTACTACGTGTTTAAAATACGCGGAGGAAGAAATCTATTGTGTACAATGCCCCCCCCCCCCCACACACACACAGCTTTTACCTGCTTTTGGAATGCCTGGCTCTGTTTTAGAGGAAGTAAGATCTGCATCTGATTTCACTGGTAAATATAAGCAGGTTTGTTATTCAAACTCCAGAAGGAGTTGTAAAGGTTTAAATTACACATGATAAACATTTCAAACTTTACTACTTGATTTGGAGGTGTGCACAGAATATTTACAACCAGGCACATCATCTTTTCTAGCAAATATTTCTTAGGAATGTAAATTCCCATGCAGTGGTTGTCATGTATTTTATGTTCTGTGCACAGCAATCTTGGCAAAATAATTTCATTAGAAGCAATAAGCCAGCTACTCATGCCTGGGATGAACATGAAAAGAAAAGAAGGCCAGTAAGTCTGAGCATTTGTCTTTATGTTGCTCAGTGCTATGCTTCAGTATTTTTGTGTTAAGATGACTGGATCAAACCAGCTTGTTAGCTTTAGCAGGTGGCACAGGCAGATGGAGAAGTGCAGGAGTATGTTTCAAAAAGCACACAGGCATTCTGGCTTGGGGGGTGATGCCATTAGTGAGAAACCAGAAGAGACAGGGCCTTGTAACATGGAAGGTGAGGGCTTCTGTACTACAGAGGAGGAAGAGTTGCCAACTGAGTGGGGTAGTCCTGCAGCCATAGCTCCTGAGAGAGAAGGCAGAAGTGGGAAGTGTAGACCTGGCTGAGTGCTTTTTTTTATTAGTAGTATTATTAAATAACTACCTAGTCTATTGACATAAATGAAAGTGCCTCCAGCATTCTTCTGGTGATAGGAGCAACTAACTGAAAGAAATACATGCTCTTTAAATATTTCTGTTACTCTTGTTAGTGTGGTTGAAAAGGCAGCAAAATCAAATGAACTAGACCCAGTACTTGAAGGCAGACCCCCAAACTGTTGTTCCATAGAGACACATTTTGTATAATAAAGCATTTGCTCTGTTAATCCAGATATAAAGGCTGTTATCTGTACTTTTAATATAGTGCTCACTGTCTACCTTCAGTACAAGGGAAAGAATGTCTTGGGTGCTTATGCGAAGCATAGGAGTCAAGCAGATTGCCAAGATTAGGTAGTAAACTCAGATAAGAATGAGTGAGGAATAAAAGAATGAGAGTTCAATTTCTATATGCTTTTTAAGGAGAGACCATCCATTTTCCGAGTCAGAATAAAGGCTGTTAGAGATCTGACTCAAGCTTTTGAAGCTTATGGAGAACTATAGCAGAAATATAGCAAAAAGTACAGTGTATGGTCATAAGTCCAAGTATAGGATGGCTGTTTATAATCTAGACTGTGACATTTTCTAGCTTTCACAAGAATGAAATTACTACATGCCTCCAACAGGCGCAGTGAGTGCTTTAAAAACTGACTGGTTTTAGAATGGTTCTTGATCAGGCTATGCCTAAGAGGATGCTAGATTGATTTACCCAGGAGATTCCTTCCATTCTTGTGTTTCTATACATGAAGTTGGCAGCAAGGGCTTTCTTGACTTGTCAAATGCAGTTATGCCAGGAACCTGGTCATGCATCATTTTTTCCCCACCCATCCTTTTCAGAGGCCTTACTTTTCTGGTATTTGGAATCCTCCTTTGCAGATTAAACGTGTGAACAGCCGTTCTGTACTGTCGCTGTGCCTCACCCTTTTTTTCCCCACAAATGTTTTTATAGACAGCAGTAACAGGTTCCTTGACCTAGTGAGTCATTGTGCAATACTTAGGATTCCTAGAGAATGCATATTCCTGCCAGTGCAGTGCATTTTTTTGGCATATGCAGAACTCTGCTTATGCAAAACACATACAAGTCTCAGCCCTGGAGTGCTGCACAGCTCTAAGCTGACACTCCCTTCGGAGGGGAGTTGCAGAATGCAGTGAATGCAGCTCCAGTCCAGCAGAAGCAACAGATTCAGCCCTATACCTTGTCTGCAGCACAGACACTCTCCTGCTGTCCTTGTCTCCCATTGACTCCCCTGTGTGTCAATCCTTGTACTGACACCTTGCACAAGGACTAAAATTTGTATTTACTTCATTAGCCAAATGGTTTGTGAGCAGAGATCTTCTCATGTTCAGGTAAACATTTGTGGCCATATTTTATTCCCAAGGGAAACTCTTCGCATCACCTGTTAATAATTCTAAAAGATTTATTATTTCAGTAGAGCAATTTTTTATATGTATATATATATATATACATATATATACACACACACACATATATATATATACATATATATATACACACACACACACACACACGTGTGTGTGTGTGTCCATGTTAGCAAACATACAGTATTTTCAGGGACAACAGACAATAAAAGGTTGTCAGTTACAAAAGCTCACAGAACACAGGGAAGTTTATGGAGAGGGCAGAAATTGAAGCTACATTTCATTTGAAATGTTGTTACAGCAATGCCTAGCAAGCTCTGTTCCCATTCTGCTCTACAACTGTAAAGTGATCTGTTGGCATCCTATGCCATGCTTACTGCTTTCAGTTGTGTGTAGCCAGCTGCATCACAAGAATAAATCACTAGGTATATAGGCATAGAGATAGATTTTTTTTCTTTCAGGCATAAGAGATTAGAGGCAAGAACATAGTAAGTGCAGCTACAGTTGCATTAGTAAATAGGACAACATCTACATTGAATGTACATCAGGGAGTTACTTTGGACTAGCTATAGTCTGTCCCACAGACTACATGACATTAGCAACAGGAAGGCATTGTGTGTGCATGTCCCAGTTTAGTTTCTTTTGAAAAGGAATGTAGTTTGCATTTGTGATGTGAACTCAAGTCGGTATGATCAGGATATTCCCTTCAAAAGCCCGCTCCTGTTCAAAGGTGAAATGTTAATGTAAATACATACTGTATAAGTGTAAAAAATTAACTGAATTAGCATCTCTCAGGAGAGACAGAAGGAGCTACTTATAGGTGCTTTAAGACAGGGAGCTGTTTGAAAGGCATAATTTTCAATTCATAAAGAATACTGATATACTGAAGTTCTTTTTTATAGCAAAATATTTTGAAATGTTCTTCAAAAAGATATTTTAAAGAGTTTTTAGGAAATTCTGGAATTCCAAATATTACTTCATAGGCTTTTCACTATGTTGGATATTTTTACTCTTTACACTATATTTCATGACGTGCTGGTACATCAGTCCTTTCTATATACTTGTGTTTTGGCATCATTATTATTTTTTGATTCAATTAGCCTCTTTATTAAATTCACTCCTAACAATTCTAGTGACATCATATAACATTGTTTAAATAAAATCTTAAGTGAAAAATGTTTTTTTTTAGTTGTCTGTTTCAATACTTTGTGAAAAGGAGTAAGATTTCACACATAAAATGGAAAAAGAATAGCTTTAAATAAGGCTAAATACTCTGACTGTAATACAGTCTTCCTGATAAGCAGCACAATACAAAGATGATTTATCTGCAACTATTATATTTCATACCTTAATTCATTTCAGGCCTTGCCGTGTCTTAGGATTTCAGGTGACAATGATAAATAATGCTTCACTGTAATTTTGCTTTACTACATACAGCTTTTAACTTCTCTCTTCTAAAATATTCCCAACAAGCTAAGTAGAAGACGACACCAAGGCTGATAGTCTTAGCCGTGTTACACTCACTCGCTATTACCATGCAAGTTGCAGTCCAGCTGTTCTGGCTCAGAGACGTGTTTTGGTAGTCACAAACCTCTGGGATATGTCAATGTTCTCTTTCAGCTCTCCAGGCTTTCTCATCAATACCAAGTTCTTTCTTCTTCCTACTAGGAGCTCCATTCAAGACAGGTAACATTGTCAATCAGTTCTGTTATTAGCAACAGAAATAGGCATCCAACAAAGATCTGATACTTTTGTATCACATATTGAAGGCCAAAAATACACAGCCAAACCGGAGGCTTAAAAATGAATAAATCCCTTTCATGATCCACAAGACACACAGCAGCAGAAGCATAAGAAAAAATACTTTGTTAACATAAATATCAAGAAAGGCACTTTCCTATCTGGTGTAGATGGTAAGTGTAATCTGCCTGTCCTATTTCAGAAAAATCAATACACTTTTTTTTTTTTTTTTTTAAATGGTCGTGACTAGCACAACAGGTATTTTTCTATCACTGTGAAACACCCCCACCCCCACTCATTTAGCTTCCACTTTTCTTTGGGGATGACTGTCTCTGAATATGAATGCTGTCTCTGACTAGAAATACTATAGTTATCAGTCTTTTGCAAATCTCTGAAATGGAAGGCTCTGAAACCTCTACAAGTGAAAGCCTCGAAAGCAAATTCAGCTACTTCCTACTGGATCCAAATTCACATTTCTGGAGACTTTCAGCTAAGAAAGTATTTGATTATACTATTGTTCAAAGAATAATCCAAATACCTCCAAATGATAACGGACTAAAATACTGTTTTGGTTATTTTTCTTTATTTAGAAGTTAGAGCAAGACATGGATAAGAAAGATACCTTCACAATACAGGAAGGAGAAATAAAAACACGCTACAGCTAGGAACAGAGGTATAAGCTAATCTTACACAGACTGTTTATAAGATAAAGCAGTGAAAGCTTTTCTGATGTTGGCAACAAATGCAGAAAAATTGTTAGTTTCTCTCACTTTTTGCTGGAACTCCGCTATACAGTCCAGGGGAGGAGAACAGGAAGTCACTAAAATGACACAAATTTCCAAAAGATAAGACTATGTTTATCAAAAAATTCAATTTTAGTTTTTTTTCCCCATACTCATGAAATACAATTTAGTTCATTATCTTTAGTTTTAGCTTTTTTTCAGTATTATTTTTGAGAAATGTATTAATCATTTTCTTTCAATGAAGACAAAGCCTCAAAGAACACACAATTCTTTTCTAATTTCCAGACCTCCCACACAGTGCTGTGCTTCTGCTTAAATTTCACTTGAATTGTTACAGCAATTCCCAGTAACCCATAGCCTGCCTCAAAAGCTGGAATATATTCCTACGCATTTTTGTTGCTCTGCAGGTGGATAGACTCAAAGCTGATGTAGCCCAGCATGCAATAAACTTTGGACTTGAGCACAGTTTATATTTGAATTGGTAAAAACAGAACTCTATTTCAGTACATACTTAGGAGGCATAGCAGAGAGACAGAAGCATTCATCTAGAAGCTAGTTATCACAGTAACTCAAGTTACTTCAGTTAAAAAAAAAAAAACGAACAGCAGTAAGCTTTGTATTGCAAAAACAACTTTTAAGATACCCTTTACAGAAGAGGAATACTGGATTTCTAGTTTTAATCTTTCTCTCTTATCACACAATTGTAGGGATTTAATCGTGGGGAACCTAGTTTTTCTGCCCACTAGGCTTCTCAAACAGATTCAAATATGCCCGTCAGCATAAACACCCACTCTAGCAGAGGGAAAAAGCAACAACTACAAACTGAATATCTTTCCATATATATCTTCTCACTCCTGCTTTGCTTGAGACAAAGTAAACAGCAACTCCACAAATGGAGGGGAATGAAGATAAGCAGTTGTATTTTCATATATAAATTGAAAAGAGAAACTCCATTAAAAACATACTAGCTTTACAAAGCCTTTCATTTAGAAGTTAGAAGATAAACATTACAGCTAAAATGTACTTAAACACCTCTCTTCCTTTTTTTCAAACAGACACATCACATTCTGTTCTCTTATTTAAATATTTAAAATTCGCATACCTTCATAATCTCCCTGTTCATTTATGGAAAGGGTGAACATATATGGCTTCTCAGGATCTTTGTGGTCAATATGTCTGAATATAAACTGCAACTGTTCATCTAAAGCAAACACAAACAGAATTCAGTAACACTATTAACATTTGCTGGAAAGTCTCAATGATAAATAATAATCACGGTATTCAGCTGCAGCTCAGTTTCAGTTAATAGTCTTCAGAATACTTACAAATTAACCAAACCTCTTTGCAAGACAAACGTGTTTAATGTACCTTCTTCTGCCATTTGAGAGACAATGGTAATATTTGGACTGACGAGTGGGAATGGCTTACTTTGAGTTGGCTGACAAAGTTACCACCCAGCATTGCCTTCCTCAGCTTTACAAAGACCTCTAAATATCTAACCTGCTCTTCACTAACACCAGCAGCTGCAGCCACCCTCCAAAGCCCAGGCTAAGCCTGCCGATCACTCAGAACTTGCTGCCAGTGAAAATGACTAGAGTGAACACATGTAATTAAGACAGGAAGATGTAATACACTACAGAAACTTAAACCAAAGTAAGTAGATTTGAGCTGAGGCTTACATTCTTCTTCAATTATGTAACTTAATTTATTCTTCACTACACAATCTAGCATTAACCACGTTATATTGTTGCCCATAAAAATTACAGAAACTTACTATGAATTCTGCGTATTTCCAGTCCAAGCCGCTCTTCAAACAATGCTTTAGACTTGCATAGTCGTTCCACTCTCTCTTTAGTGGCTTTGTTTTTAGAAGATATTACTAGAATTTTAAAAGGTACTGTAAGTATCAAAGTAAAGGTAAAACAGGTAGAAAAGACTTAGAACACTAGAAAAGCCTGTCAAGAAAAAGTGCTAAAAACTGTTCTCTAGTTTAAGAAAATCTACTTGTTCATTTTACTGACTGAATTACTGCCTATCATCATCATTATTTTAACACTCAGATAATTGCTCTAAAATATAGTTTACTGAATAAGTGTTCACTTATTTTCTTAACTGAAAACTTTATAACAAAGCAATAGCTAATTTCAATTGCTAGTTTTGGCTTATCACAGGCAGGGTTAAAAACAGTGTTATCTGTTGTAACAAGTCAAAATCCACAAATTGCTCCAGACATTCTTCTCTTCTTACCTGTTCCAATCCCGTAAGCCACATTAAAAGTTCAGGTTTGCTTTCCTAAAGTATCCTAGGGCAAGTCAGCAAGAGATATGTGTGGGGGAATCAAAGGGCAGCAACGAGAGGAGGGAACGGCTTCTGAGCAGTGTTTTCCTGCAGCATCCTTTCTTCACCCTTTCATGCTTCCCATTTTTCTCCCATCAGCTTCCCAAAGCAAAAAGCACTGCACTACTTGAAGTTGATGATGATCTATTTAAGTATCTTTAAACTTAACTTTTCTTTATAAGTTAACAAGTGGTAATTAAACAGCCCTGACTAGGATGAGCAATGAAAGCTTTTTAAATGCAAATTTCATTGATAACTGAACCCTTACATTGCTATTTAAACTCTTCTTCACCTTATCTCCCCATCCTGCATCCTTATTCGTTTGGACATTATTTAGATACCTAGATTTATTACTTTGAGGACATACAGCAATACACTCTAGAAGATTTCTGTGGGTTTTTTTTTTTTTTGTCTTAATTCAACTTCAAAACTTACTTCCCTTTTTCTTCATCAGCTCTTCTTTAAGCTCTTGGATGCTGTCAGTCAAGTCCTTCTTTTGCTCTTCTTCATGATTTAGGTTAGATTTTATTTCTGTCAAGTGTTCCTGATTTTCTGATATGCGTTTGCTCTGCTGGAGAATCTCTGAAATGAAGCAGGAAAATATTAACATTTACAGCCAATTAATTAGGTCCCTAATATTTATTCCATACCTATATCATTTGAGATGTCTCATTTGAATAAAATCCAGTGGAACGCAAGCTACCTCAACTGGATACGGAAGTCAACATCTGATGTTCTCTGTATAGTAAAACGTTTACACTGAAAATTAACCAAAAGAGAAGCTACGAAGTAGGGAGCTCCTCTAATACTTCAATCATATGCAATTTGCTTCTGCTGCCAGAATGATACGTATGGTCAAAGCCTAAGGATACCAGATTCTCTCCACAGAGAAATCATTTGACAGAAAGCAAATGGAAACACTGACTGATAATATGGTCACAATTTATTTTTACCTAAGATTCTGATGGCTAATTACAAAACTCAGTGTAGTTAATCCTAGACTGATAGGCTGACTATATTCCACTACTAATTCCACTACTAATATGGAAGAGGCATAACTAATCTCACAATATTTAACTTCACTAATCCATTTAATTTACTTTTTCCACTGTAGTCAGCAGATGCTATACTTTGTTGTTTTAGGTTTTAACCACTTGTTCACACTTAAGCACCAAGAATACCATATGCAAAACTTTTAACGAAGCTTAATCTTACTGAATCAATGAAATTCTCCACCAAATTGCTTCTAACTTGCAGCTTACATCCTATAACCAAACATATTTGGTTTTAAATCTATCTTCACTCTGGCTTTGCAGTTTGTCTTTTAGACTGTCAGCTTAAAAATATTATTCAGCTACATTAGGTTAATTTTAGAAATGTCAGACATAAGAAATAAAACTCCATACCATACCATCACTATACTCCTGAATTTTATCAATCATCAGGTCCTCTTCTTTTAATTTCTTAGACCATTTGTCTGTAATGGAAAGTTATTTCAGTTAACTGAAGAGGTTTGATGACAACATGGAGAACCCAGAGGTAACAGCCTTCTTACCTGAAAGTGCTTTTATGGACTCCTTGCATGAATCTCTCAGTGCTAAAATCTGATTGATCTGTTCACTGCCGTAAATACCTTTGAATTTGGTCCAAAACTCTTTTATTTCTCTTTCAAAAAGGGCTATTTCATCTTCTGTCTTTACGTTAGACATAGTGCTGCAACAAACACCCGAGCTCAGTACGGTGCCAAGACAACCTCAGCAGTTACAGCTCACAGTTATAGGAGAAAGCTTTAGGACTGTTTCTACACCCCCCCCCCCCCGGCTTGTTCTGACAAATCAACTGGGGTGGGGGTTTCGTGGTTATTCTCACAGCGCGCAGCACCAGCGGGGGTTACACCTGCTTTGCTGCTCTGCCGACCATGGGCAGCCGCGCCAGGAGGCCCCGGCCTCCTCCCGCTGCACTGCGCTAGGCAGCCTTTCTCGGGACCGCCGCGCCGCGCCCCCTCCCGCAGCCCCGGCCGGGCTCCGGCCTCCTCCCCACGGCGCGGCCCTGACGGCCCTGACCGAGCTCCGCCGCCGCCGCCGCCGCCCCGGGAAAAAAACGCCGACGCAGAGCCGCGCGCACCCAACCGCCTTCAAACTGCCGGCGCCTTCCCGCCGCCCCAACGGCCGCTTTCCCATTGGGCAGCGCCCCTCGCCGCCTCTCAACAAGAGTACGGCTGATTGGGTCAGCCAGCCTCCCGGGTCGCGCGGAGCCGCAGGGCATGCTGGGAGCGGCTGTTGCCGAGGTAACGGCTCCCCGGGGCCAGGCGGAGCCGCCGTGAGGGACCGACAGCGGCGGGGCGGGGCGGGTTCCGCGGCGCGGCCGCCTGTGCTGGGGCCTCCTGCCGCGTCCGGGCAGCCGCAGGCGGAGCTCGCAGGGGCCGGGGCTGCGCGCGGTGCCGGGGCTGCGCGCGGTGCCGGTCCCTGGCCGCCCAGAGCCTGCCAGGCTGGAGGCGCGGCGCGGCCCGCCGGCAGGCGCCCTGTCGCCGTTGCTGCGGAAGGGGGCTGGCGGTTAACGGTGGAAACCCTTTGGCTGTTTGTGTGAGTTGTCCCGTGCAGTGCCCACGTACGCGCACCCTCGCTGCCGTGTTGCTTCTTTATCCTCTACTAATGAAACCAGAGCTGAGCTGAACAGATTAACTGCTTTACGCATCTCTCAAGACAGAACCCGTTTCCAATATTCAGTTACATTTATTCATGTAACATACCGGGATAACACATCTTCAGTTTTGTGACCCTCCTGAGTTCCCTTCTAATTCTCTAAGCCTGAATTCTCACATATTTGGGGAGCTATTTGCCTGTCATACGGAAACCGACTTGCAGAGGTAAATGCCGTCCATTCTGGTATCTGCAAAAGCTTATTATTGCAGCCCCACCTGTACCTAGCCATATGCTCATCATCAGCCTCTGTCACCATGAATGATGGTCCTATCTACGACACCAGAACTAGTCTTTTTCTAGTAGAGTATTTCCTTTTGGCCCTGGATTACACACTAGTTTGTGAACCCAGGTGGCAAATTTCAATTTATCACAGAGGCTACTTACTAATCTTTTTGCTACCATAGCTAATGAAGTTGTCCTAGCTTTAATTTACTTCAGTGCTATTCAGATGATACCAGAATAAAGTGAACTTAGTATACCATCAAGGATTGCTACTTGAAACCTTACTTACTCTTCCCCCATTGGCTTCTCGTGGCCCTAACAGGACTCAAACCAAAGTCTGATTTGAGACCAGTGACTATTAGTTGTATTAGCAATGTATGAAACTGTTACTGCTGGAGGGCAGCACCTTTTAAACCCAGTCATGTTTCTCTCTCGCTTGACTTGGACAGCTGTTCTCCAGTTTGTATAGCTTCATCAGTATTAACCATGTCAAGTCTTAAAAATAATGTTAGGTCAATGTTCCCAGCTGCTTGAGACTTAAATGTACTGAAGCTGAGCTGGTCCAAGGACAATTACCTAGCCACACTGAGATCTGAGCATGATGCAGCTTATACCTCATGGCTTTTTTTTTTTTTTTTAAACTCAGGCCATTTCTCTCCTTTTCCCAATCCAGCCTTGAACCTAGCTGAGCGAAATCTGTCAGCATAAAATTTAAATGTTGCCTCTGACGTTCCTAGCCTTTATTATTTGAGCTGATAACTTTCTCAATATAAATCTTTTCCCCAGCCCCAAGAGTTTATGAAATACAATTGTAACTAACTTAAAAAAGCTGAATTCAAATCATTAGTCTTTTGGTGGGGTTCTTCAGTGTGGTCTCTTCTGAATGCTCTTGTTAACATATATAATAGGTTTTACCCCACAGTAGCTGGCACTAGCTCTGTAAATAGCTATCTTTTTCATCAATTAAGTTTCTCTGTAGGTCGCATTAATTGTATTCCTTTGTTGTGAACCTTCACCAGCCAGAGACTAAACATAGCCTATGACATTTGCTAGCACCAGCTGTACCTTAATTGGTAATCTTTTTCTGACTGGTTTGGGAGTCCTTGCTTGTAGTTTTCTGGAGTTGTGAACTTACAGAATAACCTAGCCTCAGTTTTACTTTGCCACTACAAACTCTCTCCAGAATAGATTTACCCACTACATGTTTAAATGTAACATGGTGATTTTTGCAGACAGTATTTTTCTGTTCACACTGACGGCTCTTACCTACCACAAATAGAAGTGTAGCCTCATGACCCTAACTAGCAAAAGTCATGTACTTATTAAGTTCTCCGCTAAGTCTGATTCAAGAGGCTCCATAACCCAAAACTCTCACCTCATCATAAATTGAGCCCAGACATACTTTCTGAAATGGACTTTTCTGAATGTCTGTCATACTCAAGCCATGGGGTAATTGTTGAAGAATGTTTTAACATCAATTTATGCTATTTCTAGCACTGTGAGCTTTGCTGGACACAATCTAATTGTACCATCTGAGTGCTTTTTTTCTGCCTTTGCCAGCTCTTTATGGAAGCATCTGTAGCCCTAGTTACTTGGTTGAGCTTCAGGTTTATGCAATACATTGTATATACAACATCTGCATATGTACAGTGGTGGCAGAAGGGTGACAATCACCTGCAATGGCTCATCAAACTAAGAGGCAGGCTATTGCTAACAAAGATCTTTTGTTTTATTTTATTGCTAGCTGAAAGTCCATCCTGGGCTATTCCAGTGGTTGGTTAAAGGGTGGATCAGAGCTAAATTCAGGATTGGAGAGCTACTGTGGCTTATATGGAAGCTGCTGAGGGAACATTTAATTGAAGAGCTGGTGCTAACAGGCAGACTCAGCTATTTCGCTTGGCAGGTTTCTGACATCACTGAGCTGTGATTGTCTTAGGGTTAATTTGGGGGATTAGAGACTGGCAATAAATAAGGCAGTGATCTTATTGGAAAGGGAACAAAAATGCAGTGAAGCCTGTCGCCCTTATGTATCCAGACTCCATTTCTGCTAGCAGTTTATGCAGCCTGCAGACTGGGTGATACTTTTTATTCACCATTAAACTTCACCATTGTTTGTGATTTCTAAAATGTAGCTCTGCATAATAATTAGCATTTTTTTAGATTAGTTTTTTCAGGAATGTGCCGGAATTGTATTCCATGCATTGTTTGTATCATTTACACTGTGTTAGATGTACGAGCATGCACAAATATAAACAAGTACTGTAATGTATGGCAGTTTGCCATTTTGTTGTCATATTGCAAACAAGATTATCTTTAAATTTCCTGTATTTGCACAGTTAAGTTCATACCAAGGAATAATGATAGCATAGTATCTAGGAAAGATTAGATTAGAGAGCAGAACCAAGAGAACAGGACGGGTTCACGTTGGTGTTTGCTAAACCTCTACTGGTGGGTCCAACCCTACAGAAGCTTGACCTACGGCTGCATGGGCCAGGGAGGAACCCCTGAGGGGAATGAAATACAGAAAGCAAGTAGGAGCTTCTTCAGAGATTATTCCCTTCCCAAGTCTAAAAGTAAGATTCATTTTCTCAGCAGTTCCATTCGGAAAACAGCCAAATAGCTGTCAGCTGTTGTATACAGTGTTTACTTGTGAATTTACTAAATTGCTAGTTAATTCTCGTAGCTGGTCCCATGCCAATGAAAACAATGACACAGAAATTAATGTTATTGTTCAATTAACAAAACATAATGTACCAGAAAGGTAGGCCTAGTACATAGGTCTCCATTAACAGTGTTTCAGAAATTGTTTGCTTTGATGGGTTTTCCTTCCCTTGCAAACATTTGCTTAGCAACATCTGATATCAGTTATGTAATATTTGATCTGTAGGTGTAAAGTAGCTGCAAACATTTTAGCTTCCCTTCTATGGTTCATCAACATGATTTTTGTTTCTGAATTATTATCATGAATATATAGACTGCTGGACAGGCTCTGTTTTTGCATGCCTTGGAAAATAAAATAAATCAAGGAACTATCAATGAAAGAAAAATTCTTTATATGAACCCTTATTTCAAAGGGTTTTGCTTTCCACTAAGAATTCATTTGATCACGTAAAGACCAAATCTTAGTTCTATCATATGAAAACAAGACAAAATCTGTGATTTAAACTTACTTGCATATACATTTTGACGATTTTATAAATGCCACTACTTTTCCTTGCAATTCCACTTAATAGAATACAGTAAGTCTCTCAGACTTCAAATCTCATGGGCACAACAGATGACTCATGTGTCACATGCTTAATTGGTTCCCGGCACAACAGCATCCTGACCTGACTCTCTCACTAGTTATCCGTGATCTGGCTGTCAGTTCCACATCTTCCTGCTTTCTGTTCTAACATTGTGGGTTATTTTTTTAAGACAGCTTTCATAAATATGATGGCTCAGATGTCTAAGTATGTAAGTTACTGAAACAGTCAGAACATATAGGAAAAAATAAAGTGAATTTATGTGTTTGCTGTCATCTAACAGCATTTTTATATGTCCACATTATATCTAAGGTGCTTATCATTCTGTCTAAGCAGAAACATAATCGGTAGTATATGAATCAGCAGTGAAATCTTTAACATGAAAATCAGTATCATGACACCCATAGTATTTATATTAAAAGAGGTTACTTTACAGAAATATCACCAAGACCTGCTTTCAAATGTTTTATGAACTAAATTTCTAGAGAACCAGCTGTGCTTGAATAGCTATGTCTGAAGTGAGTTCAGTCTGAGCAGATACAGCACTATCCAAGTGGGTAAAATGAGTGGATATTTTTATATTTATAAATAATGCAAGCATGTAAAAAGCTATTGATATGGTCCTGCATATCCCGGGTCGGAGAGGCAATTTTTCTGATACTATTAAACATCAATGGTGGCATTAAAAAGGGCCTGGAAGGTGACCTGAGTACTTGCTGGTCTCTTGTGAGGACATTAAACTGTATCGTGATGGAAATCCACTTGTTATAAAATACTTTTCATAACAGAACAATACTTACTTAGGTTTATCTAATTCCAGTTGCTGTTTTAACTAAGTACTTGAAATAAGGAGGCTGTTGATCTGCCACCAACTGATCTGATATTTACACTAATATTTAAAGTACTTACTCTTTATAAACTAGAAAGAGAAATAGAAGAAAACCTCAGATTCTTCACATTTTTTGCAAACCAAACTCAGATGTATACAAGAGTGATTTTTTTTTGTTATTATTGTAAGGTCTACTTTCTTTAAAGGAGACATACTTTAACTTTGTAGCAAAATGATATTTCCTCTAATAATAAGATATAAAAAGTTATTTGAGAGAGAGATTTCTGTACAGGTCATTTCTTGGGAAAGGATTGGGAGAGGGAAAAGTCGCTCCCACTGGTTCATTTGTGTGACGGTTGCCTTCCTGGACACCCTGAAGAGCAGAAGGGTTACCACCCCTTAGCAGGAGTGCTTAGCGAGATACAACCTCCCCAGATAATAACTACTGACAATCAGCTAATTGGATGACTTGAATCAGAGCCAATTTCCATGTTACCTGCAGCTAAGAAGCTAGGAAATATTTATTGCTGAAATATCCTGAAATTATGCTTCTAAGAGGAATCTCTTTGAAATCAGGTGATAGCAATTAAAGTAAATAATTCAGTTAATGTTCAGCAAAAATATTAGAGCAATTATTCAGAAACAGCACATACAATTTTAAATCTCGTACTTAAGTTTCATACATGGCTCAATGCAGGATTTGAATCTGGTAAAAGTTTATAAAAACAGATTTAATAGCTAAAGTAAATGTGAGATCGTATGAGCAAAAGCGGTCTTTTAAGTCCATTTAATTATCATAGCTTCTAATTTGTTGAATCTCCGTAATGTTTCCATGCGACTTCCCTGACTACACATCATAAAGCCATGTTAAGTTATTAAGTCACTCTTCAGCAAAAACAGTAGTTCATATCCCTGTCTCCACAGTGCGCCTAGCTTAGCTTAAAGTACCATGGAGAAAGCACTGGTGGGGAAGTACATGGTGAACATATGCAGCTGCCTTTGTTTTCCAACTTTAATTGTTTTGGAAACATAGATTATCTTTAATGGAAGACATGTCTGAATGTTAAACCCTATTAAAGCACTGAAGTTTTTGCTCTTGCTGATCCAATGACGTTTTCGTTCATCAGGTTTTTGGTATCCATTTAATCTCTGGGAAAAAATATTTCTCGTATAGCCACCTCACAGAAATACATGTTCTTTTCTTATGCTACTGTTATTAACACTAAGGTTTGTAAATCTGATGTGCTAATAAATCAGATTTAGATCTGATAAGAGCTAAATAAGATATCCAGGAAAAGCTTTGGAAAGCTTGTTAAATCCTGTCTGCTTGGCCAGCCTTACCATGGGCCCCTTGTGCATGGTCGCATTCTATTTCTTGTACTTTGATCGGTGCTCTTTTGGTAAGTTTTTCCCCTTCATTCAATATAGAGCCTCATGATTTATTTGCTGCATACTCTTAAAACCCCACTATCGGGCAGAATCTTAATTTTCTCATGAGCTTTTCTTGGCTGTTCATCCTGGAGAACCCAAGTGCTTCACTTGGAAATACTTCATGGAAATACTCATAAGCGTCCACTCCCTACCTCCTCCTGATTTGCTAAGCAGGTCTCGTTTCTGCTGGGCTGTGGAGAACAGAGGGGATCGCAGGTCAGGCCTCAGCCCCTTCTGGCTGTGTTGTGCAGCACTTGCATAGTGTAAGTAATATGAGAGAGCGGTGATACTGAATGAGATGATTCAGAGACTTCATCTTCATTGTGTCCTGGGTTAACATGGCTTCTTGTATGAAAGGAACAATTGTTTTTCATTGTTTTGAGAAAATTGGTGCTTTAAAAAAAAAATCTAGTGTTCAACAGCATTTTTGATGTATGGATGGTGATTGTATTTTTCATTACTGAAAATGTGTTGTGTCGAGTATTAGACACAGCATGGTAGCCAAATTCTATTTCAAATTAAAATGTACAGTTTCAATGACACTTCTGCAAAGACCAATTATTTGTGTATTCTTCCTATGCTTTATACAGGCAACACTTAATCAAGTATACACATTACTAATGTCCATCCTGCAGAGAAATGAACTGTGAAAAAATTCAAGCAAACATGCTCCAACTGTTCATACAAAGGATTGCATAAGTCATGCATTGTGTTTCCACAAAACTTTCCCCACAATTTGCTGCTGATCAGCATGTAGCTCACTTAGTTTCCTCCAATTAAAATTTGCAAACAGAAAAGCTTTCCAGTGTTAACAGACTCATGTGCTTTCTCAGAGATTTGGAGTCACATGTTCCGGGAATGGCTGGGTACACCACTCTGATACAATATAAAGGCAACGTCAATCACTTTCTCTCATTTTTTAATAGTTGCCTTCCATGGTTCTCTTTCTCCCTCACTAGAAACTTAAGATTAAAGGAACTTTACTGTATTTCAAGTACAGTTTAATCAGTTTAAGATGGATCTCCTTCATAACAATGGGGTGCTTATCATTCAGCATTTACAGAAGGATTACAGGGCTTACCAGGACTTCCTTAATTTCATGTCACATGTTGGTGATCCCCGGAATATATTCTCAATTTATTTTCCTCTTTGGTTTCAGCTCAATCAGGTGGTTGGTACTAAAATGATATGGGTGGCAGTCATTGGTGATTGGTTCAACCTCATATTTAAATGGTAAGAAGTTCTGTTTATTTTAAAATATGGTATTTCTTATGATGGTGATTATATGTGCCTCAGATTTAGAAGACATTCTCTAAGGGATGTACGAGAAGACTTTTCTCTGTAACTATAAAGTAGGACTTCACAATGAAGATATTTGAGATATGTTTGAAATTACATTTTGATAAGAGAACGAGAACCTAAAGACCTATTAGAAGATGGCTTCAGCAATATAGCTCTTTCTTTGTATACATTATAAGATTATTTATCATGCTTTGTTGTGGCCTTCTCACATAAAACTCTTTTTATTGAGTTTGTGCCTTTTTTTTTTTTTTTTTTTTTTTGTTAGGATTTTATTTGGTCATCGTCCATACTGGTGGGTACAAGAAACAATGTTTTATCCCAATCAGTCAAGCCCATGCCTTGAACAATTTCCTATAACATGTGAAACTGGGCCAGGTAAGAAATGTTGGCAATTACATTGGGGCAACTAATGCAGATAGTAACACTCAAAGAGAGTAGCTGTTTTTGGAGAGGATGTGACTTATGAAGATCTTATATGATGTACAAATCTCAGAGCTTATTTTTAAAACAGTATCAAAACATAGGAAGAGAAAAAGGAAGAGAGAAAATGTGATAACTATTTGGTTGTTGTATTGGCAGCTGGACACTGGCACTGAATGTGTGTGTGTGTGTGTGTGTGTGTGTGTTCACAGATAGTTAGCAGAAAGTTAAATATATATATATACATATATTTTAAATGAAACTTTTCATTTTCACTTGTTACCTCTTTTGTATCTCACTCTCTTCCCTGGAACTCAAATGCAATACTGCTGAAGTCTCAAATGAACATGTGAAACCCTAATACCTGAAATTAGGTAAACGAAATTCATTCAGTTAACTCCCAGCCAGTTTAATTCATGGCACACTTTTAAGTGGATTGCAGAGCTGCATTTTGTTTGCGATATCTTGCATTATAACCCATTGTAATTTCAAACAAGAAGCTTAAGCCCTTGTATCAGATAGGGTTTAATAATGCCTACGCTATGTGTGATCTGCAGTCAGCTCTTAGGGATTTTTTCTCTATCTTTATTGCAAATTCATTTGAGGCCTGACCCAAAGTGTTAAGGTCCTCCGGATCTTTTCAGAAGACTTTAGAACTGAGACCTTTTGGCACTGTGGAATTCCAAGCCCTGTGTTAGGACTCAGTCAGTATATTTCATTCTGATTCACTGAAACAAAAGTTTCTTCCTTAAGTAACAAGGCATTCCTGTTTCTATCCAAGGGGTACCACTGTCATATTGATTCCCTATTTGCACTTAAAATGACCACATTTTCTCCCACCTCCATATTTGAAATTGACCATGGACCATATCTGTCACTCAGTTGTTCCTTACTAATCACTGCGTGGGCTTGCATGGTACTTCATGCTTTTACATATGCAATTTATATGAAAAGATCAGAGAGGCAGCCAAGGCAGTGAGAAAAACATATAAAATACAAACTCTGCAGCTGAACAAAGGGAAAGCCGAGGGGACTGTTTATATGACTACATGGTAAGCAGTCTAGGACCTGAATTTGGTTTGTATTTCTGAAATGAACTGATCCAAAACCCTGCAGCTGTCTTTTCTCTGATATTTGTAACATTTCAAAACATAAACCTCAGGGTGGAATTCATGCTTCTTCTAGTAGGTAATTTGCAGATGGGCTATGAAATGTAGAACTATTGAAGTTCTGATAACAACAACAGTAGAGGCTTTTCTAACACTGATATATGATGTGCTTTGCTTATTGGTGAAATTTGTCTTATTGTGTGGTTTTAGAGGTCACCATGCATATCTATTATGAAATTTAAATAAGAATTGCTAACCTGATTATTAAAGAAATTTCTTAGCAGAATACCAAAAATAAGTGTGGGTAGATAGAAATCATTGTGCTTGTCTTCCCTAGGAATTTCTGCTTTGCTAAAATATTCTTCTGCTTTGCAATCTATGTCCATAGCATTGTGTCATAACACTTTCTTCAGCCAAAATGATTTCTTCTGACAGTGAAATAACCCTGTCCCTTTTATTTCCCTGTTGTCTGCACAGAAAGCCAAGCTGAAACAGTCTGATACAAACAAAATCCAATAGTCTAATTTTCTCTCCTTCTCTTTTTTCCTTCTGCTGAATGTAAACAGGGTGAAACAGAGCCCTACTATCAGTGAAAAGAAGTGACAGAATAATTTTAGGAATCACTTCCCTTGCATCATGCCAGCAGCACTTCAGTTTTCAGAGGTTTTTCACAGATGTGGAAAGCTCTCTGCTGCTTCATATTGCTTCCAGTATGATGAAAATTTGTTTCACTAAATTAAAATAAATTACACCATACATTATTATACCTGGAATAAAAAGTAGCTGTCAATCTCCATGTAGTTCTATGTTCCTTATTATAGACTTCCATGGATAGACCAATTAGTCCAATGTATTAGATCATCACTGCCTACTGCTGGTTCTGTTGATAACCTGTGTCCAAGCTAGTTGACATTGTACAACACCTTAAACTTTGTAAAATAAACCAAAGTTAAACATAAATAAACACAGTTCTTCCATCTGTTTCAAATACATTTCTAAGTTTATTACGGAACTACAGAAAATGTGAATTTTCTGGACTGTAATATTACTAATATTACTAACTGATTGTAATACCAATTGCTAATGACTTTATAATTGGAGAAGCAGATAGAAGGCAATTTTGAAGGGCCATCTAAAGTTATGCTGCTGCTATAATTTAGAATATTACAAAGAGCCAACTGTTGCTCCCCTTAATTGTGAGGTAGCCTATTCATAACCTATCTCAGCTTCATATTTAAAGTCTGCATTGTATACTACAGCCCTAACAGGGGTTCTAGTATTTATAACAGCATTTTGCCAAAATATCAGCTCAAGTTTCAGCCCTAGTATTTGTTAAATTAGGCATGTGGCTATTCGAATTTATCAAGATATTGTTGACCACAATTAGTTGAGGAATGCCATAACCTGAGATACATGAAAGAAATACTGCAGGGTTTGACACATTCCCTATAAGCATGTTGCTGCAGGAGAAATACACATTACTCAAAGTTGTCAACCCGTATTTTATATACTCCTTTGACTTGCTAGGGAAAAAAATATGAGTAATTAAAGCTGTATAGACATGATAATGTTATAAATGCATTAATAGCCAAGTAACAACTAGATGCTCTATTTTTTTTTAATCATAATCCAGATCAAAATCATGGAAAAATACTATGCTTTCCAATCAACGTACCAGCTAAAAAATATGAGAAAGTCATTACTGACTCATTTTCTGACAAACATTCTGGATTTCCTGTAGAGTTTTCTGAATATATGTTTGTGAATATATATATATTTCTCATATATTTCCTACATGAGTTTTCTGAAAAAGTCATATTAGGAAAATAAACTTTTGAGAAACAGTTGATGTTCTTTCAGGCCTTATTAACCATTTTCTTTCTAAATGATTAGGTGCTTGAGTAACTGCTAATAGACATTTCCTACATGCCAGATGTTATAGTCATCATGTTTAAGCCTGAATTTTTCATTTTTGTTTTTATTAGGAAGCCCATCTGGGCATGCGATGGGATCTTCTTGTGTCTGGTATGTAATGGTCACAGCAGCACTTAGCTACACAGTAGGCTGGAAAGATAAAGATAAATCAGCAGTTACCCTTCACAGGTCAGTCTCTTTCATTGTTCTAACACACATATATACAGATGTTTCTTTATATGAATGCTGTGGTTTTAATGGACCTATTCTAACTAACTATTCTCAGTCTGTTTTGGTCCACTTTGTAAAAATACCTTCATTATGATTTGCTTCAGCTGGAAAAAAAAAAGAATATAAAGAGGATTTATGCATGTTTATATAGTAATATTTCATTACTTTACAGTCATCACATTAACATATCTCTGAATCAACTCCTATTAAAGGCTGTAATAGGTCTTTAATGTTGGAAAGCTTGAGTTCTATTAATTATCTTTACTCTACTGTTTGAGCTTTTGGATAGTACATATATTTACTACTTTGGGAGTAGTCATTTTTACCCTGTTTTAAAGCAAAAGCACAAAATGCTGGCAGGGTTCACTGTTTGTAGTGTGTTGTTTAGCTCTGTGGGGAAACCTTGTTCCTGCTTTGATGGCTTGACAAAGTTGTTCCCATAATATGTGAATTTTGCGACCAAGTTGATGATCTTTTGAGTTTAAATATACCTTCATGATGACAAACATACGGAGGGTAGTAATACTAATTTAACTTGCTATTGATGCCTTACATTGCTAAGACATGATAGTGTCACAGGCCCTAAATGACTGGGGTCTGTTCCTGCAGATGTGGCTGCAAGATCAACTATACTTGCTAGTATTTTAGTACTGACTTCCAATTTTTAATCAGCCAGCTCTAAACTTTTGTACTTGCAAACATGCATTTGGTAAAACTATGAGCCTGGTGCAAAGAGAACTGGGGTAAATTAGTAGATGAATATGATTTCTTGTTCTTATTTTTTTAAACATCTTCCTTTTTTCTCTCAGACTGACATGGTCATTCCTCTGGAGTATTTTTTGGATTATCCAGATCAGTGTGTGTATCTCAAGAGTATTCATAGCAACACATTTCCCTCATCAAGTTATTCTTGGAGTATTTGCTGGTAATGTTGCTAATTGTTGGGGTGTGTGTTTGGTTTTTTTTCTTTTCAACATATATGCAAAAGCTGAAAATAGTGACATGTGACAAAAAGGCAAGAGAATTTTAGTAGTGCTGCTAAGCCTGCAGCTGTCGTGGTGTTCTGTGGTCTCTGGGAGATCAAGGATTTGGTGATAGCATAAAGGTAAAATTTGCAAGGCTGCATATATCCACTGTCTTTGTGATTCACACAGGGAGCGAGCCCTTGCCCATGTGCCAGTTGATGCTGACTGCGTTAGTCCACACTGTTAAAGACTAGTGCTAGCTGGTTTGCCCTGGCTGCATCTGCACTGCATGTTTATTAGAACGCGTTTTGAGCTGATCTGCATCTGTGCTGCATGGCAAGGACCGTGGAGCAAACTTCTGTGCAGCTCACACTTTCCTCTAAGGAGGAAGCTTTTTGGTTCACTTCAAATAAAAGTGCAGGAGCAAACCAGCATGTATGCAGTGTGGATGAGCATGGGGCCAGAAACCTGCGTCAAAACAGATAAAAAGCCAAATTAGCAGTATGAGCTCTGCAGTGATATAAGACACCCAAATTTATTTTTCAGAATTACTTAAGCATGTTTCAAATTGGCATTTAGGGAGTTTAGACTATGAACAGTCTCTTTACCATCTATCTAATCTGAAGGAGGGTGACCAGAGCATTGAGTGGGGAGTGCCTCTCCCACTCTGTTTCCCACGTGCAGAGCAATCTGGGCAGCACTGGATAACAGCTGGCAGTCCACTCTCCTTTGCACAGCCAGGATGAAATGAATAAGAAAGAAGATAATTGTGCTCTGTGCCTTCTCCTTCAACACTTAAAGTCCATATGGGAACTGGTGTTGGAATCTGCATTGCCAGGACCAGTCTTTGCATGGAGACTCTTCTAGAAGAGGAATGTTCTACTTTATAGTAGGTTGTCATCTGGGAGATGCAGTCAGGCCTAAGGCATTTCTCATGTTAAAAACATGTAGAGCTTGTTACTGTGGGTTTTTTTTTTCTTTTCCAAATTAGCAGCTTTGGGTGGGAGAAAATGTTTTGTCATTTACCACGGAAATGGTAAAGTGTGTATGTGTGTCTGTGTGTGTATGCTTCTATCTTGGAAAGTCAGTTCTACAGCAGGCCTGTAAAAAGTGATTCTTGAAAGTGTGATGTTCTCTGTAACACTGAGTTTCTAATCCACAGGAATGCTTGTGGCAGAAGCATTTGAGCATACCCCTGCTATTCAGACAGCAAGCTTGAGAATGTACATCAAGATAAACTTGTTTCTTTTCATCTTTGCCCTTGGCTTTTATCTAGTCCTCAAACTTCTTGATATTGACTTGCTATGGTCTGTTCCAAAGGCAAAGAAATGGTGTGCCAACCCAGACTGGATAAACATTGACACAACTCCATTTGCTGGACTGGTGAGAAACTTAGGTGCACTCTTTGGCTTAGGTCTTGGTATTAATTCTGAAATGTTCATCACAAGCTGCAAAGGTAAAAATGGCTGTAAGATAAGTTTCCGGATATTGTGTATAGCTGCTTCTTTAGCTACACTGCAGCTGTATAACTTTGTTAAGATACCTGCTCATACTGAATATTTATTCTACATTCTTTCTTTTTGTAAGAGTGCAGCCATGCCTGTTACTGTCGTTGCCTTGGTTCCATACTGTGTCCACTTATTTATGAGGACAACTGAAAAGAAGTTAAATTAGATAAAGTTTCCAAATGGTCAGCAATCTGTGGCTGTCTGTGAACTCTCTGAGGAGCCCCCACCGCCCAAGGCAGTTTTGCCAACTCATTTTAACTGGGTGGGGGCAATGCCACCACATCTTTGATGTACTCCTTGTAAGTCATCGGTACATCCCAGAATGACCTTGACAGCTCAGAAATATTAATCGTTGTCTCTATTCTTTGAAATATTGCAAGGAAGGACAATGCAAAATAGTTTTCTAACAATACGTTGGGATGTGCAAAAGTTTTCAAGCGTAATCAACTAGTTTTATTTAGCTACTTGATGATCTTTTAGTTCTGTCCATCTCCAACTAGGTGGTGCTTGAAGCCGCAGTTGTATATGGTGATAGTCAATATTCCATTTTTTTATATATAGATATTGTCTTTTAAAGTGCTAGATAATGGTGTGACAGTATCACACCACCTATAACTGTACAGCTGCACCCAGGCGCTGAGAAAAAAGCCAGCATAGTTATAGGAAAGGTTTTCTTTAAATTTAAATTATTGATCTTCCTGAGAAAACAGCTTCTGATTAAGGAAAAAAAATAAAAGAAAATTTATTTCAGTTAGACTCTGCAGAATATATTTTTGTGCTACTGTGTGATTTGTCATTCTTAATTTTTAAAAAATGGTCATGTAAATTATAAATGCTAAAGATTACACCTTTGATTTTCTGAAAATGCATGAATATTGTGTAACAAATCTGTGGGTTCTGTACATCTACACAGAAAAAGTGAAGAAAGGTGTTAATACTGAGATTGTCTCAGCATGTTGCTTCAAGAACGGTGTTCTTGCTCTCCTGTATTGCAAAGGTAAATTAGTCTAATTCTCTCATATCAAGTCACAAGCCTGAATCACTGTTAGTGGTTGTGTAAACCATGAAAACATAATTGAAGATTAAATCATTGCAAGCTTATATTTTTGTCAGATTAGTTAGTATTTAATATTAGTTACTTCTGTGCTCGAGTAAACCAGTGTTAAATATACAAGTTTGTTATATACAACTGATGCTGTAAATATGTAAAGCCAAGTACTCTCCCTTCTTATCCATTATTAAGCACCTATTGTTGCATATTCCCCTTCAGTGCACAATCGCTAAACAATACTTTGTTGATACCAACTCATAATACTGACAAGCAGTATAAGGCTACATTAGGCCCTAATGAAGTCTGTACATGTATAATCTGATAGCAATAAGACTGAAAGGATATAAACATAATACAGCTTCTAGACTTCCAATTGCTTGTAGGATGACTGAAATAGAAAGAATCTTATTTAATTGGGAAAACAAGGTGAATAGTTTGAGCTGGCCCTTGGGAGTGAACATGATACAAATTACAGAGGCTAATACAAAACATGCATCCTTATTTAAGAGCCTATTAAGGCTACCCTGACTTTAAAAAAGAAAAAAAAATTTTTTTTACTAGTCTGAGGAATACTATGCTTTATGCATCTTCTAGCTGCTTCTCCTTAATGAATCCGAATTTCTGTTTCCTGCAGCAGCTGACCTGAAATCAGTCAATTTATATAATTATGAGTAGTAAAAATTTAGGCAACAGTGACTAAGCTAATAGGACTAGAGACAAATAATGAAAAAACAGGACGACAACTATGACAAAGATTCTTCCCGTGTTCAAGTTGCTCTGTGCTTTGTTACTCCTACAGTTGAGGTGGCCTACAGAGGCACCGCAAGATGCAGGAAGCACTGTAACTGTGCTTCTATTCCTCGCTCCGTGCAGCCGACCCTGGGGGATCCTCCGTACACAGCCTCCCTATGGCTACCGCAGCAGTGCCTGGGCCTGCGGGCAGTGTAGGCTATTTTAAACTTATAGGTAGGTGCCACGTGTGTGAGGCTCTTCTTTTCAGTACTGGCAAAGAATCTTGGATTGGCAAAGAATCTGTAATGGGAGACACGACCACGAAAGTGGAATGACAGTTAGCATTTTTGTGGTATTCTTCTGAGTGCTGTACACATACCTAAGACAACATGGGTTTTTATTGCTCTCTTGGAGTTTGTAATTAATTCAGCCTGTAACTATAGTATGCTAGGGAATAGGACAAAGACGAGCTTCCTGCTGAACCACCTTGTATTCTTTCTGTACATATTAAAACATTCCTAAAACCAAGAACTGAATGATGAGAAAACTAAATGAAATTAAACTATTGATAAAATTAAATTTCTGAAGTTACTGGTAACTTGATGACAGTAGAACAAGACACTTCCCGAGAAGCTGTAGTGTGTTGAACTAGTCTTGTGCAGTTGTCTGAAGAGCCTCAAAAGATGACTCCGGAAAGTTAGCATTTTCCTGAGTGCTGGATAAACAAGTGTCAGATATAATTTTGATAGCATTAGAGTTGTATCAACTAAATAGCTGACTCTCATTTACAATAAAATAGGACTACATATTCCTTAGTCAGACTTTAGCGAATTTGCCTGATTTAGTAAGATTGTGTGGTGCCTTAACTAAGAACTCTCAAGTTAAACATTTGAGCTGTAACTTCATCAGTCTTTTGCAGCTGTTAGTCAAATTGTTAATACTTTGAACAGACACTGAGGATAAAAATTTTATGGTGATGGGCTGAGCTACTCAACCTAGTTTGGGCAACAAGTACTGAGTCCCTTTTGAATTAAGGTTTTCCTACCTAATAAAGGGGGTCAGGGTGCTCAACTTGTCCTCCTGCTTCCATTAATGGGAGCCCAGGAAAAAATTAATCCTGTATTCTTGACACGGAGTTGTCCCAATAGGGAAAATGCAATTCTAAAATTCCTTCCATCCCTCTTCAAAAAAAATTCTCAGTAGCCACCAGTAGTTGTGTCATATGAAGTAGCAGTAGCCCACCCAGTTAAGGTGGGTCTTACTCTTCGTACAAACCAGCTGACAAATTGTTTTTTTCATCCAGTTCATAATACTCACTTCTGTTAACAGGCAGCTCTCCCATGCCTCCTCCCTATTCATGCTACTCCTTCCTGATGGAAGGACTCCCTCTGGCCTAGTGAGACTGTTCCTGCTCCAGGCAGTTAGTCAGATGCTATACCAGTACGATGTCATGGCTACATTTATCCAGAGGAGGGTGCTTGGAAAACCAGATGATACAGTTGCCATGGGACCATGCAGAGGAACACACAGCAGAGACACCAAGCAATGCAGTCAGCTAGAGCTGCCAAGACAAGTAACTCAGGGCTGGCGCTGAAGGCCCTAAGCAAACTCCTTCGGTTCTGCCCAGGGCTCTTGTCGCCAGGCTCCAGGGCCGGGAGGTGCTATCAGTGCGGCAGCTGCAGAGGAAAAGCAGAGAGCTCCTGCCAGCCCATTAGGGTCTGCTCTTCAGGCCCTGCCTCAAAATACCTGCCCCTGCCCGTACACAACGTGTGGCGTCCCTTGCAGTGTAGTCTCTGTGCACAGGACGAAAGGACTTTACAGCCGTATAGACCAATAGCACACAGCTGTGAGGTGGCAAGAGCTGGCACCCAAGAGTGTGGGAGCATACAGTTTTTGGTGTACATTGTGAGTGCCTCTGTTACACAGGTGTAGATATGAGCTCCTAATGTTCACTAGCCCCCTAGAAAACAGGATTTACCTTATGAAGACGAGCAGCTTAGTACAGGCAGCACCCAGCCAGGCCCATGTTAGTGCTCCTGCAAGAAGACAGCTGGGACCAGCAGGTGCCTTTGCAGGTGGGGCTAGTGTAATTGCACTGGCCTTCGCAACAGCTCTGTCCTGTAAAGCACACCAGTGGTACAGACATGATCGAAATACATACAAATACTTGGTATCTGCAGGGAGAAATTCAAGTGCTTGTCAGAACTGTAAGAAATGAAGTGTTAAAGCACAAGAGTCGATATAAAATACAATTTATTCATGTAATTTGGGCCACAAAGCTGCAGTCCTTTAGGGAAAAAAATGGCATAAGCACTCATAATAATTGTAGGTTTTATTAAAGTGGGTTTTTCCCTTATATCCTTAAATACAAATATAACTTATCATATAGAATTGTACTGTAAGCATGTTAAAAAAATAAAATCACTGAGGTTTTAATCTATAGTTATAGTTTGTTCATCATTTTTATTCTATAGCAATGAGTTTTTGTTTTTCTTCATTATCTGAACTATTATTCTACCATTATTCACAGGAGTGGTAGGTTTGAGAAAAGGTGGTGGTGGTGGTGGGGAAATGGAGTTCAGGTGATATAATCTTGTCTATAGATTCTAGTTCCCTTTTTCTTTTAAGCTGTATCCACCATTTGAAAATTAAACCTTTTTGTCAATAGGTTATTGACTGTCAGTAGTTTCAGCCCTAAATCATCCAAACCAATTATTGCTCTGAAATATGTAAAAGGCTTGAAAGATTAAAACAGAAGGCCAATAATGCATCTTCCTTTTTCATTTTCAGTGAAAGATTAAAGCACAGAATTCTTCATTAAAAAAGTGCTTTTTAATGTCAATTACATGATTTCACTAGGTTCTAGTGAAGGTATTCTAATAATGGAATTGCACAAAAACTAATACTGTTTTTTTTTTGTTGTTGTTGCCTGGGATTAAGTGAGAGGGAGGGAGAAAAAAAAAAAAACCCAACAAGTTGCAGATTGCAGAATGCCATGAATGCCTTTTCCAGGTAACACTCTGTCATTCCAAGTCACAATTTAAATTCTGAAACTGTAGTTTTAGATTATCTGCCTGCTTTGTCTCCAAGATACCAGTCAGTAAAGTTAGAGAGTCCTGTAGACAATGCCTAATAACATATTTTGGAGAACAGTGCAGTGGATCCTATAATGAACTGTTATAGGTGCAGGCTTCTACCAGAGGAAGCTCTACCTGAGCTTTGTCAGTCATGATTGAATTGTTGCTCAGTTTATCAACTCTGCTTAACATAAACAAATAGCTAGTCATGGCTAATCCTTATTTTTATTTTTTTCCACCTTTGCAGAATATTTATGCTCTTTTTAAAGGCTAGTTATCAGTCTTGCCTTACCCAAAATAAAAACAGGATATTATCCATCACCCTTTCAATAGAAGAGATTTAAATAACAGTGAAGATTAACTGTAGGAGTTTACATTGATTGAAATAAAGCATTTATTCACATTCAAAAATATGTGACACCTTTGATCAACATGATGAGTGTAGGGGAAAAGAGCCTTATCAGCTTCTGTTCCTCTTGATTGCTTTCCTTACTATGGTGAAGCTGCCTTTTCTATAAATACTTAATGGTTTTATCACAGGGGTACTGCTACATCAAGCTCTGGGCTCTATAGGAGCAGCGTGTAGGTGCACTCGGGGGAAGCCAGCCCTCCCCGCAGCAGCACAGCTAAGGTAGGCAGGCTATGAGAGTGGGAAGGGGGAGAGCTGCAGCCATACTAATGGTATCTGTTGTAATCATCTGCAAACCAGAACATCAGGAGATAACTGATCCCTTCATAACATCATTCTGATCCATATAGCTTACCTAGAAAAGTGGCAGCTTCCAGAACACCAGTCTTCCTTGATGGCTAGTTGACAGGACTGTGCAGTCTGACTGCAGGTGGTGGCAACTCCCCTGCTCACCAAAGATCTGTCCTATTTTCAGGCTTTCTTTCCCTTAGCAGTGGGCTAAGATACCTCCATGGATGCATCAGCCTATGCTTAGTTCCCTGCACATGGCTTGCTAGGCTTTGCTTGATCCAGGCTACATACATTTAGGGTACCACCGACCTCAGAATATTGTAGAGCACTTCCTAGCACAAAGGGGTACCAACATACACATACCTACCACAGAGTATTTGTTTAGGGGGAAAAAAATAACTCTTTCAAAGCTAGTATTACAGTAATTCAGCTAATTGGGGCTCCAGTGGTAACGAGCTTGTAATAAGCTCCTTCCTTGGCCATTAGTTCATCGTGAGTGCCCTTTTCAATGATGATGCCTTGCGACATGACGGCGATGATGTCGGAGTTCTGGATTGTGGACAGGCGGTGGGCAATGACAATGCAGGTGCGCCCTTCTCTGGCCTTATCCAGCGCTGCTTGCACAGTCTAAAGGCAACACACAAAGTATCAGAGTGAAAATGGGTAAATCAGCT
The DNA here is from genome assembly GCF_036370855.1 of Dromaius novaehollandiae. NCBI lineage: Eukaryota > Metazoa > Chordata > Aves > Casuariiformes > Dromaiidae > Dromaius > Dromaius novaehollandiae. Next base: position 22,823,182 of record NC_088104.1, read on the forward strand.
TGGGACTCAGCTGGAGAAAGCTGATTGTTTCAGATTAATTAACCGCATCATGCAATACTTTTAAAAGTGACTGTGAGGCTAAATCAAACGTTATGTTAATGGTCTGTTTTGCAGGGTCATGAGCTTAGTCTAACACCAGTACAAGGAACGGACAGATAAATAAATATATACAGCAGAGGAATTTAAACTGACATGCTGAATGTAGGATGCTCAGCACAGATGTTTTTAATTCCCAGCATTTCTCTAATCTCTGAGTACAACCAAACCAAGCAAATTCTTGCCCGAGTTCTTAGGCCCATCACTGCTGTTTCACTGCATGTTCATGCTCTTCATTCATATGCTTGAATAAGCTTTAGATTTTTTGATGCATAGAAGCTGTATTTGTGAAATATTCGTACTGCAAGCTTTGAAACCCAGGGAATTAGTATGCACAGTACCTAAAAAGTGCTGCCTCTGCATTGGCAGCCAAAGAGGAACTGTAGCTGGCTACGATTTTTATAGCTCTGCTTCCTGTTTTTTTTCATAAAGATTATTAAAGTTATAGGGCTGAATTAAGAACGTGGAATAATGTTTAGGTCATATGGGTATGTCCTTGTAGGGCAGGGTGCCTCTATAGAACAGAAAAGGGCATTGCAAGCCATTGTATTAACATTCCCTTGTTTCTTTTCACTGCATATTTACCTTTTCACTTTCTGTGTCTAAGGCAGATGTAGCTTCATCCAGTAATAAAATTTTAGGATCTCGTATGATGGCCCTAGCTATAGCAATGCGTTGTTTCTGCCCACGAGACAGCTGAGATCCCTGAGCCCCAACATTAGTTTCATATTTCTGAAAAATATACAAAAGAAAGAGTTTATTTAGATATGAACAAACATATCGGTACCCAAACAGAAGGACTAGCAGGAGGAGAGAGACAAGAGTTCCGACCATGGTTGTAGCCTCCTCAAAAAACCTGGCAGGGCAAAAATACTGTTCAAGAGTGATACTAATGTTTGTGGAGACATTTTTGAACCATGACTTGCGGTCCACGTGACACGGGGGCCCAGGCAGCATGATGGTGGGTCTGGAAGAGAAATCCGATAGTAAGATGATGGCTAATTTGTCTGAGACAAAAGTGCATTTGGGGGAAGAGGCTGAAAGTGACTAAAGAATCGTCTGGACAAGTGTTTTGTTTGGGCACCTAAACTGTATTTATACATTTTATCTTCTTATGTATGATTTAAATGCATTTAAATACTTCTTAAATACATGCAAGTCCCCAGCGTCAAATATTTTGGTCTAAGTATCCCGCCCTAGTCACAGTGCAAATCTGCCATAGTTGGAAACAGGATTTATATTTCCTGACTCAGTGTCACGCTTTGACCACTAAACTGAGCTTTCTCTTCTTTCTTGTCCATTGCTTTGAAAATCTTTCCCTTTCTCCTAGGTCAGAGTTGTAAACATTTTCAGTTTTGTAATTATTTACCTACTGTGTAAAAAAAAAAACCCCATCAACACCAACCCACACCCAAACTTTCATGAGCACAACAAATGCTCATGACACCCCCTTTTGCTCCTACTGTTATACCTGTAAAAATAAGATACAAGGTATAAGTGTGTAGCTACTTTATTTTGTTTCCACCCAGCTGCCACTGCAATGAATACTAAGCATCCTGCCCTTAGTCCCACAGCCTAGGCCTGGAGTGCACTTACCTCCGGCAGTGACATGACAAAGTCATGCAGCTGAGCCTTCCGGGCCGCTTCTGTGACCTTTTCCATTGTCATCTCTTTGGCGTTACTGCCATATTTAATATTATCAGCAATGCTGCAGTCAAATAACACGGGCTCCTGGGACACTACTCCAATTTTTGATCTAAGAAACTCTACATTTACTTTCTTGGTGTCGTGTCCATCTATTAACTACCAGAAAATAGGAGAGAACTTGAAACATCATTCCAGAACAACAGCCTGCAAAACCCAAATAATTCACAGTGAAACTAAATGAGCCCTACAGTTTTAAATGTAGCCGTATTACCAAAAAGCAAACAAGACTGATTTAACTCGAAGAATCTGCTCACATTTGGCTTCTTTGCGCATGGTAAATGATTTTTTTTTTTTTTCCAGGCACATCTGTGATCCAGCCAAGCACTAAACCATTTGCTTAGCCTTAAGCCCTAGTGAACTATTTAATTGCTTAAATGCAGACACATGCTTTGTTGGATTTCTGGCTTAGTAATTGCCACACTTAATTTTTCTAAAGGAAAAGAAACCAAACTGGTTAAGTATTTATGTGCAGAAAAGATACAAAAGCTGTTTAAGCTATGAGTAATTGAATAACTCGAAGATGAAGCTAGACAAGTTCAACCTGCAAAGAAGCTACATGTTGAAACTATTTAGGCATGTTCTAGACTCTTTGTTGCTCAGGTCAGGCTTAATTTTTGCCTGTGCTCCCACGATGGCGGCTGCCCGCTGTGTGTTTCATACAGGAGCTACCAAGGTGAGTGCCCACAGCCTACATAATGCAAGAGGTCACATCTGAGGATTGCAGTATTATTCTTATCTCGCCTGAATGCATCTGAGATGACGCTCGGGGAATTGCCAGAAGAGTCTACATTTGTTTGAAAAGTAGCCAAAACCCCCAGCTGCATAGGCACATACCACCGCTACTAGGCTGCACAGTAGGGCACCTTCAGAAGAGTCCTTGTAATGTTGCTGAAAACAACAGCCCACAAAGTGTGTCCCTTTGCTTACCACAGCTCCTTTCTCAGGGTCATAGAAACGCTCCAGAAGCTGGACGCTGGTGCTCTTACCACATCCGCTACTACCAACAAATGCCAGAGTCTGTCCAGGCTTCACAGCTACAGAGAGTCCTTGTAGGACCTGAATATCAGGCCGAGAAGGGTATGTGAATTTACAGTTAAGAAATTCAATGCTTCCCTTGAAATCATCCTGGTGAAAAAATGAGAAAAAAGCTACAGTGAGATCAAAACTCAGTTGTAAAGTACAAAACAACTCTTTCTCAAATTCCATTCTTGCATCTATTATTTAAAATGTAACATCAGTGATTGTGAAATTAGTCCAGAAAGAGGGACTTAAAAACTTATTGGCATGGCTGTCCCAGAGGTGAAGCCATTAGTCATAACATTGCTGCTCTGCTGATACTTTCCCTTACTGCACTGGCAATCTGCAACAACTGGAAATGGGATTGCCTTGTAAATCATTTATTTTAGCACAGACACCACATAAGTCCAAATTTGATGACGGTGCAAAGACATTCATACACAAAAGGTTTTTTTGGTTAAAAAAAATTTAATTTTGCAACATGTGAATTATGACAACATGTGAATTCAGATCAATTTTCCAATTTTCCCAGAATTATTTTTAAAAATCCTTTCAGAAAACCCTGAGAGGAAATCGAGATGTTTTATTTTCACGGTTTGAAGCAAAATATCTAATGTATTTAATTTGTAGCAGTATTTCAAGAATTCCTTTAATTTTGAAAAAGTCTAAAGGAAAAATAAATTATCTGAATTTTATGGTTTTGACTTTTTAATTCAATTCAATCCAAAATTGAGTGTTTTCATTTTGTCTGATTCAAAGATGATTTTCCTCCTGAACACCCTCAACTTTTTGATATTAAACTGAAAAAATATCCATCATAAGCTAGCTGTGATCAGATTTATATGAGAGCTGTAGAACAGAAAGAAAAAGCATACTGTGAGTCATCCAAATTGGTCCTATTCCAATTTAGAGGAGTGTTAGACTGAGAAATTCCTAATAGCTACACTTTACATTACTCTTTCTGCTTAGTACAGAGTTCACTGCTTCCAAAAGAGCAAAGGCACATAACAAGTATACAGCCAGCATAGTCTTCCAGTGATCCTCATTGATTTATAAATTGTTACTGCAACTTCAGTGCTTGTATTAAGCTGAATGACATCTCAAATTACTCATCTCCACTCTTACCCATTTTTCCCCTTTATCACTGTAAACACTGATTTTAGGAAGCCGATCAACCAACTGAAAAAACCGTGCAGCAGATGTTTTGGCTTTGGCATAGTTTGGAGTATAGGAAGAAGCTCTTCCCAAGGCAGTTCCACTGGTCACAATAGCAGAGATCACCCTGCAGGAAAGGGGAAACGTTCGTCTTGGGAGGCTGCTGGGAAGCGACCGCTCCCCTGAGAGCGGCCACGCTGCAGAGGAGCCTGCTTCTGGCTCCGGGCACGCTCTTACCTGAACACGAAGCTATAATGGAGCCCTTCGGTGTCGACTAGAAACCCTCCATATCTGTAAGAGACAGAATTGGCTATAAACACTATACTCTGGGCAAAGCCATAGCAGATTCCATAAACGTTTGCTTTTTTGATTGCAGCTCTGTAGGGTACTTCCAGGTGCTTCTCATAACTGTCAATAAACATATTCTCCTTTCCTATCCCAGCTACAGTCCTGATGTTAGTGAGAGCTTCGCTGGAAATCTGGAGGAAAAAAAATATGAATAAAATCTCTTAATTTTTACTTGGAAAAGAGCAGAATATTCTCTTTCACAAATACACAGTTCTTTCATGAATGCATGGCACTAATGCCATACATAAATTGTTTCAGATATAATATAGATTGTTCCAGATGTCAGCCACCTTAAAGAGAAACTTTCGTGCAAGCAACATCTGCTCACGTCCTCAGTAGAAAAGCTCTGTCTGCTCCTCTAGAGCAAGTCGTAAGCACACTCAGGAGAACAGGCACATTCTCTCACTTGTGACTTATCTGCACACAGTGTGAATGAGTGGGACTTCTACTCCTTGGTAGCTGACAGCATTCTCTGTTTTGTGCATCCCTCTCGATACAGGACAATGCTGTTCTAAAATATACTCAAATATTTCCAAAATTCACTTCTCAATGGCAACAATCTCTAGCTGAATGGAATAATACATAATTTAATTTTGACAAATGCTACTTTTTCAAATGAAATTGTTTAGGGACACTGTTATTTCCTTGCTGGCATGTGTCTATTGTTTAAACATGTTTATTTCAATTATTTCATGTGTTTTACTTATACCAATAATCAGGGAAAGAGGTGGAAGGGATGCTATTCCTCACTTTCCTTTTGTAAATAAGAAGCATTTGAATTTACTATGCTTCCTCTCCTTCCCACCCTCATTGTTTTTCTTGTTAATGTCCAAAAAAGCCTGATGAGAGGAAACATATAAATGAAAGACGACACCTTGATTTCTCTAAGATCAGTGACACAGTTTCCAGAATATGACCTTGTACATAGACAAGGAGTAAATAAATGCCTGCCTATGCACACAGAAAAATGCAACACAGGAACCTGTGAATCCCCATGATCTTTCTGTGGTTCAGAAACCTCTCTGGAACCTTAATTAATTGTAGGCTTTACATTATGTTTTGTTTCAAATTTGTCAGAATTTGCTTCTCCACTCCCACAAACTGGCACTGCAGTTTCATCAATAGAAGTACCTTACCAGTTTGTTTGATTCCAGTTTCACCTGTCTTATTTCAAATAATTTCATTCAGAAATTGGTGGTGTTTATTTTTAACGATGCTTCCAGTTTGCCTGGACTTTGATAATGGCTTCACAGTGTGACGCTTTCCTTTGGGTAGCAATAGTCCAGTGTATGATCTATGAGTACTTTCAGCATGTAGGAAGAGACCTGAATATAAATCTTTACAGAATATTCTGTTCAATTTTGTTTTTTTCCTAGCCAAAATTGAGGATCGAATCTATTGCATTATCATATAATTCGAAGGAGTGGATAAGTAGGTTCTGTGAATTGCAGTGTTCAGCCTGTGCTTTCCTATGTTTAACATGGCTGATGAACACCCATTGTGGAGACTCAGAAAAAGCCTTTTGCATTTGGACACAATGCTGGTGAATATATTAGAAAATAACACCAGACGATCGGTCAGTGCCAAAACTGCTGAAGCATTGAGTGCCCTTTTCATCCCACTCTCTGGGTCATTCTAGTGAATACAGGCTGACGCCTCGACTCAGTGAAGTTTTTCTGTTGAAATCTCCATGTCAGTTCCAAGATAGTATTTTGATTTATCACATTTTGTAAATAATTAAACCATTCTGAATGTGACTGACTGGTCAGGCCTTAGTTGTTCCTTGATTTTCTAGAGTTGAAGATTGTTCTCAACAGTACTGCAGAGCAGTCCTTAAGTGTATTCATTTGCTCAGTGATAGCAAAGTCAAGTAATGCTAATTCAAGTAATGCCCCGTGTCCATTAAAAAAAAAAAAAAATCTAGAAGTCTGCATATATAGGCAGTCAAAATAAATATAGTTCACTTATTCCTTTACATTAACTTGAACTCTATGTTTCCATTTGTTAGATATTTTTTTTAAAATCACACCCAGAAGCAGCAGTTGAAGATTTGCTGCTTTGAAAGAAGCCAAAACAGGGGGGCAGCCTGGTGAGCTGCAGCAGGGAAGGGGAAAGCGACAGGCAGCAGACACAGTGCTGAACAGAGCAAAGGCCTCTGCTCCATGCCCTTGCTGCACAGATTAGGTGCAGGAGGAGGCTAAAGATACTTGCTGGAGAGCTCAGACAAGTGGAGATGAGGCTCAGATGAGGCAGGGTAGAAAGTGAGATGGGTTAGAGACTTGGTGGGCAGGACTTTAATGTAGGAAGCAGGAGAAGGGTTGGGAGGGGAGCTCTGGAAGAGTCATTATGAGGTGGGATAGAGGAGTAGCTGGGAGCTCAGGGAAAGGAAAACGCTCTGAGGCTTTGGGAGGCCCTGCAAAGCATACTTTTTCTGACACTGGAAATACGGCAGCCTGAAGGGGGATAAAGGCTCAGGTGTTACCCTGAGAGGGGAAATGGCTGAGGTAGGCTTCATCGTGTTGCCTGTCTTCCAGACCCCCCTGCGTTTCTGATGCAGCTCAGTTCCTGCACTGTTGTCCTAGGCATATTTACAGTTGCTCAGGTTGTGGGTCAGGTGCCAGAACTTAGCGACCAGAATTAGAGTCAAAAGAGTTTGAGTGTTTCAGAGACAGCAAATCTGTCCACTGCTATCTCTGGTTAGGAAAGAACTCGCCGAGGAAATGGCAATCCTTTTCCTCGGGTTGCCACCTCTTTCTAGTCAGCTACATGACCAGAGTCTGCTCAGCCAGTGCAAACTGCAGCACTCTGCGTAGCTGCAGATCTGTTGACTCTCTCCATGGAAATCTATCCCGTTCTAATTTCAGATCTGGAAATCAGCCCTCAGAGAGGCAGTTCTCAGGGTCCCGCAGCCAAAGGAATGCGGGACGGTGCTAAGTGGGAAAGTGGAGTGAGAGTAACAGGAGGAGGAATTTAGTCAGGGATCACGAAATAGAGGGTGCATCGTTTCCAAGGGAAGGGAATTCCTTCCTCATCCCCCATGCGGGTTGTTTTAGTACCCGCACACACCTGCCATCTCCCAGTCACCAGAGAGGACATATAAAGCATTATGAGGAAGTGTTATGTCTCCCATACAAAATAACAAAAAGGTTAATGCTCATCTTTATGAAAAGCGAAGATACACTAGCTGAGAAATTACAATTGATAGAAATTTGACTGCTACAACACAAAAATAAAGTTATGCTTGTGATCTAGCAGCACAAATTGATAGGGAAGCTGCTAAACTATATGACCTACTGAAGAAACAATTCCCTCTGTTCTCTCTAAAATCAACATAGCAGCTTACTATTCAGCGCTGAAATCTTAGGTGTGATGATTTCTGAGTGAACGGGTGTCCCTGCTCCCTGAGAACAGTAGAATCACAGGGAACCACCAAATGGGCACTTACACAAAACCCAGCAGCAATGAAGCTGACTGATCAGAGATGTGTGTTGAGCATTTAGGTCCAAAACCTTTCGAAAAGCAAGTCATAGTCCAAGCAGTAAGTATTTTTACAGCTAGGGAATTCCCAGTGATGTTTCGATGGCTTTACGAGCTGAAATATTACCACTTATTTGCAAAATATTGCCAGTTCTGTTACATTTGAATTACCATTGGTCCCAAATTCCTGAATTTCAGCTCCCTGTGGCCGTAAATATAAATTAGTTTTTAAATAATGTTACCCGTCCAGTAGCTTCCAGAGCTTTCTTGTCCTGAGAGGCAAATCCTGTCAGCATTTTGGCCTGTATAGCTCCAGATAATGCCAAAAATGGCAGGAAACACATTATAACTAAACTCAATTTCCAGCTGAAGTAGAAAGCAATAATGATGGCCACTCCAATGTTGGTTAAGGAATTGACAATCATTCCTATCTGGGATCCAGTTGCCTTCAAAGAAAAGAAAAGGAAATAATTGACTTGTACTCCAATAGTAACTTCAATCATCTTTAAAAAAAAATTCTTCCTATAAAACTTAGGAAAACTCTAAATATCATTAAAATATCGTAAGGCACCAATGGCTGTTGACATCACTGGAATTTAGCCAGTTTAGATACACTGTTTCCCATTAATTATATCAAGAGAAGGACTGCAAATCTCAGATATTCTTTTACCCTACCAAACTTTCCAAGGAGAACTGAAAAAAGTTGTTCCTAATGATACTAGCAAAGATAATCTAACTATTTAAATGAGTTCCCTTGGTTCCTTGAGGAATTCCTTCTGAGTACTTTGTTTAGCTCATACATTTATCTACTTTGATGTAAAAAATGAACAAAGCCCTTCTGCAGCTTAACTATTAACACGACAAAGTCTCAGCTGTGCTAAAATCAGTAAGAAACATCAGTGAGAAATGTTGAATTAAAGTCGCTGCCTGTTAGGGATAAACTTTAAATATGCTTTTGACATTGTTTTTATTGTCACTCATTCATCTTTACCTCATGTACTTCAAGAGCACTATTCTTTGTAACAAATTTGATTTATTCACTCAGAAGTTCAGTAAACAGCAGCACTAAATAGGAACTAAGCTGCTGTGAATTAGAAAAAATACACATTTTGTATTCTCAATCATTTTCAGTCAAATTCACATGCAGGATTTGAAATTCCAGCACAAAATGCTCATCATCCACTTCCCCTCTGAACCGGAGGCAAGGTGCCCCTGGACCGCCTTCGGCCTGCCCACGGCAGCGGGGGGTCCCCGGGCATACGGAGGCCAGCGCAAGGAGCAGCCCTAGGGCCGGCTCACACTGTATGGGTCCTGCAGCTGTCAAAGCCCAAGCGCCCACCTCGTACTCCAAGCGCAGCTGAAGACATTTGCAAATTCCGGGCGCTTGCCTGCGCCTTCTCCCCTTCAGCTCCCTCTGCAATTGCAGCAGCTAGCTGCGCGCTGGCTCAGGCTGCGGAAGGCGGAGGATGCGCTGCTCAAACAGCCCTTCCTTCCTCCGGGGCTGTGGGCTGAACGGCCGTGCCTCATTGCGCCACATTTGCTTAGAACAAAGATTTCCCCTGGGGACTCTTCTACTGCTCAGACAGTGTTTATGAGTTTATTTCAATTAAAAAGTGCTCTGTGTCTGCAAGGGCTGTAAGAAGAGCTTTGCAGCTGGTTTCTCAGATTCTTTGGAAACAGCTGATGACAGGACCTTTGGGAACTTCTCTCATTTTTCTTTTAAATTCTTAAAACCTCTAGAATTAATAATTAAAAAAACCCCTCACTATCACCAGTGAAGCTGAAGCAGGACAGTTATTAGTAACAAAGAAATCTGTATATTTCTTTCTTTGTTTCTAGAAAATTACTTGTGTTGGAGCCAAGTAAAATGGCATCTTGACTCACTTTTACCAATGCCTCAATGCAAATAAGTAACATGTTTATAACCCAGTATAATTTAACCTTCATCTACTAAGGAACACACCAGATGGGGTTAGTGGTTCACCTTCCCAGACAGTAAGTCACACTAACTATACGGATCTCTGGCTGATGCACTATGCGGTAGTGTAAATTGTTTTAATGTGGACTGTCAGTTTAAATCAAAACTATCACACACAACAAGCACAATATCATCCTGAAAACTTGAAAACATGATTAGTGATGAATGAAACTGAACACTAGTCTGACATGTTTTTGAAATAAATATTAAGCATTGTTCCAAAAAGCTAATAAATGCATTTTCAGAAAAGAAACCCCAAAAACTTTGCACTGAATGCTCCTCCTGGTTCCACTGCTGGTTCATACTTATTTTATTAATTTTTATGTTCTTGTTGTGGTAATATAGGCACAAATAATGGGGAGTAAATTGTGATACTATTTTTGCTTTTACGTAAATACACTGAAAATAATTCCAAGCTGACAGTTTGTGACAAACGGAAGTAACTTGATTGACTGACAAAGGCTGGATCTATCCTGACATTGCTGCTTGCACACTAGTCAATTTTGGGGACAATGTGCCAAAATAGGCCTTCAATCAGTGCTTATAGTAAATCAATCCTTAGTATACCATGTCTTACCCCTTGGACCTGTGATGCATCTGTTGCAAGTCTTGTAGTCAAAGCACCAGCGCTGTTCCTCTGGTCATCAAACCAACCGATCTCTTGTCCTAGCATAGCCTGGAAACCAATTTTCCTTAGCCGTCTTGTAAGCAGCTCCCCAGACTTGGCAAAAGTGTATCCCTGGAGTGCATAAGAATAAATACAATTATTGTTCAGAAAGGTATACACACAGAGAAAAAGAGATGAGAAACAAAATTTACCCACATCAGACTATTACCTGTAGAAATTGCGTCAGAAATGATACAATGCCAACTAAGACAAACAGCAAGCAGACACCATTGACCTGTCTTCTTTGTTCTTCTTCATCAAGAATGGAGAACGTCTTTGAAAAAAAATGGGTGGCATAGTATTAGAAGCGTGTGAACAGGGGAAATAGAACTTACAAGTTAGGCCAACGTCTACAAAGGGACATGACAGAATTTGGTTCCATGCACTTAACTTGTGCGTGGCATTTCCAGGAATTCACAAACTCCAAAGTTCTTCAGACAGTTATTGCGGTGGTAGTTTCCCAAGAGCATGATTCGCAACAGGCGGTGGGATGGACAGGAGGAAATACAGGCCAACAAATGGGAAGCACCAAAGAAAAGACTATCTGAAATCCCGCCTCTCTCCCAGTCATTGCCCCTAAGTGTAGCCTGCAAAGAGGCATCAGGGCGAGGTTGGGACTCCCGTTCTGCAACACCGTTCTGGCCTGCAGTGTTTAAGTCACTGCTTTGGACACGCACACCCCAGGCTCACCCCAGATTTTCCTAAACTAAGTTTGGGCACAACATAATGCTTTTCACTCCTGTTAAAGAACAGGTTTATTATACTTGGTGTCTGCACATACTACTATTACTTGCTGCCCATGCCTAGGTATAGTTAATCAACCATCCCTCCATTGTAAACAAGATCCAGTTTGATAACCAGAGAACAGCAATAAAACAAATAGCATAGAGAGGAAGCAACAGTGCAGCAGCTCCCTTAACTCCTTTCTAATCTATGACAATTGCTACCTCATTAGACCACACAGAACCAAGTACTTGTACATGAATACACCATAGGACGATCCCCTCACACAGCTCTAACTGATGCTGTTTTAATTGCTGTAGGCAGGCTTCACTGTGCTCTGCTGAAGGAGTGTGGAGACAAGCTATTCACTTCCTGCTGGGTACTTGAGAAAAAGCATCATTAGTGTTTAAAGTAGAGCCACCCTCCCCCCAGTCTTCATGGCATTTTTCTTTTATCGCTCATTCTTTATATCTGATCTTTTTCACCAACTGGCAGTGTTATTGGCTGATAACGAAGTAATCGTCCAAATCTAAGTAGCCATCCTTTAGCAATCACTTCCACTCACGGCATTTGAAATGTAGGTTGGTTAACCTACCGGAAATTGTTAAACTTCTCTTACTACTCACAGGTATAAGCCACAGCTCATGTCTGTACTCCTCCACTAATCTGTTCTCTTTAAGGTGTTGTTAAAAATAACTTGAGCATTTGACCTTTACTTAGATCAAAATAATCCTAAATTCCTTCAGGTAAGTATCTGACAATAGAAAGAGAAGATGGGATTTTCCTTACAGCTGCTATATATAAAAATTCCACAAAAATAAACTTAAGTCCTAGTCTTAAAAGGTCAACCCAAGTTCCTTACAGTTCAAAGTTATCTATATATTAAGGTAATTGGGAGGAATTAGAGCATGAATTTGAGAAAGAGAAATATCTATTCTCTACTGGGAATTCTACTTCAAAGTACTTCAAAGCATTATCAACTTTGTTCATCAGTACCCTGGCAACAAAATAAATCCTGCAAACTCCAAAATGATAATATTGAAACAGCACTTAGTGTTTCAAGCTAAGGTCTGCTCCAAATCCACGATCAATGAAAAGGCATATGACTTTTCAGATTAAGCTTCTCTGTTTAAAGAAAATTACCCATATGTTTTGATGCAAATCTCTTATTTTAATCCATCATAACAAGAAGATAACATATAATGGTCTGCTGCTGTTCCTAACCCCTTAATGAAATCCATTGCACCTGAAGTAATTCACATTTGATCCTGAACTGAACTGGCTATGAGCAGCTTTCATCTTTGTAACTTATGTAAATAGAGGAAGATAAACTTTTTTGTTTTGTTTTTTTTGTAGGAAGCATTCCAGCTAAATACTTGGACTGAATGAGACACAAGAAGGTGAACTCAGTGTCATGAGACTGTGTGCTACAAGGATTCTGTATCTGAGAACTGCTGGAATGACATTTTCTCTATCATCATGGTACACAATATCTGAACATGAATGGGAAAAAGCATGTCATAGTAATGATCATGTCATGCACACAGCTAGCCTAAAACATAACCATGGGAATAACTATTCATCATGCACTAGATGTTAATTACAGTACTATGGTACTCCTTCATATGAAGAAACATCAGCAAAATCCCTGCTGAAGTGAATAGAAATTTTAATGAATAAGGCTAATAAACAACATGATAAACACTCTGTGTGATGGATCATAGTAAATACAAAGCTGTGAACTGGGATGAAAAACACTTTACTTGCCAGAGGTGCTGATGGCTTTTTGCAAGCGATTTGTGCGTTCTCTCTGCATAGCTGGAAGGACCCCATATATTCATTGAACTCAACATTCTTTTTTCCCCACTGTAAAATTTCCTCTCTAATTAAATACAGAAATACCAAATAAATACCAGACCGAACACTGAAGAGAGAGGTAAAGATAAACAAAGGAAGACACCTGTCCTAGGACCCTAGAGTGAGTCCCAGTAAGTATTTATGCTTGTTACGAATAGACTTGAGTTCATTGCTTCTGCATGGCTACATACTAGGTGAGATTAAGTAGGCGTCTTCATTTCAAGAAAGTAAAAGGCAGCACTATTCCTGGTTTTAGGAAGGTTGGAACGGGGGTGCTCATGAAAGAGGAGGGTGCAATGAATCTTCCCTTTAATATTCTGCCTGCATCACCCACATTCAAAGTGCCTCCATTGCGTTTTGCTATGCAAGAAAGATGCTGTGAAAGGCCCCCCCAGTGGCCAGGCTCTGTGTTGCTCCTAGACAAAGGCTGGGAGAACTCCAGCATCTGTGAGACACCCAGGAGATTTCTGGTGAAGCCAGTTATCAGTCAGTCTGGGACTCTTATTGCAAGCCGTAGATTCAGGAAAGCATCCCAGCTCAAGACAAGCAATGGGATGAAGTACATGCTTACACCCACTCTAAACAGAGGGCAAGAGTGCTTTGTTGGATTAGGACCACAGTGCTGGTCTCATCACTGTCCTAAAGAAGCAAAAGTAGCTAACATTGGTTGGGAAGAGATCTCTATATGGCAAACAGAGGACCTTCTCCCCTGAAAATCTGTCCTGTAAAACTTAACTAGCTGGTTCTGTGGTCATCCTAACATGCTCAGCTATACTGCTGAACTATGATCTTGATCATAACCAATAACATTGGCTACATTAGCATGTAGCATGGGCAATAGCATCACACCAATAAAAAGAAAGAGCTGATGCTATATAATCCAGATTATACAAATTTCAGCAGTTTTACTTTGGATGGTCTTTAATCTGGGGTCATGGTCTACATTACCATTAGTGGTTGGAGCACATCTTCCAGTTCAGTTTCACTGGAAAAAGATTCATTTCCTGTGCTCTGAGACTACTCCACAATGGGAACCAAAATAGAGTAAGAAGGAACAACTGAGAATTTTTTTCCCAAAGATGCACTTGTGATCTGAACTAAATCACTAAGACAACATACCCCATATATTGTCCAGTACTTCATTCACTTTTGGGGTCTAATCTCCAAGAACCTTGAAGCCAGATTTTGCTAAACTTTTTTCATTCCATAGCTGTGGGTTTCCCCCCCCCCCCACTTCCTTAACCGTATTACTCCCAGAGCACAAGCCCACACATCTCTCACTACATCACTGAAGATATTCAAACAACACTTGGAAGGCAGATGCATGTTCCATCTGCCTGCCTTGGCACCAGGCAGAACAAAAATTCCTTAAAGTTACGGATAATAAAACACAGATGTTGAATTTTGCTCATGTTTCTTGTGGCCTAGTTTTACTTTGCAAACTGTCTTCTCTCATAGACCCAGACCTTCAAGGGGAATTCTTCCTTGGCAATGAAGGCATTCAACATCTTACAGGATGACTTCAGGTCCAGAACTTTCAATGTTTGGCAAACCTAACTCTCAAAGGGGATCAAAGGTTAGAGCCATTACAGAATAGACAGAGCAGTGCCTCATCTGCTATCTAGTGAAAGCCATAGTCATTAGCTTGAGGTCTAGTCACCCAAAAAGTGTTCAGAAATGGTAGAGGTAAAGGCTAAAAGGCCAAGCACATTGTCCGGGGGCCAAAAAGTGGATCAACAGGGACTGGAGTGTCTCTGGATCTGCCCATACCTGGATTTTAGATAGCAAACATCAAGTTGCAAGTAAATGTGATTCATAGTCCTGAATAACTTTCTAGAGAGAAATATCTAGCCCTTTATTTAAAGCAAAACAAACTCAAAAAAACATCAACAGCATGAGGTCAATCTTTTCTTTAACAGATTGCAGGCACTGCTACTAGGAACACTTTCTCAGCCCTTTTCTAACCTAATCTCAGATGCTACATCATGCATTCATTCCTGCCTGCCTGAAAGGACTTGAAGCTCTGCTTTGCAGAAGACTGCCTACCTTTTATGCTCTGCATTCTTTGCACACCTACATACCTAACCTGACCTAAACAATTAAGTGGGGACCACAACACAAGTTTTACACTGCCTCAAGTGGTACCCAAACTGCAAAACTATAGTGTCATTCTCAATTTCTTCCTAGTGTATATGTCATTAGTTTACCCAATAAAAAACAGATTCAACAGAGAGTAGAGGAAACCCTACTGATTCTTGGAAATTCGGATACTACCCTAGGCATTAGTTAGAGTAGTGCTGAATCTCTCCAGGCAGCCCTCCAGTCTCTCACTAACTTGGCCAATGTTTTCACCAAAAGCTGCTTTGCAAAATGGGGAAGCATCCCCTTTGGCAGGCTTTTGAAGGAAAACCAGTCACAGCTGACCTCTTGAAAAAATTCAAGTAATGCTGGTGATTTTGATGGTAACACATCCTTCAATGAACACCAAGGCTTAAAACACATTCCTATCTCCTGTTTGTCTTCCAGGCTTGTTGATGCAGGTCTACTTTCTGCTGGCAGCTGTGAATCCTGTTACAATGGTCTACCTGTCCCAAGGCATTTTGTTGAGAGCAGGCAGCAGAACTGCATGTTCCAATAGTTCAATAAACAAAGAGTTCAGTAGTTTTTGGATCTGATCCAAAACCTTCTCAAAGGCCTGGCCAAGTTTGTAGAATAAAGTCTGGTAGGGAGGGAGCTCTGCACATCTCCCTCCTTGCTGTACCTGGGTGTGAGGTACATCTTGCCACATCTGAAATAAACAGCGTATGCACATACTGAAACCCACTCCCAACAGGTCCTGGAAAGTGACTGAGAGGGAGAATGAAGCACACATGACAAACACTAATGATTCTACCCCCTTAAGGAAACCGAATGATACTGTGATGACAGTGATTTAAGTAACTATACCGAACAACTGCTTATAGGTCATTTAAACCCATCAGGTTAGAGCCCTAGAAGGAAGAAGGGTCCAAGAGAGCTGGTTAATATTCAAGCATCACTTCCTCCAAACTCAAGATCGGTGCATCCCCATGAGTAAGATGTCAAGCAAAGGGGGCAGGAGACCTGCATGGATGAGCAAGGAGCTCTTGGCAAAACTCAAACAGAAATGAAGTACACATAATGTGGAAAAAGGGACAGGCCACTTGGGAGGAATATAGGAACACTGTCAGAGTATGCAGGGATGTGACGAGGAAGGCCAGGGCTCATTTGGAATTAAATTTGGCAAGGGATGTCAAGGACAACAAGAAGGGCTTCTTCAAATACATCAGCAGCAAAAGGAAGACTAGGGAAAATGTGGGCCCGCTGCTGAATGAGGTGGTGCCTGGTGTCAAAGTAAGAGTTACTGAATGCCTTCTTTGCTTCAGTCTTTACTGCTAAGGCCTGTGCTCAGGAATCCCAGACCCTGCAGACAAAAGAGAAAGTCTGGAGAAAGGAAGACTTTCCCTGGGTCAAGGAGGATTGGGTTAGAGATCATTTAGGCAAACCTGACACCCACAAATCCATGGGCCCCAATGGGATGCAGCCATGAGTGCTGAGGGAGCTGGCAGATGTTATTGCTAGGCCACTCTCCACCATCTCTGAAAGGTCATGGAGAACAGGAGAGGTGCCTGAGTACTGGAAGAAAGCCAATGTCACTCCAGTCTTCAAAAAGGGCAAGGAGGAGGACCCAGGCAACTACAGGCCAGTCAGTCTCACCTCCATCCCTGGAAAGGTGATGGAATGGCTCATCCTGGATGTCATCTCTAAGCACATGGAGGAAAAGAAGATGATCAGGAGTAGTCAGCATGGATTCACCAAGGGGAACTCATGCTTGAGCAATCCGATAGCCTTCTATGATGGAATGACTGGCTGGGTAGATGAGGGGAAAGCAGTGGATGTTGTCTACCTTGACTTTAGCAAGGCTTTCCATACTGTCTCCCAGAACATCCTCATAGGCAAGCTCAGGAAGTGCAGGCGAGATGAGTGGACAGTGAGGTAGATTGAGAACTGGCCAAATGGCAGAGCTCAAAGTTGCGATCAACGGTGTAGAGTCTAGTTGGAGGCCTGTAGCTAGCGGTGTCCCCCAGCAGCCAATACTGGGTCCAGTCTTGTTCAACTTACTCATCAGTGACCTGGATGAAGGGACAGAGTGCACCCTCAGCAAGTTTGCTGATGATACCAAACTGGGAGGAGTGGCTGATACCCCAGAGGGCTGTGCTGCCATTCAGAGGGACCTCAACAGGCTGGAGAAATGGGCAGAGAGGAACCTCATGAAGTTCAACGAAGGCAAGTGCAGGGTCCTGCACCTAGGGAGGAATAATCTCATGCACCAGTACAGGTTGGGGCTGACCTGCTGGAAAGTAGCTCTGTGGAGAAGGACCTGGGAGTCCTGGTGGACAACAAGTTGACCATGAGCCAGCAGTGTGCCCTTGAGGCCAAGAAGGCCAATGGTATCCTGGGTTGCCTTAGGAAAAGCGTTGCCAGCAGGTCGAGGGAGGTGATTCTCCCCTCTACTCAGCCCTGGTGAGGCTGCATCTGGAGTGCTGTGTCCAGTGCTGGGCTCCCTAGTGCAAGAGAGACATGGAACTACTGGAGCAAGTCCAGCAAAGGGCTACAAAGCTGATTAGGGGACTGGAGCATCTTTCATATGAGGAAAGGCTGAGAGAGCTGGGCCTGTTCAGCCTGGAGAAGAGAAGATTGAGAGGGGAATCTTATCAATGTATACAGATATCTTAAGGAAAGGTGTCAAGGGGATGAGGCCAGACTATTTTCAGTGGTGCTCAGCAACAGGACAAGAGGCAACAGGCACAAACGGAAACACAGGAAGTTCCAGCTGAACATGAGGAAAAACTTCTTTCCTGTGAGGGTGACAGAGCACTGGAACAGGTTGCCCAGAGAGGTTGTGGAGTCTCCTTCTCTGGAGATACTCAAAACCTGCCTGGATGCGATCCTGGGCAATGTCCTCTAGGTGACCCTGCTTGAGCAGGGGGTTGGTCTTGATGATCTCCAGAGATCCCTTCCAACTTCAACCATTCTGTGATTCTGTGATTTACTAGACAAGGTTAAAAGACTTATGCGAAACCTACCAAGTTCTTCCTCACAGGACCCTTTGCTCCCCTTTGCTTAAAAGCAAAAATACACTTTAAAATATAAGTATAACATACCCCAAGAATCTGACTGAATAACAAAGCATAGAGTGGACTGACTGCTCCATTCACGGCTGCTCCCAGAGATCCAAGCACCATGTATGGCCATTCTGAAGCATTGTATTTCAAAATCCTGGCAAATGGTACAGGCTTGACATCATCTTCATCCACACCAACAGATTCCTAAAAAATAGGTTGCATTTATGGAAGAAGAAAGGAAAAAAAAAAGAGGCATTTTCCAAATGATGTTTTCCCTTTGTCAGTGAGATAAAATAACGAACATAGGTACTCTGTTAAATGGCTGCCTCTAGTATCAAAACAGGTAGTCTGGCTTTGTACAGGAAGGAACCATGATGGGTCTTGCCTGCTGTTTTGAACTCTTTTGTAGGATTAGGGAGTCACAAGAGTGTTACGTAAATCATTACCTCTATTGTCCCTGCAGAAAAAGAGAGAAAGTTATAGCTTGTGTGGCTCTACTGAGTCCAAATGAAGGGGTTAATTATGACCTGCGTAAGACTTTCAGCTACCAAAACTCAGGCTGTTCCCTTTCTGCTGCTTCCAGATGAGGTGCAACGCAATACCCACTACCAAAATTTAAACTCCTTTCTCACAAGGGGACTTTCTACATCACTCACGGCATGCTTAAGTATTATTTTAAAACAGTGTGGGTGAAGGCACTGATCAGACTTTGCATCAAATAGGCACTAAGTATAATTAGAACAAAGAAGACCTGAGAGTGATATCTAGAGCCAAGCTTTATACATGCTAATTACGCCTCCCTTACGTGAAGCATCCTCAGACTATGTGCACGATTCCCATAACTACTTCCAGTAAGTGCAGACTATTCATCATCAAATTATAACTTACCCTGCAGTTTGATTTTGAGCAGAATTTTTGTAACACACAGTGTGCTGAGCCCTGTTCATCTCCCTCAGTTCATATAGCTTGAAATGCCCAGACAAGAAAGATCCTGTGAACACCAGCTGCTGGAAATGTGCAAGGATAAAGGGATGGAAATATTTTGCTTTTTCTTTTCCTTCTGAAAGGAAAATAGTGCCATAGTGACAGCCCTAAAGCCTTCTATTTATCCACAGAATAGGCTGAGCAAGAGCAGTGACTTCTGACAGCTACTTTCTGCACTGAATATCTATAGCCTTGCATATTGGTGCAGGTAGCTTTGTAAGCACTTTAGAAATCATTCCACTGTGCATACTCCTAAAGAATTGGTCCTATTGGCCCTGCATCATTTTAAGGCATGCTGTCTTTATTTTCTATATTGCTTGATTGCAGAAGGACACTGATACAAAGTCTGTTGAAATCAGTGAAGGGACTCTGGCTCAGGTTGCCGTAATGCTCTCTTTACTCATACCTCTCCAGATGATTTTGAGAGAGTGAAGTGAATTTACTCTTTACTGAACAAGAAGTGGTATCATTTCTATCACTCAGTGGCTATTACATTTCACAGACTGAACATCTTCATCTACAACATACACCAATCTATCAACAGCTCACGGTCTGCTAGAAATTTTATATGGATGAGTAAGCATAACAGCCATCAAAACACTGCCTAGAGCTTACACAGAAGATACGACCCAAAGCAGTGGGTTGGTACAGAAAAAGATCGATCCAAGAAGACATGCCAACAACTCCTGTAACAGAAGAACTTATCTGCAGATTATCAGTATCAAGTAATATAAAAAATGCCTTGTTTGTTTACAATTTAATAATAAACTATTATACCTGACCTTATTTGCAGGTCCATCATCTTCTCCGTAAGAAGACATAAGATACACAGACTGTGAATGGTCTCCTGCAAAGGATAATGGAGGGTCAGGGACCACATTAGAGAGCTGAGATCTGGAGCGCTGCCGAAGTGAAGCTCTATGAGAAAAGACAGAAACAGTCTGTTTTCCACAGCTCAGAAACAGTACTTGCTTTCAAGGCAGGTGCAGTTTTAATAAGATATGAAATCAAGACTCACTGAACCACAGGAATCTCACTGACTTTTTCTTTCTTTTGCCATCTTCTTTCAGCTTGACAAGAAGAATATATCCCACAATAAAAACTGTGAGATATTTTCTTATTTTCATAATTACACCCCACCCTCACCACTCAGATGTTGTCTTATATGCACCCTGTAATGCTTATTTGTTGAGCAAATTCGTGGTGCATCCTACACACAGGCTTATTTGCACATGCTCTTAAGATACCAAGTCAGTTCACCATTATCACTACAAAGTAGTTTAGTCCAGTAAAACAGGATGCTGAAGCAGTCCACCTATCCCCCAAAAACCAGAACAATATAAACTGGGTGCCACATATTCGCTCACGTATGCCTGACATGGGCTTGCCTGAAAGAAATAAATGTCTAGTTACAAGACAGACTGGCTTGTAAAATGCTTTATCTTTCATGAAGTTGAAGCCATAATAAAAATGTCCTCATATGTTAGCATTGATTTCTCAATTTAAAAGCAAGCAATTTTTCAAATGTCTAGAGTAAAAGTGCATGAGGTGATATAAATGCATGGCTATATGGTAGGAATATTAAAAATGGAACATAAACACAGCAGACCAGAATTAAAGAGAAAGTATTGTGCCTAGAAAGGGAGTAGGATTAAGAGTATTTCTATTTATCCATGGGTCTTCAATCAGCAGCATATCACCCAAGCTCTTCCTTTCCAAGTGAATTGTGTCTTAGTAAATGCTTACAGCCGTTTGACTTTCTTTGCCACACCATACAGAGCAGTATATAATTAGTACTATTGGTATATTTGGAAAAAGTACAGAGATCTGGAAATATATTGAGATTTACAGTCATCTTCATTTTTAAGACTTACCGCAGGCTGGCCTGATAGCTTCCTCTGCTAAATGACTGGACTTTCTCAAGATTTGGCTCAAGGAAGTTATTTTCTGCTGCTGTAAAATATAGTATATAAAGCTCTTCAGTTTGTGCTAAAATTACAACCTGAGTCCCTTGCTGATCTGCAAAAAAATTAAGTGTCTCCACATCATAGCTGGAATACTTTGTAGAAAGCAAGGGACAAAATACAAACTTGTTACTCCACCTACATATACCACAGGTTTTATATTAGTTCGCATTTGACATGATGAAGTTAGGTAAATTGAATATTAACCCAAGTACCATCTTATTTGGAGTGTGACTGCTGAAGGTTGTTTCCCTATTTTAGCAATTGGCCTCATCTTTTAGGATAATCAAATCCAAGGCATGATGCTTCACAACAATACAAGTCATCCTATCAAGCTTCTATTTCCAGAAGCTTGGATTCAAATGTGCCTCTAGCAAAACAAATAAGGTGGTTTCAGCATACTCTGTAATTTGCCTGCAGATCAAATGCAGCACAGCTGGATTGTTGGCACTAATCAGAGATACAAAATGCCAGGGTATTGCAGGTCAGGATTAATGTTTCAGGGCAGATCTATATGAGAAAGGTGCATATGCACTAAAAGCACTTTGGCTAGGGCTCTCGGTGTTTTACTTTTAAGGATGCTAAAATTTAGCCTTTCCATACCCTAGCCACCCAACGGGTGCGGGGTATGGAAAACAACTAGCTCCCAATAAAAAAAAAATCTCCATTCTGTGGAATTTTACACAATTTTATAAAAGAAAACAAGACACTTACTTACTTTGCATTGGTATTCCAGCAAGTGCCCTGTCTCCTTTGCTTTGTAAGGTCACCAGCATGAAGTAAACCCCTTTCCTCTTCAGGAGTTCCTCATGAGTTCCCCTCTCCACAGCCCTTCCATGCTCAAACCCAATGATGACATCGGCGGCTTTGATGGTGGACAGGCGGTGAGCTATTGAGACCACCGTGCGGCCAAGGTGAGCCTGACAGAGAACAACAGCCACGTTGCCAGGACAGCAAACGGAAGCGCTTGGAACCAATGCAACGTAACCTAAAGTTGGTCATATCAACAGGAGTCTTTCAAGTGGTTTCAGGTGACTTTGAATTATCTCCATCTATAGCCCACATTGTCCGTGTATTCTCCACACTGAAAGAGGCAGACATCTTCGAGTTCTTTCGCTAGTGCTCTAAACTGTCTGGAAGCAAGCTGGTTCCAGTACGGAAGCTGTGAAACTGCATTGCTGTGGCACTAAAAAGTGTTTTAACTTGGACTCAGCACTGTGCTAATGCCTCCAGACAACTTGTTCTCTCCAACTGGGTGAACAGATGGAGAAAACACGCAGCTACCTGAAACCGTGTTCATAGACAGGAAGCAACAGAATCACATGTCAAGAACTGGAGCTTATTTGCAGTGAATGTTTTTCTCTACTCTTTGCAGAGAAACCCAAGCATCTGCAAACTATAGAATGGTTATCTACACATAAATGGTCATTTAAGTATTAATTTTCTGGGACCAGAGAAGAAGGGTTATTTCTGAATGAAACTCACGTGTTCCAAATTCATTGCCTTCGCAAGGTCATTCTTGGATTCATTGAATTAATTCAGAAAAAAACCAAGATTATAGGTGACACCTCTGTACAGACTGTAGATTCTTCAAACTTCTGACTTGGTTATTGTCTATGTGTAGAGTTACTAATGACATTCATTGCTACGAATGGCATTCATTTTACCAAAATTTACACAAGACATCATTCAGGCTAAGCTCCCTTTATATTAAATCCATTTATCTAAATAGGCACTTTTGGTCTGACTTATTTTATATATTTACTGTAGGATTAGATGAATCCCACCTGGGATTCTATCAGTTGCATTGATCAAATCTCTGCTGGTTAAAAAGGGGGCTTTGCATAGCTGTCCTGGGGGTAGGCATCTACCTTGCAGGCCTTTACTTTTAATTGGAAAAATCCTACAAATGATATGGATAGAATTGTCAAAATCTTGACAGTTCTGAGCATCTTATTACCTACTGATGCCAAAACCCTCCCTAAGGGGTTTGCTGTGGGACTCAGAACACGTGGACCAGATCACAATTCACACAGAACAAGATGGAGGGCAGTGAATACCCAGAGATGAGCACTATCTCTGAAGAAAGTGAATTATAGGTTCTTGTTAATGTTCCAATAAGAAAGAAATATTTCCAGGCAATACCAAGGTTCTATTTGTGCATATAAAACAGTTAAGCAAAGCTTCTAAATGCTTTGCTACAATTCAGCAGCATCCTCTACACAGTGCCTTACAAACTTATTTCTACCCTTTTAAATCTGAGTTATGCTATACTATAGCAAACCTTATGAAGTGCTTCTTGAACAGTAGCTTCACTTTCATTATCAAGTGCTGAGGTAGCCATATCCAGTAGCAGGATTTTAGGGTTTCGCACAAGAGCTCGAGCAATAGCTATCCTCTGCTTTTGACCTCCACTCATCTGGCTTCCACCCTCTCCAACATGAGTGTCAAATTGCTGGGTGAGGGAAAAAAAAAGAAAATGAAACACATAAAGGGGTCTATCCAGCTTCTGGTGAAGTCACAGGTAAAATGTCTCTCAGGTTTGTACTGGCAGTGGACTTAAAAAAAACTTTGAAAGACAAAAACATTGTTAGTGCTCCAGATGTCAAGGACAGCTAATGAAATAACCTCCCTCATAATCAGCAATATTGTTTTGCCTGAAACAGAATGCTATAGGACTGATCAAAGCCCTGACATCTTCAGGGAGGGAATCAAGGAACAGGGAGCCTCTAGATAACTCACAGAGCTCATACAAGAAGATGAGATTGTGAGATTCAGTATAGACTGTTCAAAAATGTATGCTGGCTAGTGAGAATCCTGGGCTCTAAGTTGCTTTCGGCCTGAGACGAAATAGATCTCAGTAGCATGAAAAATACACCTTCTTTCTAAAATCATGCTGATTACTACCATGATATTGAACGTTGTATGTACAACTCCTGAGGAACTAATTCTCCTTGATTCAATTTTTGCCAAGTTTCAAGTTGGTGAAATATATGTAGTAAGACCTAAATAACTCTTGTTGAAGGAAAGGTTGCTACCTACTGTCAATTTGAATCTTCTGCTCTTCCATCTGAGCTCAAATGGCTGCAAAGGGGGGACAAAGTGATTCTCTATTTTTTCATCAAATTCCGCCAAACATTTTAAGAGGCACAGCGTACCTGTGGCAAGTCCATGATAAAGTCGTAAGCATTGGCCTCTTTGGCTGCTTTGATTATTTCTTCCATGGTAGCCTCATCCCGACCATAGCGAATGTTCTCTGCGATTGTGGTAGCAAACAGAACTGGCTCTTGCTCAACAATACCAATCTGTGAGCGTAGCCACTGGATATTAAGGGAACGAATATCGTGGCCATCCAGGGTAATCTACAGAGTCAAATAAAGCAAGGACAAAACAAAACAAAACAAACAAAAAAATGAGGGACATTCTCTTCCCCAGTTCAGAGATGAAGAAAAACACAATGGAAATAAATATCTCTTTCTGCTTGGCCTCACAAAAAAAGCCAGGCATAAAATAGTCATCAAACTAGTTTTCCGTAAAGGACTTAAAAATTTGGACATATAAGGACATATGTGTTTTCTACTAGTAAAACTGAATTAACAGCTCCATGGAGACCCAGGTAGAAGAATTACCTGTCTTCTACCATCTGTTTGCCCATACTTTTCAAGACATGGACTTTTTTGTCTGGAATGAGAGATTTCTGTTCTCTGGCCAGATCTAGTCACAAAGCCCCAAACTACTGCTGTGTGCCTCATTTACTAGTCCTTATCTTTCAGCTGTGAAAAACAATACTTCTGGCCAAATTTATTCAATTGTTTCAGTGGTGGTGAAGAAGTTAAGGAAGGGAAAGTCTTAATTATAAAATGAGCAGGCAAACAAAAGTTTACAAAAATTTTCCTCTTGAAAATGAAAAAAAAAGGTTGTTGTGAGCTGTGCTATTATTTTTTCCATATATTTTCTAACATTCAAGACTATGAGACACTTTCAGATATGGTGGAAGGTTCTTTAGGAATATTGAAACGTCAGTCTTTTGGCATGAGAACAAAAAGAAATCATAGAAAATGCACTATAATTTAACTGAATTCTGTATAAATGAGTTTTATTAAATATATATTCACACCACTTTTTTTTTTGTCTCTTTTACTTTCAAATATAGGTTACCATGTATGTGATTTGTGCCAACTATGAAAACATAAATGGGATGAAAATGTGAATAGATGTAACTCATATTCATAGCCAAATGATTTCGCATATACTAATGCAGTATTATGGGATAATGATTAAATGTTCAATACTGTATTTCCCAGAATTGAAAATGGGTTGTCATTCCTGAATTATTGTATGGAAAGGTATAGTTTTTACTCAGGTTTAGCACTGAATTTTTATTTCCTCCTAATATTTTTTCTCTTTCACATAATTATTCTTGACAATACTATTCGGCATTCTCCTGAAATGGACAAAAAAGCATATTTTACTCATTTCTTTTTTGGATCTAAAAGGTAAAAAAAAATTAAGAGTCTTCCTTTCCACCTTGGAGAAGAAAGCATGTTGCTCTTTCAAGCTCCTAAGACTAGAGAAACCCTTGCTGGAATGGGAAACTCACCATGCCATCACTGGGGTCATAGAAACGCTGGATGAGCTGTATTGTTGTACTTTTTCCAGCTCCACTAGCTCCAACAAAAGCTGTCGTCTCCCCTGCTTTAATAACCATAGTAAGGTTTTCCAAAATCTGGATTAAAAAAATAAAAAGAATTTATCCATTCTAATTCTCTGTAACTTCTTGCAAGCCAACATATTTTAACTGCTTACAGTAATTATATTCACAACATGATGAATAATTAATTACCTTGACTTCTGGTCTGGAGGGGTAATAAAATGTTACATTATGAAATTCAATTTCACCTCGTACTTTATCCAGCTTGTAGCCATCTTCTGACATGCAGTCAATGGTGGGTTTCTAGGGTAGAATTTAGTGTGTTATTTAATTGCTGTTAAACAGCCAACACTTTTGCAGTACATAATTATTACCAATCCCATACAAAGCCACGACACTTCTGTTTGAACAGCTCTTGGCTGCACTGAAGCAATACCAGAATCTGCCTCAGGACTAGGAGGCAAGAAACATAAAACTAAGGCCAAAGTGACAGGGTGGTTGGTACTAGTGGGTAGTGCAGGCAAGATGAATACACCCTCTTCTCTCTTAGGCTTACTACGCTTGCCACAGTCATTTTGCTAGCTTTTGCTGGAACAGAATAGGTGCATGCAAGAGGCATTTTGATGAACTTATTTTACCCAGCTTCTCAGGACTAAGATGGTACTACTTTGCTCATGTAAACATTCTCTCACATCACTGAACAACCAATTTGTTGCTGAAAATCTGCACACTTAATCACTTCTTTGCATTTAAAGTACCCATCTTTACATGGCAACTCCTAAGTACTGGAATCCTGATTTGAAGCTTTTATCTCAAGCACATTGGCTCTCACTAACTTTTGCCCAGGCCCTAGGTATTGTTGACTGTTACACATGAGTGGAGAAAAAAAGAAATCTGAGGAATCTCAAAGAAATCAGATTTTCTAAGGGTAGATTTACAACGAGCTTTACTGAAGATATTAACCGTGGAATGCAGAGAATGAATTAAAACTACTTGATAACTGAAACATATGATTTTTTAATGTAGCTTAACAAATAGAGGGAAGGGAATATATGGAAGGAAATATTCATAATGGAAATGTGTATGTTCTAAGATGTTAAGAACAGCTAAAAGACTGGTTAGTCTTTAGGATTATGTCTTAAAGAAGTTCAGATACTAAGCTATGAAGAAACAAAGGTTTCACTGATCCCGCAAATGGGAATCTCAGCATGGCCATAAGTTTAGTGCCAGACAAAATCAGTATCAGGGCTGAGCTGTGCTTTTACTATCTAGTCACAAATCTACAAATGTGGGAAGTGGATGGATCTAATTTTGTCACCCTTTCTCTAGACAGATGAAATCTCACTGTAGTTTGCTTTTTTTAACCGTAAGGTTATCTGACTCAGCTTTATCTTGATTTTTGTGGGTAATTCTTACTGTTGGAAAACTCTGTGCTTTGTAAATTTTTCTGTAAAAAACACTTCTCTTATTCATTCATTCATTCTTCAGCTTATCTTAGAGCAAAACCTTTAATTTAGGAAGCACAACTTACAAGAGGTGTTATCATTATTACAGAACGTTGAAGGGTAACTAAAAAGTCTATTAGCATTACCACAGCTCCTCTAGCCTTTTTTATGTACCTTAAGTGCTCTTTAGAAGATAAGCAGCATTTCAACCTGTTTACACAGCACCTAGCAAAATAAAACCTATCAAGGACCAGCGATACTAAGTACTGCTAAGGAATCTACAGTATTTTTTCAGTCACTAAATATACACAAATACAGAGAGGAATCCTCATGAAAAAATACCAGCAACTCCCAGACCTTTCTCATGTAACCTCATTTCATCTATTTATCTCTCCTGAAAATCTTGTACATAACATTTACGGTCGCTGTGGGAACACCGCTTATGTTCATTTGGTCTCATCTCACACTTAGGGCAGCTCTGGGACAGGTGACAGAGGCCAGCCTTGCCAACTAATGCCAACAGAGCCACATCCTTGGACACCAGCTGGAGGCCTGGAGCTAGGTTCACACTGAAACTTTGGCTGCAAGCTGACTATTCCTGCCTGCATGAGGGCCTTCCGTGGGCCAGCACTGATCAGTAATTGTATGTGAGGAGAAATAGGAGCAAGAAACAGAAGTAGCTGGTAGAAAAAAAAACATTATTCAGAAACAGGCTGCTTAGGGAATCTGTTCAACATCCTCTCTGAACATGTGTGCATGCAGCTAGACCTTTCCATTGCACAGTCAATTCTTCTTTAATTGCTCTCATTTTTCCTCATTTACATTGTGGATAAAACTACTCCTGCTTGAGGGTTATTTATTTTTCTACTACCAAGTGACAGAGCTTAGAAATTCATTACTTACTTTATCTATTGTCTCAAAAATGTTTGTTGCAGCCCCACGGCCAGTGGCAAAGGCTTCCAGGCAGGGAGATACTTGGCCAAGATTTAAAGCTCCTACTAAAATGCCGAAGAAAACCTGACAAAATAGAAAAAGAAATTAACAAAACCTAACAGCACGCTTTTATTATGGTTTAGAGCTCAGAAATACAAATCACACCACAGTGGCTTAAGAAATTCCTGTGCATCAACTGAACTGCAGTGATTCACTGTGCAAGCATAATCAGCTTACAGCAAAGCAAACTAATATATCTGAGAACAGACTTCCATTGTCTTTCACAACTTTGTTTCCATGCTGAAATAAATCAAATTATCTCATATTTGCCCAGACTTAGAGTGTGTGCACCCAGATGTTTACTGAGGTGCCACCGATGCATTTTTTTAAGCCATCTCAGTTTGACAGTGTGCCTACACCCTTGAAAAAACGGCTGCAACTGAACAAGGTGGCAAGTAAATCCTTTGGAGATGTCTGTGACCAGTAAGCAGATGAGACTCTACAACAGTTCGAAAGCCTGGAGAAGTTTAAAATATTCTGTGTGTCTGCTATTAGGATGTGATTAAGACAGATTAATATCAAGAAAAAATAGACAACCTTTGGCTGTAATATCATTGCTATTCTTACATGGGCCAATGCCTCCTTGCTTCTGGAGCAGGTACTAGCTACAGAGAGTATTTTGGCCGCCTCCTCACACAGAAGTGAACTGTAATGGTTGCTCTCAGCACTGGATATGCCAGTATTTGAGCTGAGACTATTCTATCAGTTCTTTATGGTGACATTTGCCATCTTCTGACAAACAGCCCAAGGCCTTAAAGTTGACTTTCTGCAGGTAGCAGAAAATACAAATCTTGAGTGTTTGGAGGATTGGTATGTAATCTTTTGCTGTAGTTTAACAATGCCTGAGAAGTCTGCTAAGAAGCAATTAAAGACTCAGCTAGTCTTTTGAATACAACACAGACTGCAGTCAGGACAGATGGCAAGGTGTAGAAGGAAACACTACTGTCCAGGAAGAAAGAAAAGTACACAGGACTCTGCTCTCCCTTGCACCACTCTGATATTTACTGAGAATAACCTCCAGGGCTGAAGAGAAAGACACTACTACGCATAATGTGCACTGCAAACATCTATACTGTGATGTACAGATCGTGCCATAAATTCATACTCAGCTTTACTACAGACTAATTTCCTTGTGTGAACAAGTCCCAAAGCAGGTAGGTTACGTGCATGTCAGATTCTATCATGAACAGGAGGGGAACAGGTCCTGTAGCTTTGATTGGAAGAAAAAGGGAAGGCAACTTGTAATTTATTTCAACTCAATATGGCTCATGCACAACAGTTTTTCAGAGAGTGGAAAGAGAATATTTAAATGTTTTGTATCTATAAACCACGCCCCCACCCCCAACTCACTAGGAGTGTATGATGGAAAATGTGAAGTATAAGAAAGACGACTGACAGCTTTGAGAGAGCAAGGGGAGCATAAGAAACCCTCTCCATTGACAGCTATGATTTTTCAGCTATAGGGTAGCTTCCCACTGTTTGCTATTTGTCATTTGGAACCTCTGAACTACAGTTATCAGGTGCAAGGTAAGGAAATTGCTCAGTTTATTTTTCACAGCACTGCCTTGTGTCAACTACTAGTGCCAAAAGCAGTTGCAAATGATTTCCATTGAAGGCCACCCTCCTAGAGCAAAATGACTCAATTTTACAATGTCCTCAGAGTAATTTAGCAAGCTCCATTTAGCAGGAAGTTCTGCACTACATGCTGCTGTGAGGGTTAGAAGCTGGCACGGTACTCAAGAGACAGAGAATGATCAGAAATAGATGTTTCACCAGAACACCAGGGCTTACCAAGGTTCAGGAAAAATTTATTCTGGGTCTGAACCAGAGTCTGCCATTTGGACAATTCTGGCATAGAGCAAAGAATAACTGAAACATCTGTAGATCTTGGTTCTATTGCATTTAGATTATCAATGTCTACAGCATCTACTGTGCTAGTAGTGGATGCATAAAACTGCTGTGCAGGTTAGTATGCTTTTTTTCTGTATAAACTGCAGGAGCACAGCCATGTGTGTTTTGGCCAGCATGGGTCAAAAACATTTACATATTTTCTGTCACCTGGAGAGCTGGGTGGCAAATTTGTAACAGAGGATGGTGATTCAACGGAACTGAACATATGAGAGAGGTTAGATTTGATAAAACTTTCTTTGGCCAGGTTCCTCTTTACCACGCTGGGATTTTCCATCACAAATAAAGCTCTTCTGAAGAGTCAATATTCCAGAAACTACAGGCAGACCCAGGATATGAGAAAACTAATTTCAGGTCTTTGACAGATGTGTAGCAGACACACAAACACAAGTGTCATTCTGATCACAGCAGGTGGCATTTGAAATCTTTAAAATGAACACGGGATTTTTTTTTTCTTATCCAGCTGAGTCATATACTTTATGCATATACTGAGCAATGACCTTTAAGAATAAAAACATAGGGCTTGTTACCATTGAGTAGCAGATATCAGAACATTACAAATATGTGTTCTAGAATTAATGTTTTCAGAGACAGTCCACAAAAGTTAGATCAAACTAAAATGGGTACCTGTAGAAGAGTGCCAGGTGAATATTCATCTTCTTCAAGGACAAGTTTAGAGCCATACCAAAAAGCTAATGCGTAACACAGGAAAATTACAAGCCACATGTAACCAGTGAATAATCCCAATATTATCCCTTTTCGAATTCCCCAGTGCTGAGCAAACACCAGGTTCTTATCATATCTGCAGAAAGAGTGAAAAATAAAAGTGGATGAAATCAATTTGATAGAAAAATCATAATAAACAGAGATGAAAATGAGGTGCCTTCAGTGGCTGACTGTGCTGCAGTGAATTGAGGGTCCATGTAAGGTTGATAGCTGTTACTCTGAAGTGAGAGATCACTGTTGCTTCTGCTGAAATCAACAGTCCTCCCAGATCAGAAAATCATTGTATGTCCTACTGTAAAAAGCACAGGCAATACCACACTTGCTACAGACACCTGACCAAGGGATTGGGAGTTTTAGTGGTGTGGCACAAGATCCAGCAATTTGGCTAAAGCTTCAGAGGAAGTCCTACAGCCATACTATGTTTTAAATGGACGTAAGAGATTTACAACATAACACCATCAAATCATCGTATCTTGCTGTGAAGAGGAAAGCACTGACGAAAACAACCTACAAATTGTTAAGTCTAATTCGGAGAAATACAAAATTAAGTAGCAATTTGCAATCTTGGCAACATAGGAAGTAAATAGTTTAGATTCAGGTGTCTAAAATTCACCTTGTGCTTATTTTTTTCTACTGAATAAGCTTCTGAAAACCTAGAGCCAGCTAATCAGAAGTATTTATCACAGAGAATTCAGGTAGAATTGAAACCATCTGCATGTAGATCAAAGGCTCTTTTATTTTTAGGATCCTGCCAAAAAGGTCAGGTTAAACATCAGATATGTCTGTAACAAGATGTGGGGAACGATGACAAACTGTTCATGAACATTCAGGTAACTGTGAGAAAGATAAAAGTTTTAATTGTTTTCATACCTCTCAGTATTTCTATTTGATAGCATACATTTTTTATCAATACCTTTATTTATTTACTTACTTTGAGGTACTTATAATGCTCATTCATGATTCCTAAGTGCTACTACTGTAACTAGAACTGTTACTATTATTTCTGACATTGTCTAATGAACGACTTCCTCTCTTTTACAGGAACCATGTTGCAATATTTTAATTAAAGCAATAAAATTAACATACATGTATACTACAATTTATGTACCAAAACAGTCAAAAAGGAAACTTTTCTTTCCCAATCCAATCAGATTATTTCCTTTCCCCCTCTTTTTTAAATCATGCAAACATTCCTACTTAAGATAAAACTTTCAGAGTGGGCACAATAAATGGAGGTCATCATGGGTGCTATGAGACTCTGGAACTAGTTCTTACTCAGCTTGAAATTACCCAGACTTTTCAGATGTGCTGCAAAAGCAATTTATCAGAAAGTGTTTAAAGGAAAGTTTGACAATATGTTCCTGTAAGTGGGAATGACCTGAAGATAGTATTTCTGATGCTTTAATACACAGATTGACTGAGTTCCGTAACTGTTTTTGCATACATAACGTTATTTGAAAACTAAATTTCTGTGATATACATGCATACTCAAAATACTCAAAGCTGAAGGATGGTCACTGTTTCAGAACTGAGAGACTAATTGTCAGGATACTGAATCGTATGATAGCATTATGTTGCTACAGAAGAAAAAAAACCACAGACTCTACAATTTATCTGAACAAACCTTTCAACTTCTTTCTTTTCCCCACCAAAAGCAGCCACTGTTCTGATGGATGAGAGTACTTCATCAGCCACAGCCCCAGCTTTTGCATAAGCCTTTAGTTCTCGGCCTGTCAGTTTTGCCACAGCCTACAAAATCATAAGAACTGTTGGTTACACCTAAACTATAGCTGTAGATGAGGATGGTGGTGAGCACTACTGACTGTCACCCAGCACTACCTACTCTGCATGAGTTCACCTCCCCTGCTCTGAGCAAGCTTTTGTTATGCACACTGCCTACTCAGAAACTTCTGTCTTCTTGTGTTAGGGCATATACATTTCTGTAGCATGTATTTTGCACAACAAATTTACTGTCCCTGCCAACCACTCTGCTCCAAAAAGCTAGAAAGAGCAGCTGAGGACAACTGCTTCCCCTCCCTTTCTGCTGCCAGTTGGGCTTAAGCAACCCGCTGATGGAGGGTATGTGCGTTTCAGGGGGAAACGGAGGTTAAGCAGGACAGAAGTTAAGCCCTTACCCACTGCAGCAGGGCCCAGCTTCTGGCAGAAGAAGGAATGCAAATGAGGAAGAGGGGATGGAAACATGTTGCCCATCACTATGCCATGTTACTTGGGCTAACAGCAAACAGCTCCCTCCCCAGTATCCCACAGTATACCGTGGATATCAGAAGCTTACTTAGGGTCAAAAAGTGCTCAGATTCATGGAAGAAAATGTCACGGTGGACTGTAATACACAGAGATACCACTTGATCTCAGGAATGACATGTCACTGGAAGTGGCAAAGTGCCATTATTTGCTTTCCCTCTTCAAATACTCCACCATATGCATCTATTAGCCACTCTTGGAGACAGGCAACCAGGCCAGATTGACCTTGGGTTTATATTCTTTACGGGAGAAAACAAAGACTTGGGCTGGAAAGGCTCAGGAAGAGGAAATGCCAAAGAATATGTATGTGAAAGGAAAGAGTTGGGGACAGAGAAAGAAGAATGGAAAGGGAAAAATTATAAACATAAAGGAGAATGAGCTCAGAGAAGAAGTGCAAATGAAGGAAAGATGCAGGTAGGGTTTTATTTCATTCCCTGGCAGAATGCTGCTCTCCCACTTCACACTGAGTCATTATTCATATCATCTACCTGCAGTCACAGCATAAGCTATGAAAGAGAAGCAGGAAGAAGATAAATTGCCAGAGTTACACTATAGGTTTGATAGCAAAAGGATAATAAACTGTTTTCAACAGGGAAGAAGGGAAATAGCAAGAGGGCTGAACCTGAGCAAAGAGCACAGAAGATTGAGAAGGAGGAGCAGAAATTGCCCAGCCCTGCTGAGTAAGGGAGCAGAGCTGAAAATGCTGAGGAGCCTGAAATTCCCCTGCTCCATGTGCTTCCTCTTCACAGTGAAAGGGAGGTGGAGGGAGTGGGAGGAGAAATAGAGACAGGAACAGCTGGGAGAGGATGCAGGAGCTGCTGGGATCAGGGACAGCTTGAGGTGAGTCTGAATACTTGTTTTCAAATGTTTTAAAGCTCCTAGACTGGATTGTCTCCAACCACCCTAACCTTTGTAAAGAACTCAAGCCCAATGTACAGTAGCCATTTAACACAGGTCTGTAGTAATAGAGGGATGCTGTAGGCCAGGTTCTGATCTCAGCAACAATGATATCCATCCATGGGACCCAACAGAAGACACGCTTACACTCCCATCTTAGAAGCAGGGTATGTTATTCCTGGAATCAGAATAAATGAAGTGGGAGCAACATCCTCCTCTCCCACACACCCTGCCATGCCTAGGAGCATCGTCAGGTTCTCAGAACGAGACTGCTCTCTCCGGAACAGGAGACAGCAGAGACGCTCTGTTTATTTCAGTGCTGCTGTGACCAGAATCTGCCTTCTTGACTTCCAAGAGGTGCTACAGCCTTCTCTTCCACAAACCCCTCTACCTCTATGGCCTAGTCTTCCGTGCTCATTGCACCCAAGCATGGACCTCACACAATTCACTTACCAAGCCATAGATAGCCGCTCCAATCCCAATTAGAGGACTGACTGCAATGATAACCAAAGTCAGTTTCCAGCCACTGACAAATCCCAGTAGGAATCCACACACAAAGGTGGTAAAGCGCTGGATAAAAACTGCTACTTGATCAGCAATAGCCTCATTAATTTTGTTAATGTCACTGGAAAAAAAAAACAGAAAACAAAAAACAGAAGATGATTTGTGATCATATCTTTCATTTGTGTTACAGGTTTTAGCCATATTTGGGTTAGGTGCTTTCTCCTGGAGAGGGCCCTGCAACCTTCCTCTCCCCTATTCTTATCTTCCTCATCTTTTCTAAAGACCCTGGGCTGCAGTGAAGAGACCTGGTGTCTTTGCAATGGCAGGAGATGCTTATGTATGAATACTTCAGAAAAGATATGGCTTCTCCTGAGAAAAGTCACCCTGCCTGCTGCCTCCCTCACGATCTGATTCTTACTGCTGTGCCCCTGTTGATTCAAAAGAGGAGGCAGAGACATCGCAGCTCTGGATGCAGCTGTAGGATAAAGGAAAAACAGTATAACTGATATGGCATTCCTCCCATCATATAGCACTAAATATGTAACATACAGCTTTGCTGAGGGGGAAGGGAAAGGGAAGAGGACTGTAACCCTCTTTGCAGTTTCACCTTCCAACATCTTCTAATCCCTCTCTACACCCTTTCAGGTAGCTTCTTCTCTAAATGAGAGGGAGTGCAGGAATTAGAGGAGGGCTGCGTTTTTGCTGCAGGCACTGGAAAAACATCATGGCAGCTCTGTCATATGGGGGATGGTGGGGCAGTGGTTAACATCATTTGGTCCTAATGCAGCTGCAGAGTTGTTGGGGGTTTTTCCACTCTTATCCAGTGCAAATGCAGAAAAAAATTCTCAAAGCAAAACAGTCATTATATTTTTGCTGCTCTTGGCTACTACTCTACTCCTGAGATAAGCAAAATCAAAAATTCTCAGACTACATAAGACCAAGTGGCATTGAGATTTAAAGTGAAGATTTGTTAGCTCATTGATATATTAAGTAAAATCATAGTCCGAGTGGCAAATGAAGAACATGTTCATATTTCTTCTTGAGAATGTTTTTGCAGTCAAGATGATCAAAGAACTGAATGTTATTTACTTGAAAAATACAAATTCAGTTCCTATTTTTTGCCAGAGAAATTCCTCAGAGCCACATACACTTGGTATTTATTCCTCATAAGCAGAACACAAGTGAAAGTCATAGACATCACTGAAGAGTGAGTAAAGACCAAAAAAATCCTGTCAACTATGGCAAAATATTTTGCCTACTGTCATGCAGGCACCACAGAGAACAGGGAGCCATCTAGAGTCAGCGTATCCACCATGCAGCTGCCTTCAGCCTGTAAACAGGAACCACTAAGGAAAGCAGCGAGTCTTAAACTCCATCTGTTTTTCTAAGAGCTGAATGTTTACCCAGGACAAGAAGGTTTCTCCACCTGCCTTGGGTCCTTTTCTAAAGGTAGGTGCTTGCACCCTCTCTTGCAGAACTTTAAGCAAGGCTCACTCTTTTCTTTTAAAAGCCAAGTGGAAGCAAGGGTGCCCCTAATGATTTTTCTTTGCAGGAAGTGAGAGGGGGTTCAAATCCACATCTCCAGCCTCAGAGGAGTATGCACTGGCAGCGAGATTATAGATCATTCTTGAGGGATCAGGCTCAGGAGCAAAAAGGAAGGACAGGACAAGGTGACCAAAAAAAAAAAAAAAAAAAAGATTGCAACAGAAAAGGCACAAAAGGGAAATGATTGTGGCTTAACAGTTACGGCACTCAGTTGGAAGATGGGGGAAATCAAGAGCTCCTTGCTCTTGATCCTTGCTCCAAGGAATGACTATTTTATATTAAACGGTGTTTGGCTAATGCTTAGTTATTGGCACTCTGTGTTTGGACTGTTCAGGCACTCACAGCACCTAAGGAAGTACAAAAGTGTTCTCTGTAGCATATATTTTTTCTAGATTACTTACTCAGAAATTCGGGTGTTCAGTTCTCCTACAGATGTACAGTCAAACCAGCCTATATCCATTCTCATTACTTTCCTGAAATAAGCTTTCCTGATTTTTTGTATCTGACGAGCTGCAGCCATAACCCAAAGGCAGATCTGTGAAGAGAATAATGCAGCTGATGAATTGCAGTAAAAGTCTTTCTGCTCCCAACAAACAGGAAAAGCAGTTTGGCTATTGATAAAATTACTAGTCAGATGAAATATATTCTAGCTACATAGACATGACAGTTGTTTTATGCCCTTGATCTTTAAATAATCCAACAACTTTTTTCAATCTCTGATCAAGCACTTTACTCATTTGTGACAGGCTGAGAGCAGACACAGATAAATTACTTGTGGTGTTAAATGAATGTCGTAGGGACAAAAGTTTTTCTGTCTACAGCTGTAAATAATATACAGATGGCAGCCACCCTACCTGAGCAAAACTCTCAGATACTTTTTAGGAAGGGGAATGACAAATGAATTTTGTAATTATAAAAGACTTCCAGACCAGTGGTCTCTTTAGCAGATTCTGCAGGAATCGTCCATGCTTGTGGCTTATCTCAAGCATAATGTTTGAACCATTACTACAACACATATAGGGTGTGATTCTTCTCTAGCACTATGTTTACAGTAGCAATACTCCATAATATCTCTATAATAGAAATACAGGGCTCTACTCAGTTGCCCAAACACAGGTTTCTAGCATCATTTGACATGCCAACTAGGAATCTTCTCATTCTTCACAGATGTCTCAGATGCCCTAGGCTAGCTTAAATGGTACTAGATGCTTGTGTGCAGGAAACTGAACAAAGCCAAAAATGTAAATCTTACATTTTATGGTACAACACAAAGATGACTCATTTTCACTGCCAGTGGGCAGGATACTTAGATACTTGGTTATGTCAGCCACTTTTTTCTCTAGCTACACTCAAGCAAACATCTCTTGTGATATGAAAGCAGCAGAATGCATTCATCTCACTGGGTAAAATGCATACATGTAAAAACGTAACCACAAGTACAAGTAGGTCTCAGATTGCAATATTCAGCCCACAGGATTAGAAATTAAAGTGTCTGCTCTGCTCAAGTGTTGAAGTTGACTAAGCAGTTAAAGAGAACACAATTATAGACCTAATCATTTAGTGAGGCAAATTTTGAAATCAAAATAAGGAGTCATAGGAAATCAAAATACTGACTTGGAGGTATCCTAACACGAGTACTGCACAACCAATTCCCGCATAGTAACCTGCAAACTTGGTCATTTCTTGTTCAATGTCCAGTAGCCTGGGGAAAGAAAAAAAAAAGTGATCAATACTGTTTTAATCTTCTGACAAACTGGTGTTTCTTCAAGGTTTACATGGCAAGTCAGCTTGTTTTGCTGACAGATGGACTGTTTCTTAATACTGAGCCTATTCCTAGCAATAGCTGGTTTGTTTACTGTCCCTACTGCAGAGGTGTATGGAACTGGGAGGTACCAGGAAATTCTCTTCTGTCCTGGTGCAGCCCTGTGGTCTGTGAGGGCCAGATGAGAAATGTCACCAGACTGTATGCTGAGAAAAAGCACAAGTGAGAGGTTTTCAAAGAGGATAGGTCCAAAAAATGTTCATTATATATTGAATTAGCTTAGTTATTCTGTAGCACTACACTAACAAATAACATATTCAGATTTGAACAGTGTTCTGTAGAGAGAAATGAAGGGCTGCTAAAATATATTCAAATATTACTTTGTGCCACTAGAAAGCTCACTAATCTGAAACGAGTATTTCTTTTAGCTCAGGTAGGACTATTAAATTACTCCTAATATCCGTGAAAGGCATTGAGTTGCTAGTATTGCATTTAGATTACTTTGAGACAATGATTTCATTTGGTTATTGGTTATTCTTCTAGAATTTTATGTGCTGCAGAGGGCAAGTATCATTCTATTTGACCAGAATTTGGTACACTCGGAGATTTTCAGCCAAAAGGGAACACTGTAATCACATACTCTAAACATAGGTGTCTAAGCATAGCTATCTAGTTCCACTTTTAATGCTCTAATGTGTTCTGCCTGGTCGCCAGGTGCTGCTACAAAACAGAGGTCTCTGACAAATCCTGTGCCTGCTAGCCCTATCTGGGGGGCCAGCTTGGACAGCCTAGAGGAAATAATTTGGCCTTAGATACATACATTTAGGAAGTTGAATCACTTCCCATATGCTTAGAATGTCAGAGACAAGTTAACTTCTAATTCTAATTAATTAATCTAATTTAACATCATTCAGAGACTAGAAAACTCTTGGAATGATACATTGAAAACATAGCCTTAGGGAAAGTTACAGGTTCAAATCTGGCTTTGGCAAATACCTGTATCTGAATGTATCATCTTGACTCCATTTATTACAGTTAATGAAAAGAAACAGGCACTCCTATAGCATAGCTCATCTGACCTGCTTTAGATACCTCCCATAGGCTAAGACAAATTGCATCCTAGAAGCACCCATTTCTCCTCAGTGACTAGAAACAGTTTAGTTGCTCAGAAGTCAACAGACACTATAGGTATCCAAGTCCTACCCAAAACAACCAGAAGTCATTACTATCAAGTGAGGCACCAAAGAAAACATATCAGTGATTTCATATGTGCAGCAGGTGTGTCTGTTATAAGAACAATCATCACTGAATTATCCTTGCTGATATTGCTAGCGGAAAGACTTAAGACCCAGCCTCGCCTTCTATCCCTCCAGGTAGCATCTGCAGCTCAGGAGCAGGACGCTGCAACAAGAACCATGCCCCTTTTCTGCTCAGTGGATAGAAAATGTAAGCTTTAAGGGCTGAACTGGACCTTCACTAGAAATACATTCTCTGACAAGCCTTAGTAACAAAGTAAAAGAAACAAACACATCTATTACTTACCCGCATCTTATTGAGGTGTCACTTTCATTCTGATGAGTAGAACCATTGATCCACATTATGGTGTTATTTATACATGCCTTGCCTGGGTCTTTAAGCTCTTGCATTTCAATGTCATACTCAATAAACGTGTCTGCCATTGCACCAAACACAAGCAACACGGCTGGCTGAGCTGCTCCATGAAGAATAGCAAAGAAACCACCAATGGTCATCATTAAAATTTCCATAGATGAAGAAAATCGAAACTAAAGAGATGAAAAAAAATACAATCTCTTCTCAGAAGCAGTCTTCATGCTGTCTGTATACTTATGAGTCATTAATCTGGTGAATCAGATAAAAAATTATTCTCCTTAAATTTCCGAACTCTCTTCAATACAGAAAGCAGA
This sequence comes from Dromaius novaehollandiae, assembly GCF_036370855.1. Lineage (NCBI taxonomy): Eukaryota > Metazoa > Chordata > Aves > Casuariiformes > Dromaiidae > Dromaius > Dromaius novaehollandiae. The sequence goes on from NC_088104.1 coordinate 22,862,917, forward strand.
CAAATCTCTCTCTCCCGTCTAATCTAGTTGTACTCATGATTACAGTCTCCTAAATTATTGTAAGCTCCCTTTATGTAGCTAGGAACAGAATCCGACCATATGAATGAATGTGGCATCATATAATACAAATAGCTGAATATCACTCCACATTATCATCGTTCCAGACACTGGTTCAAAGATTAAGAATAGGAAGTTATAATCCATACCTATATACAGTCAGCTTTGCTGATTTCCCAGGGTGGGGCATGGGTCAGGGCCTTACGTAGAGCCTCTGAATACAATTAGCCACTTTCCCAAAAGCCTGGGGCACTGTGGTAGAAAGCCACCTAAACGATGTGTTGACTGAGTCAGGCAATTGAATATTGGCTTTTAATCCAGGAGAAATGTATAGAAATATGACAGTAAAAAAGGATTGAGCTAAGCTCTATTACCCTGGCATTTGTCATGGCCTAAGAACATGTATGCATGCAGCTGATGATTCAGCTGACATACACTAACTTCAGTCACCTTTGTCATGATTGTGTCAAGTCTGATTCTCAGGCTGAAGTCACGCATAAATACGTAGACCAAATTATGCATGCAGAATATTAGTGTAAAATACAAAATATTTAGAAAAAAAGAGTGCAAAGAGGAGCCATAGCCTGCTGAAGAACAAATCCAGATTCTATAGGTGCTATAATGTGTCAAAGAGAAGAAGGGGTGGTAATGTAAAGCATATATGGAAAAGGGACATTATGGCACAGAAAAAGGGAAAAATGCAAAGATCAGATAAAGGGAAAAAACAAGTCAGTCAACATGAAAGAAAAATAAAGAAAGGGTCTTTCTACAAAAAAGAAGTCAGATGAAAAGCATAGCATTATCACTGTTCTGCAAACCTACTTTCTAAGAACTCTAGGAATTCCCTTACTGAAAATAAAAGCACTTAGAAAATGCACAGATATATGTTATATCTTAGAACATCTGACACAATCATACTCTGTTTACTAATTGCATATTCAGAGTTAAATACAGATGCAAAACAGGCCCCTCTGCTCAACAGACAGCCCTCAAACAGAGTCTGGAAAAGAGCTTTTTCAATTTCTACAGTTTTAAAGCTCTGTACTTGCTTAGCTGTGTGTAAACCAGTTCACAGGGAAGGAAAGAGCTGTGATTCCTGTTCCAGTAGCCATAAGGTAGAAAGCAATATATTTTGTATTTTGTGTCTATTATCTAACTCTGGGCATATCCAAAGTGGTAGATGTAAACAGGCCTCAGTTCTCTCTGATTAACTTAACTCTACCTGGTTAAGTATCACAGCTGTAGAATACAGGCCACTGTACTGGCTCAGTAGTACAGTGAGGACATATTAGTTTGGACACATTTCAGGCTAATTGCCTAGGCTATATCCAGAACAGAAGTAATAAGACCTCTTTGCTGCATGCTGCTTATCTTTCAGCTGCACTCCTTTTCAAGTTTAGAAATACCCTATAGGTCTCCAAGGCCCATCAGATGCATCATCTAAGGCTAGATATTAGATGCCACACAGAGCTGGGTATTTCCAAGCTTCTGCAGTTACCAAATCTTATAACATCCATGTACAAGGGAGCTAAATCATCTGCCAAAGATCACACAGCAAGTTTTTAGCAGAAATAAAAATGAACCAAGGTTGCTCAGTCCCCTGCTGTGTGTCTAACTCCTTCCCTATATCCACCAGCAGGTTCAGTATAATGCATTTAATAGACAATTATGACACAAATATCGATAATCAATACCCAGCTGACAAAATGACAAAGGGTTCTATTAAATTCTCATTGATTTTAGCAGCAGGATTTCATGCCAAGTGGTTTAATCCTTAGAAGTTTGGCTTAGTCACAGCTATTCCCCGAAATGACCATATAGATTATTGTCGCTTATTCTACAGCACAATACATATAAAATATTTATATACATAGCTTTCATTACCAGCTGAAAGAAGCCAACATGAACACTGTTCTTCTTTTCTGATGACCTTCAAGAATAGAAAATGTACAATTATAAACTTGTACTTTATTATGTATTTCTAGTATATGCAAAGATACTACACAAAATTGAATTTAACTCACTTTTCACTTTTCTTCTTTACAGAAGGTTCTTCATTTGCACTGAAATATCTAGCAAAAAGGAGAAGATTTTACATTAATCCTTTCATTCTCTTGGTTTGTTCTCTCAAATTTCATTTTATTTGAGACATTGTATCCAGAATTTTTGAAGAGACAAGCTATTTCATTCAGACTCCTTTGGAACCAGTGATTTGATGGTTCTTTTAAGTTTTAGACAGGGACTAGGGACTGATCTAACAGTGGTAAAAATGATCTGAAGATTAATGCTTTGTTTCATAAGCAGGTCCTCAAAATACTGTTGTTGTAATGTGGATAGTGGGTTCTTTCAGGTCAGTTAGAGAAATGCCTGTCATCCAAATTGTTGGCTAGCCCTTATCTAAGAAAGGGAGGTCTTGTTCCCACTCCCTCTTACTTTGCATGTATATTCACACACCTATAATGGCAGTAGAATCTCTTGCCCTACCTTGCAGTTTTTCTTTCAGTATTCACATGGTTTTGCTACTCTATACAATCAATTAAAAATCTAAAGATCTTGCTCCACCATTATGGATGGGATCCATATTATAAGAAGCAGCAATCATCAGCTGTATATATTCATTCAGTGATGAATGAATAGAAGAGATTTTGAGTTTGCGTGATTTTTTTTTTTTTTAATGAAACAAATGCATTCAAGCTATATTCATCATGGACATTTTTCAGAAACCAGATCCAGGAAAGCCTGTGGGAAGCTTCATATATGTATTAGGTAGGGCTACATGTTTGTGGCACATGGAAGTCCAACAGAACTTGGGTTTCAAGAAATATGCAAGCATCACTGTAGACTCTGCATTCTGAGCTTGTACTCTGAGATGGACAATTTGATAAGACAAAAATTAAGAGACGTTCTTGCTTCCCCATTCTGGGACTAGCTCTCAGGCTGCCTACACTGTGTCAGAAAGAGCTGGCACAAATTATTGTACCCAAGTCCAGTCTGCTGCAGAGCTGTCCCAAAGTCTAGGAAGAAAGAAGCTCTTCATCCCCCTTCCTATCTCAGATTATAGCTGAAGGTCAAAGTCTCTAAGTCATTTCAGCTTTTAACATTTTACATTTAAAATTTAGTATCTGAGCTCAAATGATCTTAGCTAATTCTTTTATTTGATAGCCTCACAACTACATTTAAAACCTTAAGAGAAAGTAATCAAGACAGAATAAAATTCCTCAAAAACTCATTCTTCAAACTAAACCAGGGAGGCTCAAAGCACAGAAGAGACATAAATCTCAATATCAAAAACATTTGCAGAAGAAAATCCACATTTTGCTTCCATTACTCTGTTTTTAAGAGCTACTCCTTTCACATCATACTAAGACTGTTTAGCCTACCTGTATCAGTTGTATCAAATACAACAGTTCAACTCTCAGAGAACAACTTCACATTAAACATCATTTTTACTATAAATACGTCAATTTAATCTGACGACATTGACATCATTGAACATTCCTAGAAATATTGATTGCTCCATTTGTGTGCATGACTTACTCTGGTTTCTTGAAGCCGTTATCTGTTAGGAAAAATAAATGCACAGTCTAGTTAATAATTATTGTTGAAGTACGTAATCTTCTGCAGGCATGTGAAAAACAAACCCTAGAACCCCATGGGACCTGGCCATTCCTAGGTTATAAGGAACCTTATTCCCACTGATACCTCTAGTCAGGGCCAAGAACTGATATGGGTCCAAAAATTCCTTGGCAAGTTAATTTCAAATTACATTCGTTTTCTCTTGAACATGTAGTCTCAAGTTTTCCATCCCCAAGATTAGTAAATGATATTCATTAGATAGATACATAATTTAGGACATTTGTCAAAAGTAAACTCACTTCTTTGCAAACTGTTTGCTAGTACCCAAGTGAACTAGTTGAATCCTGTCTCATCAAGCAATGCCCCACTACTGTATCTGCTGGAAATCCACGTATGCTGCCTGAAAGGAGGAGCTGTAGCTCTTCATTCTTGCATTCAGACCACTTACAGATGACAGATACAGCTGTAGTCCTGTGAGTAAGGTGAATTTGTCACACTAGTGTCTATTTTTGGGATACCCTCTAAGGAACTGAAGCTTAGAGAAACAGAATTATATTACATGGTATAATTGTGCTGTAGGGCAGCTCCTTAGTTCCCACAACAGGGCTTGATTTAGCTCCCTTTCAAGAGATGTTGTTACAGATGACATACCTAATGCATAGCTTGTGCTGACAGCAGCCCCAAAGGAGAATTGTCATCATAAGGGTTTATGTATAAAATATTTGCTGTAAGTCACTTGATATAATAATGCATAAAGAGCTAGTTTTATGTATACAATACAGTTTGGGGTAATCCAAGGGCATTAAATATATGCACCATGCTAAAGTTTACCATGCATTTGGCACCTCAGCACCAGGTTCAGAACCATGGTATGCTTTTCAACTGGTTGCCTTCCTTTCTTCACATCTAGTGACACAGTCCAGAGGATGGACAAATCCGTGTTTCACAGAACAAACAGAGGAACTTTGATGCACAATTCACAGAGGGCACAAAGTAATCTGTGCAACCACAATTTTTGCTACATTCATTTTCTTATTCAATGGAAAAAGGATTTTATACTGTTTCCAGGGTTTGGGATTTCCCAAGGAAACAATGTTAGATGGAAGGGATCTGTGTTTTGGGCTAGATACACAAAAAGCTCTCAGCACATCTAACTTTCAGGCACTTCCACATCTATAGAAATCTATGGCCCTCAGCTGCTTCCATAGAAGCATGGAAAGGGGTAGGTGTCTTGTAAACCTGTGAGAACAGCTAAGAACTGCTTGACATTTCCAAAATGTTGCCTGTACCAATAGTGATAGAAAAACATATTAAATGGAACAGGAAGACTAGATTAGTCCCCAGAGGGACTTTTAAATACAGCTTGCAGCAATGCATTGTTTTTGACGGATAGAGAGAGTTATGTTAATTGTGACCTGGAAAATAGACTGACTTGAAGAAAATACTGAAGGAACAGCCAGTTACATCCAGTTATTTTCTTCCCTTCCTGGAGTTAATAAGATAATTTTTTTGACTTTAGCTAACAATAATGCCATTGGTTTTATTCTGCTAAGTTTGTTATGTAAGGATGGTAAAATGAAAAGATTCTTTAGATAAAGAGATATACATATCCCGAAAATCCCAAATGCTTTCCAGGAAGGTTTTATATTTATAAAGGTATGATTGCAAGCAACCATTTGGTGTTAGAAAAGAACTGGTTGTGAAGGAAAAAGCAGCAGCTATTTGCCCTGTGTTCAAGTTTGGCAACTGATAACAGCTGTAATGCTTTGAAACCATCCTTAGAGTAATCTCCAGGATTTACTGGAAAATATAAGGTTCAGAGGAAGCTTCTTCTGAAGTATGGTAATGCTAGGAAGTGTTTCACAAAAGATGAAGGACGACTTGGCTACTGGAAAGAATATTTTCAAGGAAGAAGAAAAGAGACTGGTGAAATAGCATTCTGGGTAATACTGAGAGTGCAAGATGAGTATGTTACAAAAGGTGAAGAGATCCTAATTTATGAACTTGAAGAGGGAAACAACAGTATTGGGATGCTATTCAGTGATGTGAAGAACTGCAGGACAACTGTTGTGGGCCAGCAGTTTTTAAGCAGGACAAAAACTTGGAATAACATCATGCATGCTTAATTAGGAGGAAAGAAACAGATGAGTAACAGTTCTGATCATTACAATGGGAAAAGGAGAAAAACACGGCAGAAAATGATCTGTTTAGCAAAGAAAAGAATGCAAGGTAAATGAAAGAATTTATTAAATTTATTAAAGAAAAGAAGAAAAGCAGTAGTAATCTTTGAATGTTTAAACAATGTTGAAAAGGTAATTAAAATATTTAAGGAAGAAATTTTGCAATTTGAAAAGAATAGTCAATGAAAAGCTGCAGAACATTGAGAAGAATTTAATTTTTACTGCTGTTGTGAGAACACAGTAAAGAGTAAACTACAAGGAAAGCAGATATTTTATTCAAGTGATGAAAAGCTGTACTCCAAAAGCAGTAGCCAAAACTTGGCTCTTTGCTATATCTACTATTAGTAGACACAGTAGATTATTGGTATTATAGGGTGAAGAAGTGATCAGTCAGCAGAATGTCAGTAGGGTTTTAAAGCAATCATGTTTGCTTTGGGAAAGGTGCTCTAACAGTTCAACAAACTGCTCATTACACTGAACAGAAGACTGTTTTTCCAAGGAAACTGAGAAGCCAGAGGCAAACTCACTTTACAAAATCTCTGATGGAAAAGGAGAGTAGGTTTGGTATCAATACAAAGTCCTTTGCTAAAATCCTATGACAAGTAAAAGCAACAAGTATATCAGACAAGCTACCAAACTGAAGAAAAAAACAAGCCCCTAAATCAGCTAGATAGATCTGGGTAATGGGAGAAGCTTTAAGCAACCAGCTGAAAAGAGTAAGTTTTCTGTCCCAGATGGAGAGGGGCATACTCCTTTACTTATTCACCCCTTTTTCCCTCCATTCCTCCTCCCTCTCCACCAATACTAGAGACAAGAATATTATAAAAAACCATGGTGGGAGGTGGAGAGGAATGGGGCAGTCTGTTCTGCTTTAGCACGCTGATGACTGTTCATTCTAGCGGGATGTAGGACGGTGTGCTGGGGTAGGAATACCCTGGGAAGAGAGCAGGCTTTCAGAAAACAGTCACATTCGTCTCTGTCAGAGTCATGGAGCTGAGGTTGCTGCTGCCATACTGCAGACTTTAAAATGAGTTGCACAGTCTAGCATGCCAGCTTTGATGCAGACTATTAGAGAATGATTTCTTACACTAGCTTCTTACCAGATATATAACAATAGTTAGGTTCTTACCAGAAGCAAACCTTTGACTCTGTTGAACAGTAGATTAGCTAGTCCAAGAATATAAACTCAGGAAAGCAAAAGGTGTTTCATAAAGATAGTTAGGACCAAAGGAACTACCTGGCTGGCACAGAGAGACAGACAGAATGTACCTTTTCTGCACATGAACCTCTCGTTCAGTTTCAAAGGTCAGACCAAAAAAAGTACTTATATCATCTGCTAATAGAATAGCTGCTTTTAGCTTTGCAGATGTCAGTCAGTCTCTACAAAGATAACCCAATCAATGCTTAGTCCTGCCCAAACAAAATAAAGATCGTGAGCAAAACCCGAACACAGAATGACACTACATTTGAAATCCAGGCTTAACATCATTCAGCATTAAAGCATCAGGGCTTTAAAAATAAAGACAGACACCACAGATCAAATTATAGCTGGGATACCATGCTGCCATGCCAATACTGGGGGAGAAACGCTCGAAGAGGGCTCCCTGTTATTAAAATTATTGATGAGGTCTTGCAGTAGTTTATTGCCTGACTGTTCATGATATATAAGGTTATGTGAAGAATTCTGCTGCATGGCACAAGTTTTAACTTACAAACCCTACAAGTATTGTTCCCATGCAACTAATGAGGCTGAGGGTGGACTGCCTTAAACCTGAGCTGTCACCTGGGCAGGGAAACAATGACTTATTCACTGTAACTCAACCTAGTATGTTTTTTGTTTTAAATTCTTTTTGTTGATGAAAAACAGTTCTAAGAGAGAAGGGATGTCTTTGAACATGAGTCTGACTACAGCTCTAGCGGGTAATGTCTCATGAATAAAAATATTTGAAATGAAATAAAAAACTGTACAGTTTGTATCACTATCCATCTTGATTGCTGTAATGATTAACCTGGATAAAAAGGGAAAAAAACCCTCCAAGATTAAAAAGCATGCTCTTCCTCTTCAAGCTGCATTTTGTTCAGAGCCCAGTCTAGTCTACCTGAAAACACCTGTTTTTGTGATGAAGCAGGTGAAACAAGGAGTGAATGCCACATTAGGGCCAGTATTTAGAACACAGGCTATTTAATTATGTCCTAGGAGAACTTTTTAAATGAAAGCTTTTACACCTTCAGGGTTATGCCAGTGCTGGCAGTGTTTTTGAAGATACAGATCTTAGACATTTGCTTAGGGAATCTGGTGATATTTGAGCACTGGAATCCTTTGGTGAACCCTTTTTCTTCAATGTGCAGAGTAGGTACAGATATCCATTATATACCTTAATACAGATATACATATTGCAATTTTCTATCTTCCATCTTGTGCTACTATTTTGTTTTCCTGGGTACTTTACATTTAATGCATTAAGCAATCCTCCCTTTTTCTGTTTTTACCTACTCTTATACAGAACTCTCAAAATATTTAGCTGTTTTTCTTCATTTTTCTCCTCCTCCTCTTGACTCCTGTTGCATTTGGATTGACAAACTTGAAAAATACACATTGCAAAGAAAAAATGGAGTAAAAGAGGAAAAAATGGAAAAGAAAGCTCTGATGAGGGGAAGGGATGTGTATCTTTGCATAGCGTTACATTATTATTCTGTCTAATATAGGTATGACTACATTAGATGTCTTTACTATAAGCATATTGTAAGTATATTTTATGTATTCATTCAAAGCAATCCTAGAAACCATGGAAAACAGAACTTTCAGTCCAAATCTGTGCTTAATTTTAAAAGGAGGGCCATATTTTTCCCAGTAAAGGTCTCTTAACTGTACACCAAAGTGATGAGTAAAAGAACCTAAATAGACACTGTGAATATGTAGGCTCAGTAAAGATTGCCATCTAGTAGGGAAGGTTATATATAGTTTTCACAGAAATGTTGTTTTGCAAACAGTGTACCCATAACTTCACAGAATAGCAGCAGGTACCACATAACCATGTATTTATTCCACAGACTATTTGCTTTGTATTCGCTCCACTTAAACCACCCACTACCTATTTCATATGCTTTGTAAAATTAGAAACTGAATGAAGAATAAACTTCTTACATTTACCATCTGAGCTAAAAGCATAGTTATCCTCTCCCAATCTCTTGATGCTGCGCAGAATAACGGGGTCAGACATGATGATTAGTTCCTTAAATCAGAAGTCCTGAAGAGAAAGAAGAAAAAGTATCAGCATACTTTTGTCTTTGAACATACAACAATATTGCATCAAGCTCCTGCTCCCTCAGTTTTACCCTCCTTGAAACTACAGAAAAGAAAAATATCTCAGAGAAGCATGTATAACCCTCTCCAACTGAAGTGCAAGTCCTTCAAGACTTAAATACTTCATACCTCAAGTGAGGCCTACTCAGCAGGCATTTGTGGCTACGTAACTCCAGCCTACTACAAGCAATGTTGGCCCTATTAACAGCCCTACTGAAATGAACTATTGCTTGCAAGCCAGGTTGACTCCCAACCTAGCCTTTCTTCTCTTTTTTATCACCTTCTCCTGAATCTCATGTATACAGCTTTGCCACATAAGTCACTGAATCACCAGTAAATTGGGCTGCAAAGACTACCAGAAGCCACTCCATTAGTTCTAACCATCCATGCCAGAATTCAGTTATTCCTGTGTCATTTTTGACCAAAGGTGCCTGAGGACAAATGCTCCATACCTCCCTGGGCAATTCTGGTGCCTCACTATTCTGATTGCTAGGATAAGTTTTTCTTAATGTCTAACCTAAACCTCACATGTCACAATTTAAGCCCATTACTTCTTGTGCAATCCACCACAGATATGACAATAAGAATTCCCTTCCACTTTGCAATATGCTGTATTTATCTGAAGAATACTAGAAAGGCTCCCTCTCTTTAGATGAGCAAACCTATTCATTCAATTTTCCTTGCAGGTTGTATTTTCCAAACCTCTGGGAAACTGCTCTCCTCTGGCTTCTTTCATATCTTTCTGGAAGTGATGAGTGCGTAACAGCACTGCAGCTCCAATCTTACCAATGCTGAGCAAAGCAAAAGGATTATTTCACATGTCTCACAGGTTATATTCCTGTTTATACAACCCAGTATGACATTTGCCCTTTTTCACAACAGTATCACATTTCATTAGTGATCCACCAAAACCACTCAATTTTTTCAGACAGGTTGCTACAGAGCCAGTTGCTTCCCAGACTATATTTTCAGTCAATTATGCGTGCCTGCTCTTGCCCTTATTTGATAGCACCATGCCTTCTTTCAGCCCATTTTTCGAGTTTGTCAAGATGAATTTGAATTCTAGTCCTGCCCTTCAGCATATCTCATGCTCTTCAGCATGCAGTCTCATCTACTTCTATGTCGCATTCAAATTTAATGTGTATTCTCTATTCTGTCATCCACCTCATTATCAGTATTGCCAGACAACACAAGAAGCAAGACAGACCTCTGCAGAACTTTACTCAACACCCTTTCATTCTGACATCGATTCATTAATCGCTACTATATGGATGTGTTTTTTCTTGCTTAAAAGATTGTGATGAGCAGAGAAGATTTGTTAATCCACTAGCTGGTAAATTCTGACACCCTTACATTCTGTGACCCAAATTCTCTCCTCAAGTAAGCAGGTATCACACTTACATCAGCAAAAAGTCTGACCAGGACTACGATAGTCACTTATAATGTAAAATCATATATTTTTTTAAATTCATCCTCACATGCAGTGAAGCAGTTTACAATCAGAATCATAATTTTTCCATTTGCTCAGGCAGAACACAAATGAGCCAAAGAAGGCTATGGCTTTCTTTTGGTTAAAGGGTCTCTATGACGCACAGCTTCAAGTTCTCTCTCTGGTGTTTAGATAACAAAGAAAGCAAGTACCACCAGGTTCTGACTAGAAAGAAAGGAAAGCATTGTACAAACCACTTTCACATGGGACCTGATCTACAGATCATTAAATTTTACTTCAGCTTGAAGTATATGGAAGAGGATTTCACAAGGGCCTAATTTCCAGATGAGATTATTCATCTTACATTTAAGCCACGAGCACATAAATGCAGCTTCCCAAAAAGAGTAAGCATTATGCTGTAAGTCACTTGCACTTGTGACTCTGCTTTTCACTAGTAGAAAAAAAAATTATTCACTCATTCTTTAGGAAAAACACAAAGTTTGTTCTGTTCTCTCCCTCCTGCCTTTTGCTGTGGCTGATTAGCTAAAATAGTCTGAACCAGAAGATCTCCAAAACATGTTTGTTCAGATCACCCTAAAGTTCCAGAAGGTTTTTTAAGAAAAAAAAATGAGCTCAGCAAGCTCATTTTTGGCAGTTTTGCCATTGATCACATTCTTGAGATTTTAGGGGCTGGGGGTGAGAGAAATGTCTTCCTGTGACATTTCTAAAATGTGTCAACTCAGTTGCAAGGTTGGAGCAAGAGATCAGAAAACACAGACTTTTTGCTCCTTTTACAAAATCTGAAAAGTTTGACAGTGGTGAGAGAGACAATGGAACCCTTCAGAGTGAAATGATTTTAAGGCAAATTCAATATAAATACAGAGACAGCCTAAGGCTTGCCAATTTTTTTAACCCTAGGCATATGTTTGAGCAGTTTTAAGAGGGAAATAGTTAAAAAAAACAGATATGAATAAATTTCAAAGAAAGCCATCAGTGTGATAAAAATAATAAGACTGCAATATTTTGCTCATTATTAAAGCTTTCCGTATTTTTGGTTCATGTGGCTAAAACACTGTTTGCTGAATTAATAACATCCAGAAGATAAAAATTGCAACCATACAGTCATGTTTCCTTCTGCAAAAGATAGATAGATCTTCGCAATGGTCATTTTCACAGCAACTTGTCCTTAAACATGAAGCCATTGTTTCCTTCTAGATCTGGTACTGACTGCTTTGCATTGTTTACTACATAATAATGGAATTGCATAAAGAAAGCTGAGCTAAAGACAGACTGTTGATTTTACATTTAAATTATTGTAATTGTAAATGTTACCTGGATCATGAAAACGTGTCCTGCTGGAGTAAAGATGCGTTGTTACTTCCTGTTCTGCTAATAAAATAAATCTAAACTGCAAGTGTGATATTTACATGCATATTCCAGCAGCTTTAAAATATGTAATAAAATCACAGCAATTATAAACCTGTTTTAAAGTAAGTGATATAAATCTTTGAACCATACTACTGAATCTGGCTCCCAGGTGAAAAAGTATGAAGTGGTAAAAAAAAGCAAATCAAACCAAAAAAAGAAAAAAAACCCTACACAACCCACAAATTGATGAAGAAGGCAAAAGTAAAGCAAAGCAAAGCCACTCTCTCTGCCTCATCCTCTTTCAGCTATTCATTATTTAACTTTATAATCATACAACACTTCCTGCTGGGAAAGTCTCGTTTCAGTGCTAGCTCTGACAGTGTATTTTAACACTATGAAATATATTTCACAACTGATTTTTTCTGATACGGTTTTAAATAATAGGAAAAGTGAAGAAAGAGAGAATGGACTGAGATTTTTCTTCCTTGTCTTGCTAGATTTGCATAAAGAGTCTTGCTACAAACTCTCAGTAGAGCTAAACTTTCTGAAATGATCTCACTTTCCCAATAACATTGTGAATACCCCACATTTTTGAATGGAAACACATTTTTCTAAATTTTCTAAAGCTCAACACATCAAATACTATCCACATACTATCCTGTCCAGCAGATATAATTTATTAGCTGACTGAAACAGATTGATACAGCAGATTAATATGTTATATTAGAATACTAAAATAGCATGTCCTCAGGGTTTGTATGTTTATCTCAGGACCACTTACAACATCTTGCAGAATACTGACACTGATAGGCATGTTAGGAAAGATTTGGTAATAGAAATCAGAGATAATAATAAGTATTAGATTATCGCATCTACCCCTGCATTGAGCAGAATACAAACTAGTAACAGTGAATATATATAAGAAATAGCACTGAAGTGAAATTGCGTTTTACCCTAGTCAGTTAAGGTATGACCACTAAACTTCTGATAAACAAAAATCTTTAAGGAACTCAAGATCCAGATTTAAACAGGTAGTACTTGGGAAAGGTTAACAAAGGAATATATTCTATAGAAAGAAATAACTTTTGGACCTAGTCAAAAGCCCTTTGAAATCTTTTTCAAGGGCTTTTGATCAGATCTTTATATAATATTAAGAAAAAAAATGGTGAAATTGGCTAAAGAAACATTAGCCTTCATTTTTAAATCTAGGTTCCTCAGATATTAATAATAGTATACATGCAGAAGCACACTTTTCTACAAAACAGAGCCCAAATACCTTGTTCCTCAAAAAGCACCATTCAAAAACACTAACTGTGCAGAGGGAATTCAGCATTTAGCCTAGACTATTTTGAAGGAAAAATAAAGGTGTCTTGCAGTTCAGGAAATTTCATCAGTTGACTTTGAAACATTAAACATGATAGATCTGTTACTTACCCGTGACTGTGAAAAACCATGTATCATAAAACAAATTGCAAGGATCCAGTTCAATTAGTCAATGATGCACTCAGCCATTTCCCATCGTGATTTCATTATTCTAACCCATTTGTCAGGACTGAACCTTTAAACTGGGCATTGGTTATTTGCACCTGGGTCAGTAACCATGCAGTCACGACGGCTACAGTTCATTGACATCTAATGGAGGTTTAAATTTGACTAATGTAGTCTCACAACACAAAGTCAGGACACTTGGAAAGCAGTTACATGTGTGGAGACCAAACTGTTCTCTAAAAAAAAATAAATTTAAATAAATTGCACACAATAAATGTATAGGAAGAGACTGTTACAGCACTTTATCTATTATAGCATAGAATTACTTTACCAGCTATGCAGTAATTCAGTGTACACTGCCATCTCTGCATTAAATATCAATTTCAGCCTTAATTTGTTCTATTTAAAATATTGGTGAGTAGCATGCAAATTGGTTCAGATATTATGTTAAATTCAGATTAAAAAAAAAATCTCAAAACTTTGGTTTTCTGACCCACAAGTTTTCCCTGTCCCCATAGCATTTAAAATTTTATCATTGTCCCTTAGAAAGGTGAAGATTTTAAAATTTGGAAACTACTGCATAGTAGTGAAATCTCATTGGAGACAAGCCTGCCATGGATTTTCCGGTGAGGCACATCGGTGAGGACAATGCTCAAGCCCCAGCCAACATCACCCTCAGAGTTTAGAGGGGATTGGCAAACATAATTTAGTTCCCCTCCTAAATAAACAGCAAAGACAAGGCCAGTTCTTGCTATAGACAGCCCTGACTGATATGACAAGACAGAAGGGCAATGCCTTAATCGTAGTGACTGTCAACTCTCCTCGCTCTCCTGTGCTTTCAAACTTTCCATGACAAGGCCTCAAGCACAAAATTTCTTCCTGATCAAATGTAGCTCACCAGAATTGTTTTCCTTACTTATGGTCGTTTCAGCATATACAGTGACAGCATTACCAAATACAAACCCCATGTCCTCTCCAGTTTTCATAACAAAAAGAAGTCTATGTGTATACCAATACATGCAGCACAGCTTTGAGAGTAACACTATCAGAGATAACTTCACAGCACTAATTACTTAGTCCAACACATCATATAACCAGAGAAAAAAATAGTCACTTACAGGGTAGGGCCTAGGAGTGGAGAGAAGGGAAGGGAAAACATATGGTAGAGCAGAACTGTGCATTACTTCATGCCCCACCAGTAGCTTCTCCTGGAGCAACAGGGCCAAAGATCAGAAGGTTGCAACGCTTTTTCTTTCCCAAGTACCCAAGCAGAGCTTACACTTGGGATGCAGAGAAATCCAGCATGTCCAGACACAGTACATTAACTTTAGTTTTACACAAATTACTTCAGTCTTTTCACTTGAAAGACTTTGCCCATCTAAACATTCAGAGAGTATGTGCAGGGTCTGCTTCACTCTGCTAGTGAAGTGGATTAAGACAATGATGAATTGGAGCTGAGACGATAGACTACCCTAACACTTTAAGGGCTCTATACCTATCCAAACCTCCACTTCACTTCTCTTAACTCATCCTCATAGAAAGCACTGAAGATGAACAAATTCTGGCCTTGACTTTATGGCATGAACCAGAAAAAGAATAGATGCTGAAAGAGCATCTATCTGTGTAAAGTGTAGTGGAGAACATACAGCACTTGGTTTTGGTTCAGCTCCCTGAGCCACCTTCTTGTTTTACAACTGCTAATAGAAAAACTACCAAATTCACTCCATCTCCTCAAACTCTCTTACATTTTGTCCTGTTTCTTCTGATGCCCTGAGAAACTCAGTTTCTATTGTTACATTCAGCCTTAGCAGCATTTCAGTGAATGAACAATTACCCACTGAACTAAAACAATAGGGAGCAGGTCTTCAGTAAGGCAGAGGAGACTTAGGATAGATATTCCAATCCCCCTGAATTTTGGTAGGGAAGAATTTTTGGTAGGGAATAGATATGATTTAGCTTGTGAAACATGAATAATGCTGTCATGATAATTCCCTTCAGTCATGGTCCGAGTTGAAGGGAAACACTTCGCTTATAGCTCACATCATTTTAACACTTCTTTGTGCAGGAAGAAAAAGATCACAATTCATTGAGCCAAATGCAGTAAAATAAATGCTTCTTCTCTGAATTTGAGTGGCTGTTTATGTCATTTTATTCCCACTGCAAATGAAGTTCTCTTTGGATTTTTTCCAATAGTTCATAGGAGCAAGTGAATAAAAATGAATCTTTGTTATGCCTGGACAGATCATTTCTCAGAAATGAAAGCTCTTGTGTTCTTTTGGCATAGGACTCCTCAATTCTAAGCTGTAATCTACAAATTATTGATCTTTATTAAACTAAAAGAATTTACTTTTCCAGTACTGACCAGAGCTAGCAGCAGTGATCCAATAAAATGCTTCCAAAGCTTATTAAAGACAGCCAGAAGCATACCACTGTGTGCACACAGCTATGGAGGAGCAGGTGACCATGCTTTTTCATCAAGAGACATCAGACTCAATCTGCCACTACAGACTGAGATTCCAGATGACCAGGTTGTTTCTGTGTTTTGCACTGAAGTCTACCTGCAAGTGCAGCAGTCGGAACTACCCTGCCTGACAGGAAGCATTGAGCAGACAGCTCTGAGGCTTTATTCATTTACTTTGTAGCCAGGGCTAGCATACAATCCTTTCGAAGGCCACAAAGCCAAACACTGCATTTATTACTTGGGTATAACCCCCATCTGAATTGGGCCATTTACAGTGATAGTACCTCAGTGTGTGAGAAGTATAAGGCAGGTTTCAATGCTGAATTACACTTCTACTCCTGCATTATGCTCTTTCTTCCTGTCCTGATCCTTTTTTTTTTTTTTTTTTTTTTGGGGGGGGGGGGAGGATGGACAAAGGGAGAAGGGGGCAAAGGCAAAACAATTTGTTCACACCTTTGTTTCTCCAGGTCTTTGGAAGTATTTTTTCCTGTTTTGCTCCACATACTATCACAATTGTTTTATCCAAGTAATGCAAAGTTTAAAGTAAAGTGAACTCTGAATATAGCTAGTTACATCACTCTTTTTGTATCTTAAATTAAGGTAAGAGGCATTTAATTACAGTAGATACAGTTTGTAGCTTGAATTATTGGGTAGATGACTTCTCTATCTGGTTTTGGAGTGTCAGTTGTTAAATACTGTTTATAAACTTCCTTTGAAAAAATTATTACAGTAATAAAAGTATTCAGAGGAATCAAACAACAAACCTAGGCTGGAAGGGAACAGATTCTTCTGTAAGACTGACCATGGCCAGAGACTGGAGGAGTGTGAAGCTGTGTGAAAGGTCAGCACAAATACACAGTTGGTCAAGTTGGCAGGTACCCACATGCTGTGTCTTCATTCTCTTCTTGGCACCACAGCAAAATATAAACGCTACTTAGGATTCACCTTGTGCAACACGAAGTAAATTTTACAGCAAGCTTGCTGATTTGGGATTTATACTATTAAAAAAAATAAAATCAAATTATATCAATCCCATGAGGTGTATATGTATAACATTACCTCCTTCCTTTGACTTTTGAAAAAGTTACCGTCATTTCCAAAGATTATCTTCGGCAACTGTTCTACATAGAAACCTCATTTTTCCAGCTAAGAGAAGGGCATGACTTCCTCTTTTGATGGTTTGGTTTTATCATCTTTGCTGCAAACAGAAAGTCATTTGTTGATAAGAACTTCCCTTTTTGCAGTCTAACTGCATTTCTTCATACTAAAATAGGGCATAAGCTGATACTTGCCTTACACTGCAATAGGGAAAGTACCTCTAGGTACAATGGGGACGTTTCTGTGAATGTGACTTTCTGTAGTTATGGAAAGTATAAAAGAGTCCAAGTCAGAGATTGTCAGGAGTGGATACCTCAGGGTGGGAGGCTAGTACATAACAAGAAACAAATCTATTTATCCTCCCGTTGTTTAAGTCACAGTGTATTTATTTGTTGGTCACAGAAAAACACTATGCTGAAACTGGAAAATAATGTCTAGAGCTGCTCCAACAAGGAAGCTGGGAAGCAGACCGGGAATTATCACTCTTTACTTGTCCGGTTTCTATAGTTACTCTCTCAACATCTGCTCTTGAGCAGTACCAGAAACAGGATGCTTGCTTAGACATCCCTTTAATCTGACCCAGGTCTGGCAGCTGTTATGACCCCCCCCCCCCCCCATTTCAAATGTTTGTGCAAATAAAAATAGCAAAGAGAGAGAGAGAGAGAGAGAGAGAGAGAAACTGCAAGTTTTAATGAAAACTCTGATCTTTTATATCAAAATTAAGTGACTCAAGATGTTGGGGGGGGAGTATTTCAAATAGACCTGAGGCTGCCTATCCCATCATTTGGGCATCCAGGCCCCTGAATTACCTCAGCTGTTCTTGTCAGAAGACAGCAGGGCCACACAAGTCTGCCTTGCCCTATAGACCTCCTCTTTGTTGACCAGTTTGGAACACTGCCAAACCCCTTTTGGGCTTTTGACCAAGTGCCCCTTATCACTCTGCCTGATGGAAACTAGAGAAAAACATAATTTTCATTGATGAGTCTTTTGTTTTCATTCTTTTTTGGTTTGTAGCCCCTAAGAAAAAGAAGAAAACACAAAAACACAGAGGTAGAATCTTTACACTGCAAAGTCAGGCCTACTGAGGGCAGGCTCTGGTATTCCTAGCTATCTCTAGATACCTGGACTGGTATAACATCCCACCAGCCCATTAACTAAGAACACAGGGATTGGAGGCTAACCCTAAACTGCACTCCTGACTGTTCGAGTCCATGTTTGTAGATTTGCCTGTTACCATGGCAAAGATAGGTGGTGCGGTACACTAGGCTAAGCCTTTTCTGAGCCTAGTTGACTTTTTTTTTTTTTTTTAATTTTTTGACAAGATTACAGACCAGGCCAATTTATACCTTATTTTCTTTATGTCACTGGTTATTTAGTTAATTTCTGCTTTATATTTGAAGCAGCATTTGATGAAGTGCATGCTGTCTCTTCCTTCTCTAGGTGGTCCCTTCCCAGTTCTCCTCCCCTAGGCCCCACAGGTTTGCCCCAGCAGGCAGGGCCCTGCCAGGGCTTAGCAGAGGAGCCCTAGCTGCACCCAGGGGTTGTCAGGGCTGGCTGAGGTGCGAGAGGAGCGGCACAGAAATACCACCTCCATGCCCAAGGATGAAGGCTAGTAGACCTAGCAGAGCCCTTCCATGGAGCAAGCCCATCCCCTGGGCTTTGAAAAACAGCAGTCAGGGCCCCATGGCAACTTCACAACTGCAAAAGAGGGTGCAGGCAAAGCAAGGTTGGACTTCATACTAATGCTTTTCTCCTGTGTATTCCACAGGAATATGGGAACTCCAAACAGAGGAAAGGATACTATAAAGAGAAAGGATTGTTTTTCTAAAAACAAAGTTTTTTTAATAGGGGTCACACAAGGAGGAAAAACAGCCAAGGTGCTTGGTCCGTTACACATGCACACAGATACGCAAAGAGTTTCCTTTTCTTAACAAAGGAACTGTGAAGTACTACACAGGGAGAGCAGTTACCTAGTTACTTCCTCATACTTTCTCAGGGACTGATGCTGCAGAGGAAGTTAAGCAACAAAAACTAGCACGTCTACATTGAGACTTCTGCAACAGCATGTGCCATTTCTAGACAAGAAGCTGCATTTATAGCCAACATAAATATGTATGTAAGCACGGAGTACAAACAGCCATGGGGCTTGCAATAAAATTGAGGTATATTTAACCTCATGTATCAGAGCAGAAAGCAGTTCTACATGCAAAAATAAAAGTAGTATTCCTTGCCTATTATGATGCATGAAAAATGTTTGCAATTTTCGTTTAAATTGTGTTTGGCCAGGAAAAATTTGGCCATAGTAAATGCAACTTCAGTGGCTTCCTGCCCTGCAGAGATAGTCTATAAGCAACCTCTAAAAAAATCTGTATTCCTTTACATCCATTTAGAACACTTTTTGGTCACTTGCATCAGGTTTCTTGTTTTCTGGGCCATGGGCATTCATGAAGTACAACTGAAATTTTTTCTCCAAGAAGAATTCCATCCATCATCAATTTTACTTCTTTATAAGTTTGTTATTATGTCCATTGCAGGATAATCCCCGATATGTAGGTTCTTGCCACCCACATTTTGCAGTATTGAAGCTGTCACACTGCCTGACATTTGCCCTGGCAGGTGAAGTGCTCCAACCTGCACCTTCCTGCCCATGCTTGTGGACAACTACGTTGATGGGAATCTACTCCTTGAGAGGCAAAGTGGTAGTACTGTTACCCTCTTTCTTGAGAGTCTGGCACAGACGGCTAAGGTTTTTACTGAAACTAAGTACATCATTTTTCCTGCCTAGCCTTGCTTAAGAGTCCACAGTAAAGAGAAAGGTTCCAGCTCCTGCTGATCTTGAATGACCTTCTGCTGCTAGCTGTCCCCAGGTGTACTCTCCCGTTTTCCACACACTATGACACTATGTTCAGACATCTGAGCTGATTTCTATGCAAGCCTCTGCAAATATTTCATCTTTACTACTCTTCTCTAGACAGTGTTTCTCTCAGGCATGTTCCCTGGGAGCTGAGGCTGCAAACTGGCAGCAGTAACTGAAGATGTATTATTCTATGTAACCTTACTACAATATATCCCAAGTTCTCATTTCTGCTCAAGCAAGAATTATTTTTTTGTTGTTTTAGCACAAGGAGGCAACTTCTCTGAACTGTGCCTGCTCCTTTCAATAGCTGTGGTTAGCAAACTCATTAAGGAGAAAGAGAAGGGGAAGGAAAAAAAAAAGAGAAAAAACCTTTTAAAACTAGCAGCTCTTCTTTTTGTTTCAGGAGAAAGCATCCAGAAGATTTCTCTAAAAATGCTTTTCTACATATTAATCTTTCTCGGCGTCATTTTTCTATGGTGGCATTGGAGGGCAAGACACAAGCTGAAGGTTACAAATCTCACTGGCAAATATATATTCATCACTGGATGTGACACAGGCTTTGGAAATCTTGCAGCAAAGACTTTTGATAAAAAGGGATTTCGTGTTTTTGCCGGTTGCCTGACTGAAACAGGAGCCAAAGAGCTAGCAGCTGTGACCTCCAAGCAGCTTCAGACAGTGCTGCTGGATGTGAGAGATCCAGACAATGTTAAAAAAGTGGCTGCACAGATCAAAACCGAAGTTCAGTCCGAAGGTTAGTTCCAGGATATCTCACAACAAGAAAAAACCCCAAACCCAACCACCCCACCTCTACACACTTTCCAGGCTGCATTACCAGGACAAGGAACAAATAAAGTAACTTCTGCCCAACAGGATTAAACAATTATTCTTTCATAAATTGAGCACATATATGACTTATAAACAATCATTATGTCACAAGCAAAAATATAGTTGAACTCTAGTGAATAACTCTGAATATAACTACTTTGGAATATTGCTTGCAGACTATCTGAAAAAAGGAATATCCCATACCCTTGATCCAACAGGTTGTGCAAGACAAGATGCTGCAACTGTTGCTGATGCTAACCGATTTCAGTAGGACCAGTATTGCCATACAGTTTACAAGGGTACAAGATTCTATGGGCTGGATTCTGCTAACCTGGAGCCTTAAATCTGGTCTATTATTAAGTTCCATAGTACCAATTATACTTAAAACTGAATTCCAATTTCCATTTGACAGCCTTTCTCTTTGTAAAATTGCTTATAAGCTTGCTCAGATTGTTTTTACTTGAAACTGTGCTTGGTTTCAGGCCAAAAGTGATATTCTCTCTGCCCACGAATAAAGTCAGATCGGCAAAAGTGTTCATTCACACAACTCAAATAGCTGATGCAAAAGAGTTGGTTTTAAGCTTTTGTATCTTCCTTCCCACTTCTGAGGCCTCAGAAACATTTATCAAATGGATTTAGTGTTTCTCCCCTGCCCCCACCTCATTTTTAGAGCTGGATGTTCATTAAAAAAATATATATAGATAATATAAATATTACAAATATCTTCTTCCCATTTCCAGTTGGATGATGTCATTCAGGGTAAGACATAAGCTCTCTGCCACAACAGAAATGTCTGTGGGGCCAAAAAAAAAAAAAGTGATGCTGAAGCTTTTTCAGTCATCATTGCCATCTTGTTTTTAAAGGTCTGAAAATGATTTATTTTTGTTTTTGTTTGTTTTTAAAAAAGAAGGCTGATCTCAGTTTTGTTAACTAGATCTGTTCTGGTCCCGAGGCAGATGACTTTTTTTTTTTAAATACAAACAAAACCAGACTTCTAAATAGACTAGGTCTATTCCCTGCACAGTTCCCGCCCACCCACATAACTGCTCTTCCCTTAGCCTTCCTCTATCGACCCTTCTCCCACTTAAAGGGAAAAAAAAGGCAGGGATTGTAAAGGGTGGTAGAGAACATGGTGATAAAGTTCAGACACCAAGAATAAAACTGTGTGCTACAGGACATTCTCAAGCAATTCCTTTATGAATCTTGGTAGCCCACTCGGTCCCTCACTCATTCTCTGTGAAGTCTCACCCAGTTCAATCAATATAACACATTATATGAAAATTTGCTTCCTAATTTTCTTCTTTTCTTTCTTTCCCTGCAGGTCTCTGGGGACTTGTCAATAATGCTGGGATCATGGGGCTATTAGCTCCTACAGACTGGTTAGATATTGAGCACTTCAGAGAACCAATTGAAGTTAATTTAATTGGACTCATAAATGTTACAATAAATATGCTTCCCTTGATAAAGAAAGCAAAGGGAAGGGTAGTAAATGTATCCAGCATTGGAGGTCGCCTAGCATTCAGTGGTGGAGGCTATTTCCCTTCAAAGTTTGGGGTAGAAGCATTTAATGACAGCTTAAGGTACAACGCTCACTGCAAGGAAAGACCACTTCCCTAACCCCCAATGCTAATAGGCTAACTAACATCAGCACAGGCAGATTAGGGGCTGATTTACAAGCTTGGCAGTTAGTCTGGATTTGAAGAATACTATGAACTAATTCTTCTTAAGAGTACCTTTGCTCAGTATAGATTATGCCACTTTTGAAGACTAGGACATTTTGTGTGCCCAACAGGCCTGCTGTCTTAAAGTGTTATCATGGCATAGCTAATGCTCTGTAAATTCATAACTAACTTACCTCACTGTGCTCAGGGGCCTTACTGCAGAGGAGGCTCAGATCAAGGAAACCAAGCACCTAGAAACTGTCAACCCAAGCCCACCAAAACAAAACAAAAAAACAACATACCATGAGTTACTGTATGATATTAACTTTAGTCTAAGCTTTGTTCTCAAGTCTCATCTCTTAATCATACTGATCATTAGAGAGATCTAGAGAATACAGCAACCTAATCCTGGGGACCACCATGGCTCCTTCTTATAAAACAGGGAGCAATTTGTGTGTCTAAATACAGAGTGCCATTTTAAGATACCAGAAGGTATATGAGACACCTACACATGGCTGACAGACATGATACAGGGCTAGAAAGAACTGCAACGATATGAAGTACCAGCTGGAGGCCAAGTGGGACCCACTAAGACATATAAAATGGCTCTAGATACTTGCATTTAGGCAGCCAGTCAGTCTCACAGACAAATCCAATAATTAACAAGCTACTGAAAGGTAAGCTAGGATACGAAATAAAATATGCCAGCTATTGCATAGTCATCGCCCATGCATGCTCTCCCCCTGTCAAAAAGGCAAGATAGCTCATGCTTCTTTCATTTAGCAATAACAGACAGACTGAAAGTTCACACTTTTGCTTATCACACAGTATGTGTGTGCTGGTGTGCCACATAAGGACAGAAATAAAGGCAGTGGTACAGGAGAAACAATATTAATTAGAATGTCTAATGTGATGAAAACTTTGGGCTGTCTTTACAGGAGAGATATGAAAGCTTTTGGAGTTAAGGTTTCTTGCATTGAACCTGGACTGTTCAGAACAGCATTATCAAATCCAGCAAAGATTATGAAAGAGAAGGAGGTTATCTGGAATCAGCTTCCTCCCAGTATTAAAAAGCAATATGGAGATGAGTATTTTCAGAAAGGTGAGGCAATTTCCAGCCATTTTAAAAGAACCAAAACATTTCTTGCTGAAAAAGACTTGCAAAATGGCATCATGTCTTCCATCATTCTGACTTTTTTGAAATACTGTGATGTAAAAAGTTATGCTTCAAATGCTTCTGCACAGTCACAATATGGCTATCCACACAGAAGGAAAGAATTGTTATTTTATACCTGTGAGACTTTACTGAAATCTCAGTTAAAGATCAATTATTCATGTTGACATGTGGCTTTTGAGCAAACGTCCAAGCAGAAACACTTATCTGATGATGCCAGTCTGGACCAATATGCTTGGCATGTTTTTCTGTCATTACCTTTTATTTATTTAGTAACCAAATAGGAATAAACTCCCTTTGTTTCTATTAGCCCCTGTACTGATGAAGCCATTCAGGAATTGTGCCTGTATTTCTACTTCCCTCTGCATCTGACATATTTATGTTTATTCTGAGCAATTGCCAAGGCTAGCTACCTGTCCTGCGGCAATACAGGCCTGGCTTTGCCATGCCTGTTCCGCAACTAAGGGTAACTATATTGTTCTTGGGGTAAACTATATCACAAGGGCATTATGGGCAGGGGACTTAGTCGTCAGAAACCACTAGGAATTCTTGGCTAGGGAGAAACAAGAAATACCAATTCCTTAGCGAAATTGCACAAGTGTGGAGTGAGGAGTTCAGTGTCCTGGCTGTTGCTAAACAATCTTTTTTTTTTTTTTTTGAGTTTTACAGATGCAGCAAAGAAAGAAAAGCTGTCCAGGATCTGTCTTAACACGGACATTTCACCGGTTGTTCAGTGTATTGAACATGCCCTAACGAGCCTCCATCCACGCACTCATTACATTACTGGGAGAGATGCTAAGTTTTTTTGGAATCCCCTTTCAAAAATGCCTGCAGCTGTACAAGACTTCTTACTTCTGAGAAACAGAGCAGAGCTTGCAGCTCCACATGCAGAGTAAAGTCTTTGCTAATATCATCCCAGATGATAATCCCAATCCTCATCCCAGAGGAGACTGATTCTATAAAATCTGTCCTTTATTTGAACATGATCCAAACTGTACCTGAAATACATAAATGTAAGGGAATGAGAGTGTAAGAAATATATCTATTATTTGTCCAATATCTGCTACTATAAAAAAAATCCTTTCTTGTTTCATTATTTTGCTTCATTCCTAAAATGTAAACCAGAAAGAACAAAGTCATTATTAAACTTTCAGAAATTACTGTGACTTTTCAGTTCCTCCAATTTTTGGGTGCTCAGTTTGAAAGCCCTTAAAGGCTCCAGTTTTCAAAGGTCCATAAGTCACTCAAATATCCCAGGAAACTGGGGAAAGTGGCTGTAAGTCCCCAAAAGCAGGAAGAGGAGATCCATCTTCTCAGGCAGAGGAAGGAATGGAAACAGAGCCTTACTCTGGGAGAACCCTCTGCTGAACTCTTGCAATCCAAACTAGCCTCTTCCTGAGGCTACTTTCTTTAGTAGAGTCACCCCTATTCAATTTTGAAACCAAGGAAACTGTAGGTGCCTTCCCTAGGTGCAGTCCTAACTAGAGAGTGAGCAAAATAAAGTGCCTGCATCCTAGAGATGGCTGGGATTCACACCACTTCCCACCCACATGGTTTTACAGGGTTTAGGTGAGGCAGCTCCCTGGTCAGCATGCTAAAATCTTGTCAATCTAACTCTACCTCTGTATTGTAAAGGATCCATCGCTTCAAACTTAGATTGTGGATCCCAGTCAAGACAAGACAAGGGCCCAATACCTCCCATTTAGGTATTGAAGAGCTAAGAGGTTTGGGGGGGGGGGTTGTTTTGTTTTCTTGTTTTTAAATCTGAACTTGCAAGACTGCATGTCTGTAAGTTATTTCTTAGCATAAGAAAAATAGCCTTGTTTTTGTGAGGTGCTGAGTAATTCCTGCAGGGATGCTCTATTTCATGTTAAATTCCTGACAAAAATGCCTTTTAAGATCTAGCTCCATTAGAATTAATCATGACAAAGTGCTTGAGAACTGCAGAGACCCCCATGTCAGGCCTGAAACTGCACATTGCTCAGAAAGGCATTTCCTACTGTCATGGAAACTACGCAGTGATGAAACAAATGCTTTCTTCACAAATGCTTTCTTCATGCTGATGAATTTGCAGTGACATGATCAGGCTGAACAGCAAGCTACCCAATGGCTATCTAAATATTGCTGGTTGTCAATTTATTTTCCTTGGAGCTTGCAAAATGTTACTCTATTTTTCTCAGCACAGCTTACACTTAGGCTTTAGCATTTTCACTTTATTTTTATCTCAGTTATCTGAAAAGTTATTCCTTCTTGAGCAGGTTTGAGATGGATACCTCTGAACTAGCTACTCCTACTGAAATATTGATGGCACTGCCATTTGAGATTTTATTTTAAAAATTATGTCTGTCAAGAGAAGTGACAGAAAACCAAGTTCTCCTATTTAACATTTAAGTCAAAGGCTACTGTATAGTTGTCATGTGAGCTAGCAACCTCCCTTGCACAATCTATATGTTCTATTAACTTTTTGGGCAAGAGAACAGTCCATACCTGTTAGTGAAATTCTTGTCCCCTGTAGAAGAGGCAGCATTAGGTGCTAGTAATGCGAGTACGGGCCTTAGCAGAGAGCCCTGATGTCACTTCACATGGAACCTCATTCTCCTTCTGGAAGTTAATCATTCCCCCCATGAGAGATTATTCAATTCAAAGTGATTAGGGAAACAGAGTATAGAAGGATACCATCTAGTCTGATCTCCATCTTTAGAAATTCGAGTTTGGCTGGCTTATGTTAGTCCCTGTCAGACCTCAGCTGCTGTGAGACCCTAGCGCTGTGAAGGTTGACATTTAAAGGAAATTACAAACAGAATTTGGGTCACAGCACATTAACTGTAAATATATTTAATTTAAAATTAGCAAAGCAGGGAAAACATCAGCTGTTCAACATATTCCTAAGGCACTTCTCATTGTATAAAGGGCCAGATTCTGCTGGCATTTTCTCTCCTGCAACCAGATGTTTTATTTACTCAAATGCCAACAGAAAGAACCAGTCACTTCCAGAAAGAGTAAATTACAGCGTGTTCTGCTATAGCTATAAAAGTCTGTCCTGCTCACAAGGCCGTATAAGACAGGTGCATATTTCCTACTGTGTTTTAAAACATATAACAAACTGTGTATGTAAAACACACTGTTTTAGACACCAGCAGCCTCACTCAGGAGATGATTAGTGACTTACACAAGGTCAGTTGGTAAGTCAGAACATCCTCAGTGACTACACCCACAAGATCCGACTTCTGTTAGCTTGCTGGAACCAATATATAAAATTATGCTTCAAAACCTCCATTTATGCAGCAGGAATAATGTTAGTTTCTTGTTTTTCCATTTGAGAATCTCATTTCCTTTCCCAATATTGTGCTTTAAGCAGGGTCATTTTCCCACGTCCTTTCTAGGACTCAGGGATTTCATTAAGAAATACACCTATGGACCCAATGGGAAATCAGACATTCAAGTGCTGCCTTTTGTACATGGAAGATTGTCTCATGACAAGCTCTCTGTAACAGAAAGCTACATCTGGAGCTCACATTTTGCTTAGGTAATTTCTCCTCTGTTATGTTCCCCACAAATAACATGCTCCCAGCAAATCAGAGAATCCTCTGTGAGAAAAGAAACTTATGCTGTGTTTCAGTGTTTTCTGAGATGCTAAGCAGGATCTGTTCTGCTCTCCGAAACAATTTTCTACAATTCAAAAGCAGGATCCTGAGAATAAAGCTAGCAGTAGAGAAAGAAAAATTCCTTCTAGATTTCTCTCTCCTACATATATGTGGCAAAGGGTTGCTACCTGTCATAACAGGTAGTTAATAATAACAGGTTGTTAATAATAATCCTGACTTGACAATATAACCTAGCCTTAGACTTAGAGAAGCATTCCACTGGGAAGGGCTTTGCCTGCTTGTAGATTGCTGTTCTGTGGTCCTTTCAACCAATCTGTCATTCAAATCAGTTCAGACATGACTAGGCAGGCCTAACAAGAATGTCTGTGGGACTTGGCCTAGAGAAGAAATCTATGCCAGCCACCTGTTAAAAAGCATGCATGGAGACCCTAAGTCTCCAGCAAGTTGCACATATCTACTGATCATCTGGAGAGTGCTGCAAGGGTAATAACAGCCCGCACCAGAGCTGGGGCTCTGTCAGAAAGTGGCAAAAGAAGCAGGGATTTCCAGACCCATGCCAGAATGAGTGGGGAGAGGAACTGGAGGGGAAAGAGCTGTCCACCAAGCAGAGGATGAACTCTACAGCTCCTGGCAGGGAGGAGGAGCAGCAGCAGGTGTTACCTGCCAGTCTGGGACTGGCTGCAATTGCCACGGTCTGGTCAACTAACTGAACAGGGCCAGATCACTTCCAGCTCTACCCTACTGATATCATCTTGGATGATATCATTCAAATCCAAGCTTGCTCTCTGACCGCTCCACCTCACTTGTTTTTCTAAGTCTAGATTTTCTTCTCATCCAGTTAGTTTCAGGTCAATCTCATAACCTGCTTACTCATTCATTCTACTATCGCGAACTACCTTTGCCCAACCCTCCCCACCTCCTGCACCACTGCATTTGGGAGCAGGGACCATGCAGCTTTAAGAATGGAGAGGAATAAGGAAAAAGAGTTCTGCTTACAGATTTTTTTTTTTAAAAAAAGCACACACACACACAATTTGCAGCTGGATCAGAAGTACCCAGCAAAGTCTGGGCCAGGTAATAAATGAACAAACAGCTTATCAGTCATATGTTAGAATCTTTTCCCATGCAAACTGTAGGGCTTTTATTTGCATATTTGGCAGAACTTGAGCTTTTATTTGAAAAACACTTTGATTACTCAACCAATTGATTTGTTTCAAGTATCATAAAGCTGCCACCTAGACTATTAAAAAAAAAAAAAAGTCCCTAAAACTTGTCAAGCATAAGGTATATTTTCCTCAACTTTTGTCCCCAAAAGATCAAATCATGCCAATAATAACTTGCCCAAATAAAGGGGAAAAAGACAGAGTTGTGGAGGACTGAACCAGTTCCTCCTAATGGAAAGACTCCTGGCAATTTCAACATAAGGAGCAGATCAGTCCTCCCCAGCTGAGTAGATTAGTTCTCCCTAATGAGCCTTCACAATCCCCAGGCTCTGTAGATTACTATATATAGGCCACCAATGCTTATACAATATAGGTGGACTAGGCAGGCAGACAGCATACATGTAAGATTAATACCAAGTAAGTTGCTAAGACAGGCATCAGAGCACAAGTCATAATCAACAGCAGGGAAACAGGCCATGCTTGTCAGCCGACGCACAATGATCACAAAGCACCGTCAGATAGAATTTACAGTGAGATTTTTCTCAAAACTATCACTGTGCAGGTCTTAGTGAACAAGCTTATGAGGTTGACTCCAGCAGTTTCTCCATTCTGATGCTGGAAATAACTGGAAAAGGCAACTCCTGAGCACCTGGAAACACAGCGAGCTTGAGAATGTCACCCCAGAACGTGAGTACCAGCACAAAACAGAGCTCATGTCTAATATAGTGAGTAGTAACAGTTATATGCATTTGCAGAATAGCTAAAAAACAGGTGCTTAGTTTGTTCTCTAAGTGCACAGACAAGAATATGTCCAGTCTCTTCTTTTCTAGAGTGATTTTTAACCATCTGCTGCTTATTCAAGCACCTACAGGATCTGAATAAAATGCTAACTCAGTAGTGTCTTTCGCAGCATGCAGAACCTTTCTTTGCTCGACTTCTTTATTTTGTTTTACTGCTCAGTCACCTAAGGGTTTACACGGTTTTACCTTCTCCCTTTGTCTTTTACCAATGATATGGTAGAAAATCCATAGTGTGAGCAATACAAGGAAAGAGGACAATCGTGTCTAGAAATCAGCACTTATTTTGCCAGGCTCTGCCTTCATCTCCCTGTGGAACAGCATAGGAGAGTTTGGATATGTATTTCTTTTAATGAGACACTTTGATGAAGATCTTAAGATACCTGCTGACCACTGAACTGAACTATCACACTTCCCTTTTTATAGAGCAGATGAAAAAAAGCCCCTCTTTTCTATGAGGAAAAGTGCAAAGTCCCACATCTGCAGGAATAGCTCACATAAGAATGGGAGATGTGATGTGATTGCTTCTATGTTCCACTGAAGAGCCAGCAGGTTTGCAGCACTGGCAGGAAGACAGATTTCTAGAATTTGTACATCTTAGAATCTGTAAAGCTTTTAGGGAATCTGCCAGAGTATTTTCTGATAAACATAAAACCTCCAACAACTGTTTCATGAATGCTGTTTCTGAAGGATTCCCATCCCTAAACTCCCTCATTAGCAGTTCTTTCTCAGCTCGGCTGGTAGGTCACTCTAACCTATAACAGAGCACTGACTTCTGTAGGTTTGCACTGTGAGGATAAGAGAATCCATCAAAATATATCCAGACCCTAAATCTCACTCTGAGCTGAAGTGTTTTGGCCCAACTACCGAAGTAAACTTGCTGTGGGAATAAAAAAAAAAAAAGTAATGCTCCCCTCCAACAGGATCTATGTGCTTTGGTTTTCTTTAGTACAGAGAAGCAACGGATGCTGCATTTTGCTTTCATCTAAGGATCTGAAAGTACTCTTAGTGTCGTCACACTCATTTTCTTTACAGCCAATTGCTTTTATAATAGCCTTTGTCTGAGCACAAAGAGCCAAGGTCCATCCCAAGGATTCTCAATTTGCCAGGTGAATATCAAAGTTTGAATGGAACATAGACTTTGCCTTTAGCTATTTACTGGCTATACTAATAATCAGAGTTCAATATTTATGGAGCTATATCAATAGCTTTAAATATCAAGCTGACATTTTCTCTGGAAACACATACTTTACCACAACAGACAGCTATTTCCGAACTGATATCTCTGGAAGAGTTTTGTTTTGTTTTGTTTTTAAAAAATGTTTTACATAGTTGTCAAAAAAAAAAGTATCTTGTATAACATCTCACATTCATTGAAAAATTCACAGACAATTTTCTTGAAAGAAAATATTAACTGAGACCATTTCCTTTTGTTCTCATCCCAGACTCCTTTCAGAGGGTATAACATCACCTAACAGAATAAATACTTGCAGATGGCTCCAGCAGAGCAAAAACCAGTTTGGTACACAGCACTCAACATACATGTGTTATTAGAGAAGGAGACTGGATTCTCAGTGAGAACTACACTGGTTAGGGATTAAAGGTTTAAGAACACAGGCCTAGGGCCGATAGGGAAAAGACGAGTGGCAGAGCCTCAATTATTGCTACTGAAACACAGAGACTGTTGCTAACCAGAGCAGTCTGGGGCATTTCTCTAACAGGAGCCCAACTAGACACTCCAGGGCTTTTTCACTCAGCCCATTTCGAATTTAACCTCATCTCCAGCAGTGCAAACTCACTGCCTGCCATTTTCCGCTTACAGCACAGCCAAGGGCAGGAAGATGTAATTTACAGCCCCAGTTTCAAATTAGATTAATCTTTCCCCTAAATCTCTAACCACCTCATTTTATTTTGTATTGGGAAAAGGTGAGTTAAGTCCCAAAATGATGCATCACAGCAGTAGCTTGCTGAGTAGCTGCTTGATTTACTGGTGTGAGGTTAAAAGAGCCTGCTAGTAGCAACTTCTCTCTCTGCATCTAGCTCAGCTCCAAATTCTAAATCAACAGTCAGAGGAAATGTCATTGCTGGGCATGTCTTTGCAAACAGATTGGGGTACCTATGACTGGTTACTGCAACATCCCATTTTCAGACTGTATTTTACAGCAGTGAAACCTGAAATAGCCTGAGCTCTTTAACACAATTTTAATGGCTCTGTGTCAGAGCATACACAAGTCCTCTCAGAAAATAAATGTCGTCAGCTCAGCGAAACATTATGAAGTTGGTTCCAAAGTGCACACACTCAGGAATACTGCAACCCTTTGTCAGACTTAACAGGCATATTCACAGTAAAAAAAGCCAAGTATCTAGGTAAAGTACCTGAACAAGAGGGCCAGTTATGTTAGCCTTGGCACAACAGGGAGATGGGCTGCTCAAATACCCAGTGCAGCCCAGGGACAAATCTAATGCCCCAAAAATTCAGTGGGAGCCTTTCTGTGAATTGCAGTGGAAGGGGAAGCAAACTCTTAACAGTTTCTGTATTTACTTAATATTTTAAAACCAAATAAGGTTAACCAGTAGCTCATAGATCTATACCCATGGCTATCAAGACATCCAAATATGCAAAATAAGATCATTAAGTGGGTATGAATGTTGTGCATCAACTTTGACTAATTTCACTTAGAGTCCGACATTAATTTACTATCAGATTCTAAGACCATGTCCATATAGTTAGTCACTCCTACTTGGCTAGATGACAGTGAAATTTAAAATCAGAGTAAACCCAAATCACTCCAACAACTCAGTAGGAACAGAAAGACAAGAAAGGCTCCAGCAACCAGGCCTAATAAATTAGGCTTCCTTTAATATTCATGTAGCAAGGCTGTCACAGAATAGTCAGCCAAATGAATGCTTAAACTCTAGAAAACTCTGAGTTATGGAAGAATATAAAAGAAAGATTTCTTCCTCTGAGTATATTTAAATACTAGATGTACTCAAAAAATCCTTTATTTTAATGTATCAATTCATTCTTTTAATACAATCACATTTTAAAGGCCAGATGTCTGCACCTGGACACATATGTAGGTAGCTAGCACCAAAGTCACTCAGCACCTGTGAAAAAAAGTTTCTTTAGCAGGATGTCTGAGTGCCACACTGGAAAATGCTGAGCAGCCTTCCCATAAATTTAGGTTTTAATTAATTATTTCGGTTTAGTTCTTGCACAAACCAAAAATACAAATAGAAAACCAGTAACCAATCATGAAGATTTTAGCTTGGCGAGAACAGTATTCTATGTTTATCAACAGTCTTGGCAAATAATAGCATCCAGTAGCAAGCATCTAGCAGCAACATGTATCCTCCCCACCAGAGTTCAGAAATCTCGCATTTCCTCAGTGCCTCTTTCTTAGGACAACATTTACATGCATTTTCCCATTTATTTATACAAACAGAGTTCTCATATATATTTCACTGTGCATCAGCACTGAACAAGGAGTAAGGACAGAAAGGGGGAGGTAGAAGACCCTGACACTGACCTAAAGTCCCCCTTGCCTAAGGAGCGGAGAGCAAATAGCTTGCCATCATACAACACAAGTTACACAACAGATTAGTCAGCAGACCTACCATTACAGCTTAGGCTTTTCTAGTCATTCTTGGGGTCACTCTGCTTCTATGGTACAAATTAGAAGAGCAGCGTAGGTATCATCAAACAATTGTCCTTCTTCCCAGAAGAATTCCTCTTTTTCCAGTATTAACACAAATAATCACCAGTGTTGAGAGAAAGAAAAGGGGAGGGGGAGGGCACGACTGTGAGAACAGACGCAGTAGTTTCTTTCAGCCTGAAACATCCTGAGAGGATGGGGCAGACTAGGAAGACTGGCAAGTAAAGCTTGAAAACAATGGAAATCTATTGAAAAGCAGGTCAAGAGAAAGTTTTGCCAAGGCATGTATTATTCATGGATACCAATCACATTGTGCCAAAGCTTCTGCCCCTGCTCCCCTCTTCCCTACAGCAGGCCGGAAGGGTTGTAACCAGAAACAGAGCTCTGCACGGGAATTGTGTCTAAGGAAGCTGGGGGACTGGCTGAGCATGTTTACTTCATTGTATTTCTAGATCACTAACTATCTGCTCACAGCTTTCTCTTTCAGACTCACTGCACATAGGAATTTTGGTGTCCATACTTTCTCTTATCATTTACTGTCTCATCAGAGACAGTCACAGAGTAAGAGACCTGAGTGGAAAGCACATCTTCATAACAAGCTGTGACACTGGGCTTGGAAACTCACTGGCTAAATGGCTTGACAAAAGGGGGTTTCATGTCATTGCTGCATGCGTCACAGAGAAAGGAAGGCAAGACCTACAGTCCTGCTGCTCACTCTCAATGAAGACAGTGAACCTGAACTTAGCTGACCCCAGCAGCATTTCCAGGGCTGTGCTATTTGTGACAGAAGAGACTGCTGGAAAGGGTAAGTGATAAGGTCGGTGCCCATAAAAAAATGCTTCAGTATAACCAAACGTAGCCTGGCTAAGAGCTCTGGAGCCTCCCCAGTACCTGCAGAGGAGGGCTCCTCTTACTGAGGAAGCACATTCAGTCTTCAGTTCTGTCTCATAAGCCATCATAGTTCAAAAAGACTGTCTCCAGCAATGCTCTTGGCCTCACTTTTACCAACAGAGTGCCTAAAAATCTAGTTGTTCAAGTTGTTAAAACCAGATCATTACCACATGTGTTTTCAAGGCTTTTTCTGCTGCAGTTTAAGAACTTCACCTGGGACAGGGTGCTAAATGGTACCCCAAAGAACTCCCTTGACAATGAAGCCAGCCCGACCAATAGAAAATTGCTGGCAGAGGTTTCATTTATCCCTCCTCTAGGAGGAAGAGGGTGTATTTGCAGGACTAGATGAGTCTGATTTTACAATGTGCACAACAATTGCACTGACTGTAACAACTGAACAGTTGTTATTTCAGCTGGTTTTCTCTGAGTTGTTAGAGGTAGTGCTCAATACCACCGTCCTATACCTCCAAGCACTTGTCTAAAACAAAGAGAAAGAATTTGACCTTGGATACCTACAAGTGGTGTTAAAAACATGACTTCAGCATAGTTTTTTTTTGCAAAGCATAATAAAAGGTAAATAAGGGCATGGTAAATACATTCAATTGTGACAATATATGCCTTTCTTTTTCAGTGCCACTAGCTCAGACTAGACATTGTTAAGTGCAGCCAAGGGGGACCACAGCATTGCAGCTAGCTAATGTAATAAACAGTTGTACTAAATATCCAATAAGCTCATTAATTAATTAATTAATTAAAACTGTATCTTTTTCCAGTAGACCTTTTTCCTCAAAGCTTGTGAAACATTTTTTGGCCTCTTCATGCAAAGTCCCAGGCAATTTTTAAGTAGAATGAATGAGGGCAAGGACAAAATAATTATTAGAACTTACTTCTTCAGAAGCTTTTCTTCAAGCAGGTCTCTGCTTTCAGTTTGTGGGAAGTTGTATGTTCTCAGTCCAGGTAACCACTGCTAACACTCTCTCCTCATTCTGAGCAAATCTTCAAAGAGACTGAGCACTGAACCTTCAGCCTCTCCCACTAAGGACAGGCTGTTCCCAGCAAACTCTTAGAAGCGTCACTATTTATCTAAACCTCCCCAAGTAATTTATAAAGTAGTAAAGCAGTATTATCACTGCACAGGGTTAAGCTAATATTTTTAGAAGTACTGACTAATTCTGCATGTCTAGTTTAGACTTTAGACTGTAACCCAGAAAAGTATTCAGTCTCTTCACTTCTACATGTATTACTTGATTTTCACAGAAAATACATGCATGGTAAGAGCCCACATGCTTAGATCTGGGCAGTAGCGCCCAATATGCTGTCCCATCTTTCCACCTGAAATCATTTTTCTTTAATACTTTACCCACTCTCATTCAGAGTCATTGCATAAGGCCTTCAACCAATTTTGCCAGGTGTCCAGTGTAGAGCTAGATACTTAGAAGCAAATCCCAGTCAGCTGTATTCATCTCACTGAAGTTATTGTGGAGTATGTACTTGGTTCCTAATGCTACATATGAAATCCTACTCAGCAGGTATGATACTGCCACGTACTGAAAGAAATGGTTTTGGAATCCTCTTAGGGCTTTTTGGCTTGGTGAACAATGCTGAAGGAACAACACCTGTGGCACCCACTGACTGGCTGAGGATAGAAGATTTCCACTCAGTTCTGGATGTCAGTCTAATAGGATTGATTGAAATCACACTCAAGCTTCTACCACTTCTGAAAAAAGCCAAGGGAAGAGTAGTCAATCTGATCAATGCCAAAGGCCTTATGGCATTTGTAGGAGGTGGCTACAGCCTGTCCAAGTGGGGAATGGAAGCTTTTTCTGACACTTTACGGTGAGTTGTTAAATATACGTGTGAATTCAAGAATGGATTCCAAATACTTTGAAGGAGGGTGACTGTATGTTTGCTTCTTTCTTTTTCTTTCTGCAAATCTTGCCTAAAGGAGGAAATAAAAAGACACTGATGTTGGTCATTTGTTTGGGATTTCTATCTCCAGTAGCATGAACAGAACAACTGGGAAACTGCAATGGGAAATGTTTGTGTATCCTGGACAAATGGCTAGCATGCAGCCATGGGACACATAAACCCACTGCATACATACAAGTAAATCAACAGTATAGCCTGGACAGACATCCAGAGCTTCCTGAGCAAGTTGTACTTACTATTTTCATGCTGCTTCGTAAATATTATACTTCCAGATGTATGCACATGACACAGGAGGACCCTGGACATGTTGCATTGTTGCATAAGGATTACAAAAATGTGCATGCACATACATCTCACTGGTTGAGTTCCTTTTTTAAAATACGGAAATAACAAAGTAAAATAACGGCTCTGTTGCTCAACACTATTAGTGAGGAGGAAAGAAACTGTAACTACGTGAAGTATACATGTAGTTATCTTAAATGGCTTATATTGACAGAAATAGCTCAAGCGTGGCAATAGCAGATACAATTATGTCAGTTATGTTTGTTTAAATTTGGCAGTACGTGACTACAATTAACTATGGTAACTGGCAGTGGATAAACTCATAATAAACTCAGCAGCATAGAATCATGGTAATTATTAGCAGCGTAGTGTTATGGTTATGATAAGCACTCTCAGATTCCTGAGCTCTCTCAACCTGCTAAGGTCTGCAAGACCCCTCTACTGGCTCTAACAGTCCACAGTTATGGCACAGGGGCACCAGCAATGTCCCATCTGGCATGTTGAGATGGGTTGGAGAAGATGTTTGACTTTGCAGCATGGGTCTGATTCACAGACTCTGAGGTGTTGAATGATCATCCTCTTCTGCTGTTCCCACCCTGTAGCCACTGAGTTATCTTTTCATCCTCTCAAAACTCGGTGATGGCTTTCCGTACTTTCCCCATTTCTGGCTTGTCCCTGTTGAATTGGTTCCCAAACTAACCCTAAGATATCCAGTCACTCTGGCCTCATTTTGCAGATGTCTTCCTGTTGAGTCAGTCACAAGTCTGATCCCGACATACCAGTCACTTTGCACTTGGCCTGCAGCTGTCTCTTAACCATGACATTCTTACATTATCCACCCTATAGTCTACTAATTTGCCAGATATTTCATGCAGAAATTCAGCAGGGTTGGCTTTTGTCTCATGACGTGGACTCTGCCAAATGCATTTGTGCAGGGTTGGCATTTCAGTTTGCTTTCCACTACTATGGGCCCAAGACCCTGCTCCTGTTAAATTTCCTCTTACAAACGTCAGTATTTTTGCAGAGCTGTGGTAAGCAGAAAGCTTTGTATCTTCACATGAGGTTCAGTGGAACATTCTTTCTTCCCACTTAATAAAGTTTTATAATTAGTCTATGTGCCTTATACATCATTTCTCTACACAATAACAATACCGAAAATATCTGTGTGGATCTTCTCCAAAACCAGTTCAAGCTAAAACAATTCTGTATGCTCACAACAGAATTATGAAGTGCCTATGTCAAAAATATTCCACATCTCCTCTATTGTCAATTTATGACCCATTTTATTTTGCTCTAATGTTCCATAACAGTCTGAGCTGGGTGATTCCAAGCAGCAAGTAGACCATCCTAACTTCAGAAAGTATGCTGAGCAGCCTTCACAGTTGTGTTGCACTGCCTTGTGGTGGCTGAGGCCTAGCCAGATGAGTCATGTTTTCACCCAGATGAGGAAAGTTGGTTGCAAACCTTTATGAATGCTTATATAAAGAAACTACATACACCAAGCTTATATATTACAGACTTAAACACTAATGTTTATTTAATCCTTGCATTCTTTGGAGTATAGCACCCTGAGTCTCTGAAGTTGCCCTATGGGACAAAGAGGCCATTTGTGTGCTGAAGGAGTTGCATTGCAACTCAAATTACAGAGGGAATCATGCTATCAAAAAGCAGACTGACCTTTACTGCAGCAACATTTAACAATTTAACCATAATCATTTAACCATACAATGGAGTATAGGGTTCTAATCCAACTGAATAATTTTGCTCACTTACTTACACTTTTTCCCAGGCACTTTATAATCTGCTTCTGCTGGTAAACCATTGGCAGCTGGAATGATACAGCAGTATTTGAAATGGTCAAAGTTTCAGTTTGATAATACATGGTTCAGATGGAGCTGGCTGTCACATCTTTTGCAGCAGTCCAAAATAAACCACACAATATCTGTGAATCTACCTGACACTGCCTTGTTTCTCAGGCTTACTTGCCTGCTACTTTTTCACAGTGATAGGCAGAATAAAATTATCGTGACATAAGAAGATAAGAACAAAAATCTCAAATATTCATTGATGTGTCACTTTCTACTTACTTGTGTTTAATAGTTATGCCAATATTGGATGGTTACTGTGTTTTTTTGTTTTTTGTTTTTTTCCCTAGGATAGAGATTCAGCATTTTGGAGTGAAAGTAAGCATTATTGAGCATGGTTTCTTTATGGCAGGAGTAGTTAGTTCAGATGTCATTGAGAGAGACCTCTTAAGACTTTGGAACAGACTGACTCCTGAGATCAGAGAAGCCTATGGAGAAAAATACTTTGCTGAATGTAAGTACAAAAAGAACGTTTGCTGGATTTCATTAACTTTGTTTAATAAATCATTGATGATTCTTCTGGAATACATGTATGTTAGATAAGGTCTATGCTACTAGTTCCCCTATAAGATCAGTGAGATATGATGTCTTAGTGCCATTCTTAGTCCTTAGATAGAGGTAAAATGCCTAAGGAGAAATTCATTGTTACAATCATATTTCTAAGATTATGGTTGATTTCTGAAAAGTTGTGCTATGTTGTGCTGTACCTACAGTAGGCAACATCTAGCCTACAATATGGGCTAGGGAGGTTTCTGTTTACCTGGTTCTTGACTGTTCTGCAGCCCTTGCTGGTCTCTGCTCTGCTGTAGCTACACTGCTCTCAGTACTCAATCCAGTAGTTTAATGCAAGCCTGAATACATCTACAGAAGCTGCAGCCATACCTTTGAATATAAAGAATCTTCTATCAGAGAATGTTACATAAATGTTTTCAGATTTATCATCTTTTTTACAGATATAAAAGCTCAAAGATTATCAGTGAGAAGACTGTGTGACTCTGATCTTTCTAAGGTCATGAAATGCATGGAACATGCCCTAATAGCAAAGTACCCCAGGACACGATATGGAGCTGGATGGGATGCAAAGTTCTTTTGGCTCTTTCTCTCCTATGCACCAACCTGTTTATCTGACATGCTGCTGTGTATAATCTTTCCAACTCCAGCAGCTAGTGGCAGATCGGTTCCTGGAATTCTAATTAACATTTAGTATTAAACCAGTGTCAACTCTACAGGAATAATCGTTATTCCTCCCAAAACCACGTCCTCTTCTTTACCACTAACAAGACTGCTTAAATTCCCTTCAGAAAACACTTTGATTCTTTCTTTTTTTCCCTCGGCTTTCTGAGTTGGGAGACAAATTTGTAAATCTACCATGTTTCAAAGTCTTTTTTTTATTCTCTTAAGTGATAATCAATTTTGTATAAATGTATGCATTCATACAACATTCAGCTACAAAGCTGGTTAATGCTATTCACCCAGTTTTTCAAGCAGACTTCACCAACATATAGGTTTAGTCAATTCAAAATACAGCACTGCTCTTTCAGTAAGTTTCCAACTATCTTATACATGTACCTTATAGGATGTATTTCCTCAGGTCTATTCACCTATTTCATGGGGTTTGCTCATTCTGTCTTATCAAGGAATTGCTAAGCTTCACAAGCTTCTGAACACAAGACATCAAATAATAACAAAGCCCAGCTCTCACAACATATTCAAAAAACTACTTTTGCACTATTTGACCACATCTAATCACCTGACTCTTCAACTGTATAAAGATGAGACACAAGCTATTTTAAAGATATGCAATTTCAGGGAAAATCAAAACTAAATTGTACTCTCTTACTATCCAAACAAAGCTGCATTTATATATTAACTTTTTCCTAATATTAGTATAGTTTGAGAAAAATATAAATGTATACTATTTTTAATATTTCTTTTGTCTTTGATGAGCTTTGCAAGTTAAAAGCATGGTTATTTCACCCATTAGATGAAACAGGTCATTTAGTATATTTTACAGACAATCAGTTTGACTGTAAGCTGCTGACCAGAGGCTGACATACTGGTGTTCCCTGAGATATGAAAATTGAAGGGGTAAAGGTTTTATTTGCTAAAGATTTGTGTTGGTGATTAATCATTAATGTGCAACTCAATTAAGCTTACAAAAACACCATGTGCAGGTCACAACTCCAAATGTAAGAAAAGGAGTTTCATCGCTGTGTGTGTGTATGCACATGTGCAAAAAAGGGAGATAATATAAAAGTGGTAAGAAATATTGAAGTATTTCACTGAGATTTTAGTCTATACTAAACGAGTTTAAAAAAAGAAATTTATTCTATTTCATCTCATTGTAAATATCTGTACAGTTACGGTCCTCCCCGGCCTGACTGCTGTAGAGAGAATGTACATGAAAAAAACT
The DNA here is from genome assembly GCF_036370855.1 of Dromaius novaehollandiae. NCBI lineage: Eukaryota > Metazoa > Chordata > Aves > Casuariiformes > Dromaiidae > Dromaius > Dromaius novaehollandiae. The sequence goes on from NC_088104.1 coordinate 22,902,996, forward strand.
TAATGTTATAATTTATCAGCCCTATAGGGGCAGAGTATAAAGAGATGCTAAAATCTCTAAAAATGGGCCTTCTTTCAAACAACAGAAAGAATCCAGAATTCAAGACTGCAACCAGTGATTGGCCTCATAAGGAGAAAAGAACTGGGGAATGAAGTTAGGGAGAAAATCTAAAGCTTCTGTTGAACAGAGTGGCAAAACTTAAATTTTACATACTGAGGAGGGTACATTGTGGTACACTTGCGAGAGGAGGCCCAGCTGAAGCCTTGGGGTCCTTTGCCATCAGGTATGTTAAGCATAATCAAATCTACATACTACCTAACCATACAGTATCCCACAGATGGTTTTCTTTTACATCTGAAAAGTTAAAATTCTTTTGAGGAAAAAAATCTCTCTGATATATGGCTGACACATTTTAGCAATTTTCCGCAAAACTCAGTCCCAACTTTTCTGTTTGAAAAGATTATTTACAAAACCGATATTGTCTCTTTTTGTGGTGTGCAACTGGATGCAAGTCTTACAGAAATGTTAGCCCTCTGCCTTTTCTCTTTAAATTGTTGAAGGATTGTGAACTCCTTCCTTAAAAATAGCATCCTGCTTTTAAAAGAAATCCTTCTTCATAGCCTTACAGAGATACGTATGCTGTGTCCCGCTTTTTAAGGAATTTTCCGCATTAAAGCACTGAGATACAAAAGCTTATCAAATGAAGATTTTGATCGATTATGTCTGTAGTAGCTCAATATTCAAAGTCTTTTATAATCACTAATAATAGCTTCCTGCTTCAAGGGCTGGTTTATTTAACGTGTGTAATGGCAGTTTTCACACTTACAGTGATATAACTTCAGTTACATTACCTCAACCATTTTACACAGTTGTGTGAAGTAGTAAACACTATTCTTATTTGACTTTATCTAAAGCACTGTTTTTTCCTCTGAGCGCACCGCAGTCTCCACACTGAGTGACAGAAGTGCATAGAGCCTTGACACAAAAAATTATGGAATGAGGATATGATAAAATAATACCTTTATTAGATTTATTCAGCAGCATCATTTTCCAGTTGTCTTTTCTAATCAAAGTACATTACAAGGTAATTGTAAGTATTCTAATAGAAATAGTATGTATTTTGAGAACTCAGCTATAAAACAATCAAGTAGCAGAAGTCTCAATGATTATAAATTTAGAAATCTTTAAAACATATGAGTAGCTGGCCAGGAATGCTGAATAACATGTTCCTGCAGTGGTACTCAGACTCTCCTCAAATGGTTCGTGTCATGGAAACAACCTTGGCTAATTAACAGAAAAGCTAGTAAGATGTACAGTACATTCTGATAGAAAGTTAAGGAAATAACCAGATAACTATGAAGATTGCATCAGTAGAAACTGTTTCCCTTTCTATTAATGTCCACCTCAGGAAATAAATAGTCAATAAAATTAAATTTTCACATTAAAAAACCTGAATCACTTCTTAAATGAACAAATATCTGCTGTATTTTGCTGTTTGGAAATAAGGTGTTATAGAAATCTAGCTACTTCATTTAACAGTACAAATGACTTCCAGAGACTCCAGCCAAGAACAGAGCCATTCCATTAATGAGCAGGAGAAAATCTCATTAAATTAAGTATGAAATTACTCATGGCACTAAAATCTACATATATCAGACCTTTTTAAGAAAACTATTAATGGATTGTTTTAATTGGAACCTAGAGGAAAAGTAGGTGTCTTACAGATTGAGAGGAAATGATTCTATCTCAGTCAGATAAAATATTGCAAGAACAATGTTTTGCACAGGTAACTATTCAGCGTAACTAAGACTTTTCCATCTTTTGTTTAACGCAAGATAAACAGAGACACCCACCCATTTTTACATACAGTAGTACATAAAATAGGTGGTAAAGATGCACCAGCACAAGTGTTTGAAGGTGCTGTTATAAATATATATTCTAAAGATCCTGTAAATCAGTAATGTTCCTATATTTGCCTTGTTTTTTTTAGTTTAAGCATTTATATAATGAATTTATCCCTAAAGATATGACCAATTCCATACAGATTCCTACTAGCAGTATCAACAAACAAGATAATCTTTCAAAAATTTACACATGTACAATATATAACATTACTTTCAGACAGCTTCAGTGCAAAGATATACATATAGTACCTCATGATAATTGTTCATAAAAATAGCAGTTGGCATTTGTCAAAAAAAAAAAAAACCCACAAAAAAACAAGGCATAGTTTCAAGATACATATCCAGCCACTGGCTGAAAGGTGTATATATTTTTATAAAGCATTTGAATGTGAACCTTCTTCTGTTATAAAAAATATATGTGCAAATGGATGTGTCTAATTTTTCCCTAAATCGGTTACCTAGTTATACAACAGAGTCCTCTTTAACAAGATTGGCGGTATCTTTAAACGTATCCTCTGTTGCTGTATAAGCTAATGCTTGGTCTCTCTTTAGAGTAATCTTAGGAGGCAGTGAAGGAGAAGGGGCAGGAACATTTTCTGTGTCCTGTTGCTGTTCCTTTTCCATCTGAAACAATAATCATAAAATCCAAATTTACCTTCTAATGTACAAAATACCCAACCTTAACTTTTAGATGTGCTAAATAAATATCCAAATATTTTGCTGAAGTGTAATGTATACATTATTTCTGCAAATCAACACCTATAGCAAAACTTAAATGCTATTTCCACTTCAGTACAGCTGAGAAAATACATTACTGCAAACTGACTCTGCATGCTGTGACTTTCATTTTAATGCTGAAATGTCAGGAGTAACTTTATATGTCTATATGCAAGTATATGAGTGTGGATAACAGTGGTACCACTTTGGTTTGTAAGCAGTTAAGCCTATTAGTACTGGGGAAATGAACCCTTAAGCTAACTGAACTCTCTCTCTCACCTTGTTCAAGCAATAAAAAATTCAGTCTCCACAAGCGGCAGCTACTATTAGTCACATGCTTGTGGGTGTGACTGGCGTTCCTGTTATTAGGCACTTTGGAAGTTTTTAAGATGAATCAATTAATCCAACGTTTTTCAAATGAGTAGAAGAACCCAGAAGCTTCATACCCGACTACGGGAGAATTCTTCCAGCACACATACCACCAGCTGGCATACTGTCTTAAAGGAACCAACTCACGAGCTTGGCTGGATGGAAAAAATAGGGCTGGTATAGAAGGAGGGCTGCTGTACGTAGAGCTGTTAAATTTTTGTGCAGTGCTGAAGTAATGACTGAGAGGCACTGCTAAGATACTTTACTCCCAGTTGCAGTACAAGAGCCTCTCACTTGCCCTGGGACGCTGAGCCATACCAGATTGCACGAGCAAGCTGAAAGCAACACCCGAGATCCCAGAGCAGATGGGGGCCACAGTGCTTGGACTGGGAAAGCTGAGGTGGGCAATGCAGCAGGGGTGCCTGAGGTGGGCACCTGCTGAATGCCTCACACTGCCTGGGACTTGGTAACTTTACTCAAAACTACCTCAGGCCCATCTTGACCTGGGCTTAACAGCAGAAGCTACCCACAATCTTTATCCTTGGAAAACAGGAACAAAGTTCAGCAGTACATTAGCTAAACAGTACAGGCTGAGAAAGAGCATGATACAATATGAAGTGATACCTCTGCATATATTGGATTTTCAAAATTAGTGCTTTGTTTCAGTTTTCTCTTGAAGAAACTCCATTTTGATTCCTGAAATATAAAAATTATTAGAACTTTACACATTTTGCTCCCCATTTCTCTATAAAATGACAGCACCATTGTTGAAAGTGTTTTCAATTTCACTTGTGTTGAATGCTAACTCAGTGATTTCAGATAGATGTTCTCACATTGCCATGTTGTATTGCCAATTAATTTAGTTCCTTTAAATATTTCAAGGCCTGCTGAAGTTTTAGGAGCTCTGACAAGCTTTAGAGTGAAAAACAACATGCACAGGGGAAAAGGTGAATTGTCTAGATTCTGTTTTCTGTGAATGGGAGTATGAGTGTCATTTATTTGGACTGCTTTGGAGACTGATGAAAAGCATAAGAAAACCCACAAATCGTATTTGAAATGACCATTTATACCCTAATTCTTTAGACAGCTTTTACTTTCTCACTAGTCAACCAGTCTCACAATGTTATTTAAAAGATGTTTCTGCCAAAGGAGAAAATAAATTAGGTTTTTATTTTCAAATTATTGAAGTAAACTTTAAGTCATCCTATATCAGGTGTTCCAGGTTACCTCTTTAAATACTGTGCCATGTCATTCAAATGACCTCATTTAGACTATTTTGTCTTTTACTGTTTATAGTATTTATTTACTTGTAAGAGCATCAAGACCTCATGAGAAGTGAGGGCTCTGTTATTCAAGGCATCTTCCCAAAAGAACGTACATTTTAGGTAAGACAGAGGGTAGGAAGGGAAATAAAATGATCGCCTAATGTGTCCAGGGTAACCCAATATACATCAATAGATGGGCTAAGCACAGGACCCAACTTTCCTCTCTGCTGAATAACCAGTTATGGTTATTTCATCTAAAGTAGTACCGTAAGGCTAGGCCAAAAGCCAATAAAAGTGACTGCATTTATTCATGGAAGCCTGTCATTATACAAACGGGTCAAAGAAGAAAAAACTGTCTTGAAAACAACACAAGAGAAATTCTGAGGGAGATAATGGTACGGTAACAGGTTGAAGAGAGGTGACATTTTTGAAGATAGGTGACATTTCAAAGATCATCAGAGGTGCTTTTTTAGTGGGCAATGCATATGAAAATGCAGTCCTGCAAATAAGCGACCGTTAGCTCATTCAGATGGATTTACAGATACAAAAATGTATATTCCATAAATCACATGAATAGGCTAAATGAGGCAATACTTTTATCTTAATTGTTAAAATATCCTGTAATAACATATAGACAAAATGCCCTAAAAGGACCTGCTAGCAGTTCTAAATATTGAAAAATTACAAATAGAAGTGAAAAAAAGTGATGACTGTACACTGGGACTAAATGTCTTATTTGAGTTTTCAGTACCAAAAAGAAAGGGGTTTCCACTGTTTTAAACCAAAATGTAGTTTTTCTTCTTTTTTTCATATTTTATGAAAAAATATACTCTGCTGCTTCTATCAAAATACAATTCATTAGGATTATATGAATGTTTGTTAAAAGTAGCATATTCCTTGAGTCAAAGTAAAGCCTCAGTTACAATCCTTCCACTGGGGAGCAATCATAATTTTCAGACTTAATATCTGCCCTCAAAATGGAGCACCTTAAATAGTGAAAGGAAACCTTCTGTTCCAGTCTAATCTCTTCAGGATCTTTGAGTGAACCAGGCAGAAGACAGGTTTGAATCCCTGTACATGCTTACAGTGTGCCCTGGGCCATTCTGTGCTTGCTCTCCTTTTCTTTTCATCTCATCAAAACAATTCCTGACCAGCTCTTACAAACCTTAAACATGGCCCAGGTAGTTAGACTTGAGGCAGGTTATGGGCCAACTCCATAACATTATTTAAAGAGAATTAAAGTCATATTGCAGCTTCCTTAATAATACAACTTTCCTGATCTGAAACACAAATAAACAAGGCCGCCCTAGAGTGTTTCAGACATACAGACCAACATAGAAAATATTTAATTAACACTTTTCTGAAATGTTTGCAGGTATTATCATACTACCTGAGGTGCATCTGAACTCTGAGGAGGTTCCTTTGGACTAGCAGATATTACAGAGGCGTACACAGGATTTTCAAAACTTTCATTTTCCTCACTACCAGCTGCTGCTACCTGTAGGAAAAGAGGGAAAATCAATCGCAAAGAAGGAACATAAAGTCATAAGCAAAACTAAAGGTAAAAAACAAACCCAAGTTTCTCTTACATGTGCTGGTCGAACCACTGTAACAGCGCTTGCTCCACTGGCTACACTATCTCTGGTTGCATACATTGGATTTTCAAATGTGATTGGCTGTTTCCCTGACTCCACTGCAAAGTTTTCATTCTATGAAGAAAAAAACCCAACAATTACGATGCAGTAAACACCTCCATATTCCCAGGAATGGCTTTCTGGTCCAGTTCTTCATTTCAGGGGACAACCCATGTTTACTTTCACAAAGACTTATGCAAAATCTAGCAAACAATAAAACAATAAGCAAAACCCTTTAAATTCTTTCCCAGTGAACTGTACAATTTTTGTTCATAGTACGAATATATAGGGAGATTCTGTAGAACTAATGCTGCTTAAGTAGAGCTAGCCTGTATCCAGACGTGATTGTTGTGAGCAATGGAAAAAATGTACCACTTAGACTTCAGTATATGTCAATATTAGGCCAGAAAATGGAAAGTACCATAAAGTTTTTTATGCATGAAAGAGATCTGAGGTAACATTCAATCCTAAGGCTATTTGCCAGTATTTCCTGAAATGTTCATATGGTTGTTTCATTACAGAAGCTATTTAGTTTTAACAATGAATGTGTTTCTTTGTCTAGAAAAACGTCATACATATATATCATGGGCTTATCTTCTTCACTGGCCATTTTATTTTATATTAATTCATTGCTAGTTAAGTTTGTGATTTATCTTTAACTTTGAAAAAAGTTGAGAGAGTTTCCAGAAGGGACTTTGCAGCAGGTGCACATTATTCTAACATATTCTGTGATCTGTTTCCTAGAAGTGAAGATCTTATGTGCATTATACTCACTATGGTAAACAGGGAAATACTTCTTTTCCCACAGACCATTATAGGAAACAAAAGGCTGTGCTATTTTTCAGATATGCATAACAAAACATGGATAAAATAGAGCTGCACTTGATGATACCCCCAAAGCTGACTATTAAATCTAATTTGCTTAAACTTGCTAAAATAACAAACTCGCCAAGTTTATAATCCATTGTGCAAAGTAGTTTATCCTGTGGTTAGGTGTGACTTTGAAGTTGCTAACATATACAATCCGAATTTGAAAACTACACATTCCAACCATTCCATAGAACACAAATGCCACCAGGAATTTCCTTGCTACAATACTTTGTCTATTCATTCCCTGTATATTCCCTGAATATCCTGAAATATTACAAGGGGGTAATTGACTCCACTTCTACCACATGAATCTTGAGAAAAGAGAGTCATATTATTTTGGAGAACAGTTTGTGTTTGTCCTTGCTTTCAATTTACAAAAATTCATTTTGGAAAATAATCCACCAATGTTCATTTCTTCTTCCAGATTACATTTACCATTTCACTGTCTTTCTTACATAAAAGACTTCCCTCTACCAGCTGACAATGAAATTAAAGGAAAACAATTTTTAAAAAATATTTCAGAATTAAGCCTTACCATCTGCATTGCTCTGTCTATAGCAGAGTCAGCTCCAAACTCAGAGACTCCTATGTCCATACTCACATCTGCTCCAGATCGGAAAGTTACCCCATTGCCATTTTCAGTAGATTTTACAAGGCTGCTTAAACTTCAAAAAAAGAACAGGTTATACAGACAGGAAGCTTGTAAAACAATTTCTTTACCTAGTTATTGCTTGGAATTTTTGCTGGCTCTAAACGAACTAGTGCCAGAAGTAGTATTCCTGTATTAGTTTGACAATCCTTCTAGTCTGTTACCCCATTCAGAATGAGCTTATGTGCCCATGTTGACATGAAATGAACTCAACGAATTACAAATTCCAAAAATCTAACTACATTTTGGCTACTCTTATTTCAATTTTCTTTTACAGACAAATTCATTAATTCACTCAGAAGTCCAAATTCACTGAAACTAAGGAAAAATGTGATTGCAATGGCATACAAATTTGTGAATGTTGTTCCAACAACACATATACTGAAGGTGTTTATGCATGCAAATAATCAAGATACCTACAGGGTACTGTTTTCATAATAAGCAAATGTTCAATTTACATATAGATTTATGGTAACTACAAGTGCACATTAGGTTTGCACAAGAAATGTTGGAAATGGGCTAGGAGGAGCAGCGAGAGATAGGGGTGAGCAGCCAAACACAGGACCTTCTGCACAAAACTCTGAGCATACGACTCCCCAGAAACAGGCAACTACATGTTTACTGCAGAGTTAACTTTCAAGTTCATTTTGTCAGACTAGCCTCAGCTGAAGGAAGACAGCAGCATTGAAATAGTATTTCTGTTTCTACATCCTCACTGGAGTGGGCTTGTGCTAAAAATCTTGTCTTCAGCTGGTGTGTTGTCTGCATGCTTTACCATCTGGCCCCATAGCAACCAGCTGACACATTTTAAAAGAAGTAAATCTGAGCTGTGATTGTTGCATGTGGATGAGACCCAAGTTAAGAGCAACACCTAAACTACAACTTGAGTTAACTCTGCAGTAAAAACAAATACATCAGGTAGCAGTTTAAAGAGGGATTGAGCAACAGCAGCACTAAGGCATACTCATGGAAAAAAGTTAAAATGTTAACCAAGCCACACAGATAAAAAGCTGCAATCTCCATTTCATGTTCACTACTCATGCCTCACGTTATTTTTAAACAGACAAATACAGTGTTGCAGAAGAGCTCAGCCTTTCAATGTTTAAAAGATCTCTTCAACTCCTAGCAAAGTTTTAGAAGCAAATTAAAACATATTTAACTACAGGCTTTTGTATCCTTTTGAACTGAATCCCCCAGTCTAAATCAGTCAGGTAAACAGTCTTCTATAAGGTTGATTATTTACAAGTTAATTTGGGATGTAGAACAGTTTGACAATGGTTCTTTATTGCAAGGTATGATTGGCTGTGATATTGCATGGAATCAAAAATCCTCTAGAATTGCTGCAACACTGCACTTCCTATATTCCAACAGAATAGGCACATGGTAAACAAACTGGATTTTTCAGAAATATTTAGGCACAAACATAAATATCTAGCGTACAGACATTACAGCTATGACAGCCTCTGAAACATACCTTGGTAGTTTCGGAAGAGCTGGTAAAATGGAGCCTGTTCGTCTGTAGTTAAAAAAGCCTCCAAGTGCTAACACTCCAATTATTATGATTAGTATGACTGTCAGCAACACTGCTACTGCTGCTATCAAAGACAGAAGAATAAGCAAAAATTAAAGCAAGCATAGCTGAGTGTAAAAAAGAGCCCAAAGAATTACAGGCTTGACCCTGAACGAGTATCATATTGCAGTACTATACATGCCTTAGTTCAAGATATCAACAGTAATATATACTTGAAGCTTACTTGTTCCAGGAGGCACTCCCTTTGACAATCCTATTTCACAGTAATTCCCAGTGTAGCCATAAGAACACCTGTAAATATAAGTATGACAGCTGACTGACTATTTTTATTAAATCTAGGATCTCAGCTTTATTATTATATTCCATAATGTTTATCCACATGACATAAATTTTAACTCTCTGCTTACCAATTATATGTTTCACTGACTGTAAAGATAACACATCTGCTTTCTGCTTAGAATTAAAAGGGGACATAAAAAGTGCTGAGTTAGAAAACTAAAGTCACTGAAGTCAAAAGATTCTGTTTCAGTGGAGCATCAGTGGCACCTACTGGCTGTTCCAAGCTACATTTATTGAGCATTACTTCTCCATTGTTTTAATTTTATGGCATAGTTTTACCAGAAACTTCACAGAGGTTTGCCTTTCTATTTTTCTCCAAACTGATGCCTTTTACATTGCTTATTTGCTGACATTTTGTGCTTATATGTTATTTTCTGTGATTGCTGCAAACATGCTATTGCAAAGGTATAACACCTTCTGAAGCATTTCCAACACATTTTAAAGAGTTGATTTCTTTTACAAAACTAAATCAGTGCAATCTGACCCAGAACTCTGACCATATCAACATATTGACTTACTTGCATTTTGGAAGACCACTCTCATCTATATAGCATGTTCCTCCATACATGCACCTGCACGCTGGTGGCATTGTCGGAGGGGATTCAATGGCTGCAAAAATTGAAAGCCATATATGTGTTATTAAGCCATCTTCAGCAAAACACTCCCATACAGTATTTTATCTGTGCAAAACTTGCATATACAAAATCACAGGCAGTAGCTTTGCTTTTAATAGCACGTATGTATGTTGTCATTATATTTATTTTTCTGCCAAAATAACTTATTTTAATCCAAGTAAAATCTGTTCTTGCAAAATAATGGGTTATTCAGAAAAAGTATGCAGAGGCAACTGAAAAGGTGTATTTTTTTGTCATCATCATTTTCTTTCACCTATGCAGTCCCTCACCCATCCCCTTCCTCCTTCAAAGCTCTCCATTCAGAATGCAGCAATACTTTATCTTCTCTGCCCAAAACTCTTCTATCCAGCCAGCTAGGAGTTATTCAAAGAGTGCCAACAGGCTATTTATGAAGAAAATCAGTGGATGGAAACGTGCGTACAAGAGGGACCACTGAACTCTCACACATCCTGATAGCATGAATGACAGAAAAACCCAAAGTCTTCAGGGTTTTCTGCCAGTACAGAGCACAGGCTGACTGACTGGTAAACACCAGGTAGCACTGAAGCCTGTTCATGATCACGCTGGTGTCTCACTGCACTCCAAGAGCCTTGAGGCTGCCCATGTGGCAGCGCTGCCTGAGCTGCCCAAATGCATAGCTACAAAGGTTCTGATGGTATTCGAATGCTGAATCTAGTGAAAAACAAATGAAATTTCTTGAACATAAATTGCACTAGCCTTTGGTAAGATTTCGGGATATGCAGTCAGAAAAGTGTGGTTCACATAGGAAAACCTCTGGATCTTCGACATTATTACAGACTATAAATTAAGAATGCACATTGACAGTCTCTCTCACACTGAGAAGTTAGATCAGAATATTCTTGTCATAAATTTTTTATCAGCCAGAAGCAGAGGAAGTCTGTTTGTATAACGTTCCTTACAGGTAAAACTACCTTCAATTAAATGGGATCCCAAAAGGGAGATGCAAGGGGTCTAACAGCCTGTTTCCTGTTGGCTGGAATATGGGGAAATGGCAAAATAAAGTAAATGCATATAGAAAACTATGTTTGGTCGTCATGGCAGTCATATTCCACTGGTCAACAAAGAATTACAAAATTAAAGAATAAACAAAATGCTTAAAATCAAGTTAAAAATGGAAGTTAATTGAGACCAAATTGAGACAGTATTATATATACTATTGGCTGTCTCTTCCATTCTCTCACAATAGTTTGCCTTACTTCCTAGACAGTTTATGTAGAGCAGTATCAATGAAGAATAACAAATGCAGTTTCCTCAGAGCAACAAACAGCAAATAGCAAGAGCAATCAGTGTTATTGATCCTAAGTTAACAGTGTATTGCACACTTCCATTGCCTATTACATCATATTAGTAGTTCCTCTTTCTGCCGTTTACACCTCGTGGCTGTAAGAGCAAGCATTGCCAATTATTAAGAATACATAAGTCAGATGTACAGCTGTGTGGAAAATTATGAAATTGTCTCATCTGATGCAAAAAGAAGAGGAGAATTCAGAGAAAACTAACCATAGAAAAGATGCCATAATGCCATAAGGGTTAATTTATTAGAGGTATGTTGCAAGGACAAATGCAAGGACATCTGGCTACCACCCACATGAGGGTGGTAGCTGAGGGTGCAGACTAATAGAAAGCCTGCAGTAGTATACTCTTCCCTCTCAGAAAAGGCTGAGCAACTCTATTTTCTTGGAGCTCCTGGAAGCACTGTGGGGGCTCTGCTGCAATGCAACATCCAAGCACTAAATTGCTTAAAAAGATTTCCAGTGTAAGACAATTGTCCAGGAGTTATCTCTGTTCACACTGTGAGTTATATAAGCTTTTTGCAGGTTTATACTGTATTCTGTTACACTGATCGCAGAATACCTTGTACACAATTGTAAATACAAGTCACATTTTGTTAAACCACAATTTGTCAGAAATTCCATAGCTCAGAAATGAGTACATTTGGAAAATGAAAATGTAATATTTTGGAATTTCAAAAAAAAAAAAAAGAAACCTTGATCAATTTCACAGCTGGGTCTGGATTGGTAGGACTGGTATCTCTATATCCATTTTAAAAATGAGACATGAAGACATGACATAAGGTGCATTAGGTGACCATAAATCAATGACAGCTGAGAACAAAAGCCAGCTGTCCTAACCTATCAACCTCTACTATATCAGCCACCTCATACCTCCATATTTCTAATTCAGTAAAGTATTTGCATTCATAAAGTAAAGCTTCCTTTGCTTTCATTTCCAGCTTGACAAATTACTCTACCTGCATCACACACTGTGCTGCTGCCTTCTACGAATCGAGTCCCTTGAGGACAAGCGCAGGTGTATCCCCCTGGTCTCAGCAAGCAGAGATGGCTGCAGACATCTTTACAAGGATTAGGCACTGAAATAAAATGTGATAAAGGCAGCTGAAGAAGCAGTGCAGCATATTCCTGAGATATGGCAGGAGGATTTCACAGTCAGTAATATACCTTATCAATATCACACACCAAAAATCTAAACAAATCTACATCCATTTCTAAAACAAGTGATTACATAAATACTGTGTAATTATATCAAAGCTTTTTGTCTGCTTTTCCTACATTCTTCCTAAGGGAGAGATCATGGCTGTTGAGAGCGAGAGGAGCACAAGGAGGTGAAGAAACAGAACATTCCCAGTACCCAAGCACCATGGAGCTTTCTGACTCCCAAAGCTATAACTCCTCTAAGGAGGGGTATGCTGGAGCAGTCTGTGTTCCTCTGGACATCCCACTGTGCTTACTGCAGACATGTCTTAGCTGAAATGGTTTCCTCAGAGGCATTATTAAATGGCCAGTACTTTATATGTTACCAGTATAGATTCCCATTGTGCCACTTAACCATAACTCAGTACTAAAAGACAGTAGAGAGAGATGTGTAGTATTCCACTTTTGAATTAGTTTTGGGTATGTAGAAAAACACTTGCCAGACTATTCTATTTCTATACTTTCAGGAAAACATACCATCATATGCTGAGAGACGTGTTACCAGAAAATTATTAAGCTCTTTGAAGACATCATTACCAACTTTGATCAGATAGGAAGGAATGGTTCATCTAGGATGCTGATTACCTACCTGATTGATTGTATCTATGTTGGTGATAGATGCGCACTTGAGTGAGCCAGGGATTTACAGTCAGCACTTTTACTTTTTCTCCACTTCCAAATTTATCTTTCTTCCAGACTTCTCCTCGTTCTTTAGATATCCAATATAAATGGCCTTCAAAGACATCAAGGTTGTACGGACTGCCTACTTCTCAAAGGAACCAAACAGTAGACTATCAGCAAGCAAATCTCTAGCAGGGTAGGTGATTCTTTGTCAGCTGAATATTTCATCTAATAGGTTCATTTTAAGATATTTGTAGCAGTATATATAGCATCACATGACTGACCACTTTATGCCACTGTACCTGCAAACTGCTTAATAATACACATAAAAGAGCAAGATTCCAACTTGCCACATCATCCCCAAATTGGTCATGTAAGTTACCCTCAGTGAATCTAGTTCCAAAGCATTGTGAGCCCTGGACCTGGTGTGCCATTTACCTCAGTAAAAAGAAGCAGAAAACACTACCAAGGCTTGTTTTTTAAAAAGCTGTCTTAATGGGAGCTGAGGTCTTGAAAATCAAGCTTCAGTTGTGAAGGCTGAGTGCTTATCAGTGTACATCCTGGTTACTATTATATTAACTGGATAGTAAGTTCTTACCTCCATGTAACACTATGGTTCTGTCTGTCCCATCAGGTCTCATGGATTCAATAATATTTTCTTTAGAATCACTCCAATAGATCCTGTCATTGTTCAAATAATCAATAGAAAGACCAGTTGGCCAGCCAAGGTCTTCAGAGACCAGAGTTTGTCTTTGCTGTCCATCCATCCAGGCACATTCAATCTTTGGCTGCCTTCCCCAGTCAGTCCAATACATAAGCCTGAAAAAACAAAACCAGAATTTAATATGGCTTGGAATTCGGTTGCCAGGATCATCTCCTGGAGTTTCATGGAACAGGCCAGTTGTGAAGCAAAAAGCTGTTCAGCAGCTTATGGTTCACAAGTGTGATCAGGGAACTTCCACAGAGTTCACTGAACAAGCGTGTTTCAAGAATACAAGATAAATACCGAAGAAGTTTTTTTTTTTAATCTTTTGTCTTGATTTTGGAGAGAGAGTGATTTCAAAGGCAGTTTTCTCAGTAGATGAAAAGTGACTGTGAACATTTTGAGCATCCATCAGTCACTATAAATCTGCAGAGTTAAGGAGCTGCATTAAGGACTTAAAGGGATCTGTGTGGCTGTACTCCAGCCGAGAGAAGCACATATCATAATATCCTGTGACCGGTCGTCTAATAGAAGAGGTAGTAAGCACAGCTATTGAATGTGCCAAAGCATTTACATTGCTTTACACTCAAGGAGGATATCTTTATTTCTTGGAGCTAGTAAAGAGAGATTCCCATCAATTTCCCTATTTCAGTAGTAATAATGTGGTGGGCAGAGCATTATAAAAAGGAGATCTTTTTTTGGCCTCCCTGAGTTGTCACCAATACAAGTACCTATCTGAGATTTAACCCTAAAATACTCGTATAAATAAATAAAATTCCCACGTACACAAATTTCCTAACATTAATGAAAAGACAAATGTCTCATTGATGATACTGGAAATTTCCATGAATTTAACCAGGAAACCACTGCCTTAGTCATTCCAGTAAAGTTTACAGCTACGGCATTTTTTTTGGCATTGAACAATATTGAAAACAATTCTGCGAAGTCCTGTGATACTTGCCCAAGCTTTGGATTGACAGCAATAGCTGCTGGTTGATCCAGTAGAGAAAAGATAAGCCATTTTCTGTACCGTCCATCTAACTTTGCCACTTCTATGCGATTAGTCCCTGCATCAGTCCAATAAAGATGCCTGAAGTACATAAAACACAAAATATTCCGAAAGTAATTATCTGATACCTGGGAGAGGAACAAGAAAGATCTTTTTAAGAAGAAAAGCTACATTAAAACCACTGCAGCAAGGTAACAGCAAATAAAGTTAATATAAAGAAACTACATTGATTACATCTGCGCATTTTAAAGCCGGAACATCCAGACTGTGGCAGGAACATCCAAGTCCTAAATACACGTGAATTCAGGAAATGTAATCCATAGGCTCACTAGCTTTCACCTCTGCCAAAGTTTCTACAGCAGCCCCTGTTCCTTGTCACATCGCAAAGATAAAATTTTCCCCTTTTCCAGCAAGACTGGCTTCATTCTGCTCTAGACAATGTACTGCATGAGCAACTCCCTAGCTATTTCATAGCTACTTATTTCATCAACAAACACAAAGAGCCTAGATAATGAAGGCTATAGATCAGACCCCAAACTGGAAACATAAATCTTTTTCCAACCTTTGTCTACTCATCCAATAGCCTGTTGAAGCATTAGAAGAAATCTTTGTTGCCATAAATGCAATTTAGACCCAAGTGCTACTTAGCCACAGTCCAGATCTTGTGCACCTCCTGATTACATTCTGAGTGAGGACATGAACTGTAACTACTTGATGGGGGGGAAGCAGATGGCTAAATTCCTCCTTTTAGTTTTCAGTTTATTGGAAAACTGATGCTTTACTATGATCTTCACACCCTTCTTCTTCGCCTTATTGACTATATCACTAGGAACATTGCAAAAGAAAAAAAAATGTCAACAGCCTTCAAAAGATTGACTCATCCCTATAACCAGTCTGTTCAGCTTCAAACAGACTCCTAAGTACATTTCATAGTGTCTATTTACAAACACTAGGCCCCTGGTTAGTTAATTTGGTATTAGACAAAATAAACTACGTCTGTCCACCACATCCTTTAACAGTTACATCTCAAAGTGACTTCATGATTTTCAGGATTAAGTAAAAAATCTCCATGTTTTAGCTTAAAAAGAGCCATAACAATAGGAAGGATAAGAGGAAACACTCTCTTCCATACACAGTTACAAAAATGTTATTTTCTGAGTAAACACATTTATTCATCAGACTTCTGAGCTGCTTTCGGAACAGCTCACATAGCAAAAGGCTGGTAAGAAAGGAGCAAATATAAAAGACAAACTCAGTTATGCATTGGGAAGGTCCCCTTTCCACAGCAGAGGAAGCTCCTTCTCTGATGCTTACCTGAGTCCTAGAAGGAACATCCATCTGACATGAAGGCCAGTGTACTATCACCTGAATGGTGTACAACTGATCTGCTAGTTGTGGAGCAGTGCAGGTTTCCTCAGAGAACATGTGATGCAGTCATCAACATGCATTTGACCTAGTTACCTGCTATCTGGGCAAACAGAAGTAACTTACTACATTCTTCTCAACTACCTTGAGACCAGATGTTTCCTGACACAAACAGTTCATAAGGAAGGAAAAAGTGGATTTTGCACTGTCTGATCAGACCCCTGACACATTCAATGTACAATATTTTTCTAGACTTTCAACACACTTACCTTCCAACCCAGTCAACAGCTAATCCATCAGGATTAACTATGTATCTGAGATTCAAGTCAACTTCCTTTGTCGGATTGTTTCTACTGCTGTCAAATGTGGGCAGATAGGCACGTTTGATGGATCCAAACTCAGAGCCCTGTCCCAGAATGCTGAAGTACACAATACCTTCAAAAAAAGCACACACATAATTTTTAGTGTCTAGTTATTCCATATTTTTGGAAAATTCTAATTTTTCCTGAGGTTCTTATGTCAAGATACCAGATACATTCATTCTATTCATAAAAATGTAGAGTTGCCTATTCAATGAAATTACATCATGTGAATGCTCAAATTCTAAAGCTATCGAACTCTTAAGCCATGAATATCATGAGTAAGATACACATCTACAGCCATATTGATCCAGATTATCAAGAACTATGTACCATATTTTTAAAGAGTAGAGGGTCTTGGCTTTGAACCTTTTTTACAGGATCTTGTGAGTGGTTTAGACTGTCACGAGGAGCAAGTGTGGCCCAGCACAGTGGCCCTGTGAAAAAGACAAAGGCTGGAAAGCCAATAAAGAGGCAACAATATAAGATAATATCAGTATCTACTTAGAATTGGCCATTCCTGTTTAGCATAAGGATTAGTTCTTGTAACATCTGAACCAGGTTGGGGGACTGGCAGAGGCAGGAGAGAAGAAAAGGGCTCATTTGTAGCAACCCTCTACTGTTGCTTAATCCCAAAGAGCCAAAACTCCACAGCTGAAGTCATAGCGAAATAAAAGAGAAAACAGAATAAAAACTAGCTACACTAAACTTAACATTAAAAACATTAAAAGGAACCACATTGATGTGAAGGAATGAGTAGAGAACAGAGGGGCACATTCAACCAAGATCTGGTCAGTTAATCTAGTTTGATTTTGATTTCCGGTGTAAATTAAAAATCTAGCTGGCAGAAATGAGTCTTTTTAAACCAACCATTGCATGACTGAGTATTTATGTGCCATGCATACTCACTCAGGCCTATCCTTTCAGGGTCCCAATCATAATCTATAGCTTGGATTCGTTCCTGGTTATCGATGTAGTCAGAGTACTGCGCCGATGAGATATTGTATCTTCGAATCCGCACGTTATCTGGCAGCAGTAACAATGGAGGATTACCTGAAAGATGATTGTAAATTTTACTTCTGTGTTCACCTCATTTTAAAAAAATGGAAAGTCATTTACAGTCAAAACTAAACCGGGTTTTTTGCAGGTTCTGTTTGAATAACAGGTGGAAGGGAAATAGGGCCACTTCTATAGTTTCAGAGCTACTAGAAATCTGTGGGTTTGCAAAATTGGTGAAAAACTCTGGAAATGCTTTACACTGAGCATAGCATTATCTTCTTCATCAAGGACTATGCACAGTAGTAATCACTAAGGAATAATTCCTCAAAAGGTTTTAAATATAACAATGTTGGCATCCTGGTACCTCACAACTTGAAAACAGAATGCAGCTATACATTATGCAGCTCCGCCGAAGTTGCTCCCCACTTTGGGGAACACAGTCTGGAGAGCAACTTTGGCAACAATGAATAACTTGTCAGTTACTTGAACTGGGAGCTGTCTCAGCTCTTCTACCTGAAAGGCTTTAAATTCACATGCCTTCATATTCAGATGAATGTTCTCCCACCTGGCCACAGGTTAATTTTGAGTTACCTTCAGTGCTCTAATAACCTAACTATAGAGGGCATCAGTCCCAGCTGGCTCACTGTGCTGGTGAGAAAATTTAATTCTACAGCCCTTTTGTAAAGGAGAGAGTCCAGCTGAGAGTCAAAGACTTGGATCCTAGGCCTTCCTCCAGAAAACAAGTCCTCCTACATTAATTGCATCTTCACTGAGCCAATGAGAAATGACCCAGTGATTAAGGCATTCACCTGGGAAAGGAAAATCTTATTTAGCAGTCCCTCTTCTAGCTAATAATCCTTAACTTCCTATGAAGTATTCACTTGAACACAGATCCCCCTCCCACAAAGCCATGGCCAAATATTGGACAAGACAAGTGACTCTTTTCTCGAATAAACATACAATTCAGTGTATAAATTGGCAGCATTTCTAGTACAACAGTATAAATATGTTGATTGTTAGGACACTCTCCTGGAGGATGGGCTACTAATTACACACCTATACAGAAAAGAACTGAATCCAGACATCTCTCCTCCTAGTGTGGGTCACAAGGTATCGGCTATGGGGAAAAAATGTGCGTACCTCTTCTCCATACCGTGTTTTATGGGACCTGAAATCCCATGCGTGTTCTGAAAACACCTACAGATCAGGCCTGCAGCAGACATAGGCAAAGGGAGCACTCATTTATGAGTGCTGTGAGCTTTTACTATGAAGAGCGGCGCATACACAGAAGCAGGACTCTAGACACAAGGAATTTCTTAATACTATTGGCTACAATCTTGTTGTTTTCTACCACTTGACCTTGAAAACTTTAGGTGTTTAGGTGCTTCCAGAATTAAGCCTATGAAGAGAGGTTTTAAGGAACTAGATTTCTGACAAGGGCACAAAGAGTCAGCCAGGCAGAACTTGGATGCAAATGTGCTTTTGTATTTTTAATCTAATGCTCAGCAGAATATATTTGCTGAATTAGACCTCTGGACTGGAAACCCAGAGACCTGATTTTCTCATAAAATTTCTCAAATTCCAAATATTTTTAGCTTTTAAAACCCCTGCAGGATGCAGTTTTGGTCATAAGCATTCTATTCTGAAGATTCTACTACTTGACTAAATACACTATGTTGCTATCATGTTATCTCTTAAAGCTGTTAAAGTGTAACTACTTTTCTATAAACAATATTGTCTCAATATTTATATAATACTGTTGCACCGTCACTTTTTTTTCTATTTTCTTCAGCTCTTTATTATTACTGCTTTCTGAACCAACTCTTTATTCAATGACTGTCACACACTGTACTCACTGCACTGAATATGATGAAAAGCTAATGATTGAAGCTAAGCATAGGCCAAAGTCCTTGAGCTTGTGTACTTCATTCCATGAACAATGAATGGCAGTCTGTCATCAAAGTGCTTTTAATTTGTACCAGTTTAATGCAAGTTTCTTCTGATGCATTACTTTGGAGACAAAATCTAAAATCTTAGGAACAGGGGCTAACAGGCAGCATTAATTTCCTTCTGCTGACAACTATGGGATAAGCAGTCTTTTGTCTGCAGAAAATTTCAGGGGAGAGGAAGGCAGGCACACAAATCACTTCCAAGGTATTATTTTTAAGGCTTGCAACTGGAAGCAGAGTTGGAGCACTTCTATTCCTAATTATGGAATAGGCAGAATACAGAGATAATCTTATGCTACAGAATAAAGACTTTTCTTCCCGTTATCCCCTGTTAAAAAAAGAGGATTATATGCATTATGTTGCTATACTCCACTTGCTCTTTACAGGTTGCAATCAATCTTACTGTCAATTTAACATACCATTGGCTGCACACTGTTTCCCCTGTTGATCACCCACAGACCTGAAGCCATCTGCGCAGAAACATTCATAACTTCCTTTGGAATTCTTGCAGTCCTGGGTGCATGTTCCAAAGATCTCACATTCATTGATATCTACACATAAGTGGAAAAAAGATACCTAGAGTTTAATCTTCCATGTGTTAGTCAGCTTTGCTCCATGAAGTGGTAGGCTTTTCTCTTCCTAACATAATTAAAGGATCAGTAATCTAGTAAATGACCATTTAAAGTCACTTTTTAACAGAACTCCTCATCACTCATCTATTATTTAACATAAGTCTTAACTACAGATTGCCATTAACTGCATAGCTCCTGTTTATCAGATCATTGTTCAAAGACATACTTTTGATCATGTATTTTTGGGTTAAATCACCAAGGAAAGATAAAAGACGATGTATGAGTACAAGGAGATATAAGAGAAAACCCATCTTGAAATGATGAAGCAAAGGTACCTCTTAATCCCTCAGAAACAAAGAAAATCACTATCCCAGCAGGAAAGAATGTGAGGGATGGCCTTGAAATGTGGTTAATAAAACTACCCAAACTGTCCACAGGGGCTGGGAGCAACAGACCTGCTCCCAGAAGTGGTAAATGCTCTCATCGAAATACACTGAAATGGCACCTATGAAGATACTGCACTAGATGACCACCAACACTGATCTTTGGGTAAATGCCTCACCATGTTTTACCTGCATATACTCAAGGTTAAAACATGGCACAACAAACCTTTATTGAAGGTCTGTTCTGAAACAGAATGAAACGAGAGTATAAACTTCAGTAAGTTTCCTTTCAACAGGAAAAAGCAGCAAAATTTCTATTCTTCAGGTTGCAAAGACGTGCAACAATGAGAGAGTAACAATGTCTGCCTATAGCAAACAAAAGCCTAAAACATGTCTGAATTTGGGAGCCACTTCTTTGGTGAATGAGGCCTACATGTTCGAAAACATTATTCAGCAGCAAAACATGTCAGAAAACATCTGGTGAATGTATAAAAATCCTGTTTTAATGCAAGAATGAGCAGTTACATTAAAATGATGAAGTGACAGGTCACTGAACATTTATCAGTGAGAAGATGTTTAGAAGATTGAAAATACCATCACAGGAGTTTCGGTTAAGTTCACTGGCCTTGTACCCTGGCCTACAGGAACAGATAAAGCCTCCTTCATTCAAGTTGGTACAGTTATGCTCACAAATATTTTCTGCACAAGTTCGTTCTGTTCCAGGATCTGAAAAAAATGTAAATTAGACAATTATAACCAAAAATAAAATGATAAGGGGGGACATAACTTCGATCATTGCTGTTTACTTCAAAACTACTTTCAAGGATAAAGTTAGTTTCCTTTTCTTCTAAGTGAAACTTTCAATTAATGTGAATAGCTTTTCTTTGTCTAAGGGATAACTATCTAAAAGAGGGTGGTAAGTGCTGGTCAAGAGAGCTCTCAGCTAAGACTGGTTTCATCTGCAGAAGTGAGCATGGTCAGGATAAGAGCCATAAGCATTCAAGCTCACCCTCAAAAGAAATGGCATTCAACATTACCACCAATATGAAGAAACTGCAACTATTTTAAGAGATTTGAGAAGGTCATTGTCTCATTTCTACCATTGCCAACCTACCTCTTTCTCAAACTACCAGTCCCTTCTTATCACTTAAATAGAAAACATATCACACATAATACAGACCCTACGTTATTTATATCTGGAAATTAAAGATGACAGCTTGTCCACGCAGCACCTAATCTAAAGCCTATTGAAGTCAATAAAAGTCATTGCACAGAATTCACTGCCCTTTAAAACATGCTTATAACAGAAAAGAGAAGTCAGGGATAATACATCGTAACATGTAATAGATAATGAAAATTATACTATTCTCAAAGTACATATAGGATTATGCTGATTCTGACATATTCTATTCATATATGCAGTACTTTGAAACTCAGATGTCCTATATGTAAGCGGAAATGATTAAAAATATGTTTGTTGACAGAGCATGAAAAAAGATACAAATATATGGCAAAACTTTTACATTAGGCTGATTATCTCCTTCGTACACCTAAATCCCAGTGCTAGTTAAATTAAGCTAAAATACCTCGGTTTTACAGATAGGTAGAAGCATAAATCCATTGTACACAAACACACATAAAGAGTTTCTCTTTTCTCCATAACCCAGGTATTTGATATTGGAAAGGACCTGAATGTTATCATCAGATCTGTGTTCACATCTATCCACAAATGGTAGAAAGCTGACTGCCAGAAGGTGTCTTTGATTTGCACTGTGTTATATCTTTCTTTTCTTTCATATTTTCATCAAGTCATTCCACTATGTTCTATTACTTAAAGACCATTGGGATGTTACGTGAAACTGAGAAACCACCTGCTTCAAAACAGACTGCATTATAAGCTTCTGAATTGTGTGTGCTTTGCAAGCATGCTGGACTGTAAATCATCAGTGTATCATTTGGCACACTTTCCTTTGAAGCCATCGAAGCCTGAAGAATTGAAATTGCAAGTACATGCTTGTACTATCACTCTGCAGCTTTTTTATCAATATATTGATATTTATATCAATATATATTGACACAATAAATGTTAGGTTTTTTTCCAGAGATTCTGTCAGAATATTCTCTCTCTCCACTCAAATAAAGTTCAAGTCGAAGTTTTTGCATCTGAATGGCTGCTAGCAAATTTATGATGCATACTTAAAAAAACTTGTGAATGCACAGAGAAACTGAGAGGGCCCTCAGTCTGAGTACTGGGTGTCCTTACAGAACTCTGTGGTCATGTTTGCACACAGGAAAATAGAAGCATCTCAATATACGATTGGTTTCAACAGGGCTAGAGCAACCTACGCTGGTGCAGAGTCTGCCCCAGAATAATTCTGTACATTGGTCTACTACAATTATGATTTAAATATCCTGGTATTCTAGCCCCCATAATGTAAACCATTTCAAAACAAGGTCAAACTCATTTTTGTGATGCATAAATACTCTGAGCCTAAAATGAATTTCTTAGGGTTTTCCCTGAAGAAGAAAAATAAAAGATATAGCCACGGATAATAGGATAATTCTAGTGCAGACTAATTGAAAATTAATATTTCTTAGTGTTCTATTCAAAAGCATGCAGGTACTGCTTTCAGTTTCAGAAATTCTTATTCCAATATTACTATAATATTCTATTCTATTGATATTACTACTTACTGCAGCCGATTTCATCAAAATGGTCTCCACAGTCGTCATAATTGTCACACACATAATGTAGAGGAATGCAATTTCCATTACTGCACTTGAATTCATCAGTTGTACAGGGTCTTGGGGTTGGTTCTCTACCTACAGTTGAGAAGAGAAACACTCTTCTATCATAAATTCAGCTACGCAGTACCAACAGGTAGCAGCACTACAGCACATTGCAGATGAGGAAGCTGATGCAAACTGTTAAAATGATGACTACAGTGATTCAGGAAGTCTCCTTTTTATAAAGACAGAAGGTAGACTCTTCTTGTTAAGTATTGCTTAAGAGTTGACTAAACTTTCTTTTAATAGTGCTAACCAATCCTTTAACTCTATACTTCATACAGTTACTCCAGACTTTAATAGATTACTTAAGAGCTGTTAGCAACCTAAATTTAAAAAATACTGTGTAATAAAGCCAAAAAATAATATCAGTAAGCAATCAAAAACATAATTAAAATTGATAATACAAAAATCAACATATTCAGAACTTGATAAGGTATTTGAGGGCAGAACTCTATAGAATATTAACAGAGTTTCTGCAGGATTTGGGCCTAAAAAGTAGCAATGCTGTTCATAACATAACATAACAGTGACAAGAATTAAGAAATAGACATTTCTCTGTTTAAAAAGTCCTAGTTATCCATCCCATCCTTATTTCATGATACAACCAAACTCTTTTTTTCTTCATCATTTTAAGTGAGTTCATAATAAGCAGCCAAAATTTAACTAGTGTTTGTAATAAAATACAATTCAATTTTTGAAAACAATGCTTTGTACTTTTCAGGCAAATGATTGTTGATTTTTGCTACTTATATGGTAGCTGCAAATATGTAGTACCAATAATCACAGTTCAAATTATTTCATGCTGAGCTCTAATTTTCATAGATTTAATTTTTACATTTCTGCAGGACTTTGGCATTATCTAACATTAAACACATCATGGTTACTGAATTTGCTGGTCAATTTTATATAAACATACAGTGTTCCTCTTTCTCATCACTTCCATCTCCACAGTCATCTTCCTGGTTGCACAGCTCATGACCGTATATACAGCGATTGTTTTCACATCGGAAACGGAATGGAGGTTCACAAGGAATATCCACTGAAAGCACAGAGATCAAGTCAGTCATACTTTGACACTTAATGCCATTAAGCCACAAATTATCCCAGTCACTTCTGTCTGGTACCATTGATGTTTTTCCTATATCTTAAAAAGTACTGTGGGGACATTCTGGCCCACAGGAAGTAAATTATCTCCACATTTCCTTAAATGTGGCATAAAACCTGTGATTGTATGTCAGGCCATTACTTCAGGGATAACTTCATTACTTCAGTAAACTGATGGAAAATCCAACATGCTAATTAAGCTGCTATTTAGTGTATAACTTACAATAATTATTTAATCAATACTTCTAACATCTCATATTTTTAGAGCTAAAGTCAGGACTCCTCATCCCTGTTTAGAAAAATATCCTGACTCTGCCGAGAGCTTTAAAAGCTCACCGCCTTTAAAAAAAAAAAAGTTCTCTAAATTTTCTCTTTAATTATAAACCAATGTTTTGGTCTTATTTTATACACTCAGCTTGAAAATATTGAATAGTGTCCCTATGTCTTTGCTAGGTTTCTCCCTACTTTGATAACTACATATACAAACATCTGCAAAGCAATGAAAAACATATAGTAGAAGGATGAAGCAAACGTAAAGGTATATGAAGCAAAAATCTCAGCATCATCCTGAATGAAGTCTGTGAGAAACTCCAGTGAAAACAAAATATTTAAAATTTACTATTTATTCTCTCTATTGTAAGTAGAGATTTTATTATGCATGTGAGCAATATTGTTCATTTTACTGTAATTATTCCCTCTTACAGCAAAGGTGAAGTTCTTCATCAGAGTCATCTCCACAGTCATTATCACCATCACATTTCCAGTATGGCTGGATACACACATGGTTTTTACATTCAAACAGCATGGGTGGACAATATGTGCCATTAGGATATCGTGTTGCTGAAGAAAAGAAATGTATTATGAAATTCTCATTTAAAATGGCAATTTGAACTTTTTCCAAAAAACATTCAGGCAGATGCTATCATTATTTTTTCCTTCCATAGCTTCTTCTCCTTAGAAGGAAATGGAATATGAGGCACTACAAGGATTTACAGGGACAAGAGATTGCAAGGACTGAAAACTTCTTGGTAGCTGTAACATAATTAATTCAGGTTCAAACAGAAAATGAAGTAACAGAAGTTACTCCCCAGAGGCTTTGGGAAATAAATTGTTATGAATTTTACAAATACTATTTGCAGTTGCTACTGACAATATATTTCAGTAATTAAGAAAATAACAGAACTGGCACCAAGCCTGAATGACCAAAGAAGTACCTAAGGCATCTAATCACAAATGGACTTATGTTGGTATAGTAGAAAATCTACTCAGATTCTGTAAAAGCTATGAAAAAAATGAACTAGATCAAAGAGAAACCACAAATATGACTCTGCCAACACACGTAAACAAACCACATCCTTGCCCTTTCAACAGCTCCTCACATGCTTTTCCCTCCCTTTAAGAAAAGCCAGATGTTATGTAACTCAGATTCTGATAGATTAATTGTTACGAAGTAAATTTCAGGATGCAGTTACCATCACTAAAATAAAGGTAGTGTTGTACAGATGCCCCTTCTCACTTAAACCACAGGTGTTAAGATCAAGTGCATGGGAAGATGCATAGAACAGCCCGGATACCAACACGAAGGGAAAGGAGTTCTCCCTGGTACTGAAGCCCACATCATTCGGACATACAAGCAAGAATCAGCACTTTAATAGCTCCTAAGAGGCCAACAACAGCCAGCACAAGTAAGAGCACTAAGGTGATATCTTCATTCCCCACAGAAATGATACTTTATGTGTAGACAGTAGCCATGTGTGCAAGCTACAATTTCCAGATGTTTCTTCACAGTAGATCAATATAGAGAGAAAACAGCTGAAAATAAAAACATTTCATTTCATTGGCTTCACTAGTACCTTAGGAAACTGTATACACTCCTTTGAGCATTACAAAAAACAAGCCCATTACAGAACCTTGCTACAGCACAGAACGAATGGAAACAATGGATCTTGGAATGTGAATAGGATAGTCAAGAATTTCAGTTCGACCATGTGTATCTTCTCCTGGACCATCCTTGCATTAATTTCCTAGAATTATGAATGCATTTACAATTAATGTAAGAGATGGCAACCCATATATGAAAAGGCTGATTCAAAATATTACACTTTTCCTGAACTTTACTGACATCTTAGAGTTGCAGGGCTGAGTACCTCTGAGGAGTCATGTCACTTAAACAGAAAAAAAAAAGCACAAGTCTTTCTGGAAGTGAGCTCAGTGAGCTCCAATTGCAAAGCTTGAAACTCACGACAAGTTGCTTCATCAGAGAAATCAAGGCAGTCTGCGTTTCCATCACATCTGAAGCGCTCTGCAACACAGTGTCCACTCTCACACTGGAAATAACCTGGGTGGCAGGTCCTCAGCTCTGGAAAGATTCAGAAGTAACTGTTGAAATGTCTTCTCATTCAAATCAAGCTGAAATGTCTATTTTTTCAAAAACAACAGATTCCTTAAAGACTGCAAAATCCCAACTATTAAAATTGTGGTATTCTCTACTTCTGGTAGAGAATTCCCGTAAGAGATCATTTTGCAGAATAACTTATCACATTACAAGCAAAAATGTGTACACGTGACGATGTGCCATCCAAAGACAATACGCACCACAGTCACGTTCATCTGAATTGTCTTCACAGTCATCATCATGATCGCATATCCACCGGGAAGGAATGCAACGCAAATTGTCACAACGGTATTCACTTTCTGTGCATTCCCGAGGACCTTCATTTAAAATGAAAGTACAAACTTGTGAAATTTCTCAGCTAAAGATTTAAGCATCCTCATTAACATGCCTCATCAAAACAGACAGAAGTAATACTGGCAGATACTGTGATATAATCACAAAAATACCTAAATGATATTAGAATAGCATCCCAGCATACTCTTTACATTATGTTAAACATTTTACGTTGTCCCTCCTGACAAAGATGAGGGCACTCCATTGCAGATGTTTTTTCATCACAAAGTTATACAGAAAAAAGTCCATGCTCATTGCTTAAAGAACCATATATTCCTACATTTGCACACAGGGCAGAATTCAGATGGTCCTTCCTAGCGGAAAACAGGCTATGTGCGTTATTATGATGACTGAATTTATCAGTGTTTTTATGCATCCAGAATGCTTCCTTGAGACAGCACTGTGAGAGTTCAGCTATGAAAATACAGGCTACAGAGTGAAACAACAGAATGGTTGCAGTTAAGAGCTATCTATCTGCCCTGTTTTCATAAGAAATAGGAGGCTAGTTAAGTCAAATGCTGGACTATATAATGAGAGTCAAGAAAGAACTCACTGCAGTTGTGCTCATCAGACTCATCTCCACAGTCATTATCTCCATCACACTTCCAGCGTAGTGGGATACATCGATGATTGTCACAGCGGAAATCTCCAGAAGGACTGCAAGTCATCTCCTCTGCAGTGTACACAGTTTGCCAACAAAAAATGAGACCAGTACACATTAGCATAGTCTTTGGATAAGATGGAATACACAGAAGATAATGGAAGCCAGAGATTTTCTTGACACAAACTGGCTCAAGTAATAGAAGAGTGATAAAGAAACAGCTGAAATAATTACGAAGAACTGGGATGGAAACACAAAGAGAGAAACCTTGTGCTATCAAAGTAAAAGAATGATTATTGCTCCTTGCAATACAATTATTCCAGAGTGAGGGGAGCCCTAACGGATCCCCACCCTCTCACTATCCACAGAAGAGTAACTTATCACTAATTAATCCAATGGATGGATTGTATTAGCCTAAAAATAAAGAGCCCTAGGAAACAAAAGCATTTCTTTTCTGAGTAGAGAAGCATGTTTTTGGTGACTCAGAGAAAGACATACATTTTTATAATTCTACAAGCAGAAAAAGAAACTGACAGGGCATACTGCCTTCATAGAGTGCTAATCTTTTGAGTATTCTCTGGTTCTGATATGGTGATCTGATGCCCTCTAAGCTCTGTGTGCAAGTGTTTGAGGAGTTTCAAAACAAATACAAGGTTCTGGGATGTATGATGGTATATATATGGTTCCCATATTGATGGTCTCAACAGTGTAGGAGGTAAGTTGAGTAACTGTAAACAATGACAGTTTTAATTGTCTAGAATAAAAGTTTGCAGAAGCAGAAATATTTCCTGTTTCATTTGATGACATACCAGGCAATAATAAAATCCTGATCTTCAGGGCTTATAAACATGTGAGTAGCACACTGAATTGCTCCACACAGAATTTTTCTAAAGACAAATAACTATCAGTGTAATTAATTGGTATCAAACAAAATATGCCCAGGTACATTATTACGAGAAGACTTTCAGAAAACCAGGTGTTCACATCTTGGAGAAATATTCTAGGCACAAGGTTATGTTGAAATGACCTTCTTCTCCAGACATACCACAGCCTTGTTCATCACTGTTGTCTCTGCAGTCATCGTTCCCATTGCACACTGCCCACAACGGTATGCAACGGTAGTTGGTTCTACAGCTGAATTCTGTGTGGTTGTCACACCGATAGGCAGGGCCCACTGAAACACAAGAGGCAATTGTCAAAGGAAGTTGCATTACTTAGCCAGAAAGCTGCCCTTCTTGCTACATGATTCTGACTTTAAAAATCTATTCTGGTGTACAGTCAACTACTTCTACTAAAAAGAGTTATCTGCTAGCTTTGTTGTAAAAGAGAAAGCATTAAATTTATCTGATTTTACTATTCTTTCCTACCTATGCTGCTTGCATTCTGCATATGCTACAAACCCATGGCTGGTTCAAATCATGTTCAGTGTGTTTTTCCCTGAAACACTTAGTGCCAGTAATTGTGGCAATAGAAGCCCCAAATCTGGAAGCCAGAAGAGGCGGCTTGTGCTCAGATAGCACAGTTAAGTCACAGGTTCTTCCAGATGGCCAATAGCTCAGAGACACACGTTGGAGCAGATAAGAAAGTCCCAATGTTGAGTGAAGGCTAGACATTTGCATTTGTTCTCCCTGCAAACTTTTGTTTACAAAACACATGCCTATTGTTATGAGAAACTTCAGCTTCGAGAGATGAAACTTACTTTGTTTTCCTAAAAAGTATGACATGTCATGCATCAAAGTGGGGCAAGGTAAAAATCGGTGAAATGGCATTCACTGATTCCACATAGGCTTATACCCTTTCTCCCCAAATGTTTCTACAGTCCAAGCAAAGGACCCTGCTAGCCTCAAGGAGGTCAGAGTGGGACCGTGCCAGTTTTTGATAACCTGGCCAGCAGGTTATAAGCCTCTTCCCCTTCAGGAGTAAGACAGCAGTGCATTACCATACAGCCTCTCTGTCTTTCTAGCACTCTTTACTACATGATAGCAGTAGCTTGCAGAAAATATTCCTTTCCAATAAATTTCCAGCCTCTAGAAAATTAAGTAATGCAGTTTGCTCAGCTTTCGGTGCACTATAATGTGGGCAGCCTACTACAGCTAAATGCTTACTACAGCTATGTGCTTACTGCATTCGTGGAATGGCTCATCAGAGTTATCACCACAATCATCATCCACATCACACTTCCAGGACTGTGGGATGCAGCGGCCATTGTCACATTTAAACTGGCCTGGAGGACAGGTTCTACTGGCACAGTGAGTACTATCTTCATCCGAGTTGTCACCACAGTCATCCTCTCTATCACACTGCCAGGCTTCTGGGATACATCGTTTATTGGCACACTGCCACTGATGGCTCTCGCACTGATGGTTAGCTGAAAGAACACAGATTGCCTGTTAGAATGTTACTTACAGGAATGGTCTGCTGCTGCAGTTTGATGTCAAATGAGTATGTTTTATGTCACGTGAGTATTTATAATGCCTGCACCAAAAATTAAAAGAAAGACCTTAAAAAACTCGAATATCAGTATCTACTTGCCCAGTTAATGTAGAGATTTCTAACACTGCATGCCACATTTCGCAAAGACATTTTAAGTCAAGCTCCCTAAAGCTCTACAATTCTTAGGAATGAGACAGGCATTAGCTTCTCCTAAGACAGAGGGGAGTAAAGATCCAGCATTCAAACATGATTGAGGCAGGGGTGCCCAGTCACTTAAAACAAGAACTAAGTGACACTGTGGCCCTGGGCCATGTGACCATTTCAGATGTACATTCCCTGATGAGCCTGTTCCTCTGAGCAATTTCTGGCATACATGTCAGAAAACCTGGCAGAAGGCCATTCTAATGTACAGCCTCTACCTCCGAAGGGCAAAGCCGTGCACTGTATGCTAATGTTAGCAGTGCTGGCAGACTAGGGGAGCTCTGAAGGGCTATGAAAATGGAAGTCCATCCTGCTCTTGGCCTCCAGACTTTTTGTGTCTCACTGGACACCATCCTACAACCTTTTTATATATACTGCCAAACTGTTTAAGAGGAGACAATACAATACAATTTCCATACATTTTCTAGATTAGGGGATTCTTTTCCACGCACGAGATAATGAGCAGAAGCAACGATATAGACCCAAACTGAACTTTAGTCTACCCGGTGCATTAAAATCAGTCACACATTACGCAGCTGCCACATTTCTACGTATTTAATATTCCCCTGTGCCACACTTAGGAGCTCAACTATTTCAAACTCAGGTAGAATTGACATTTCATTTAATTACATCATTGTCAGAAACACTTTGCTAACGGAAAGCAATGAAACTATCAATTATACAACCACACTGCTTTGTTTTTCCTGGATATTACTAGGTTTGTAAGTGCCAGAACTACATTATTTACAAGAAGAGGAATAAGGCTGTGCTTTTTAAATTTGACACAAATCTGTGAAAAAAGATAGGTTTTTAAGGAAATCACACATTATTTCAAAAGCATAATTAGACTATATTTCTAAAAAGCTGCCATGACACACGGGTCTCTAAAACAACCTTCCTACATGCTTTGGATTATGTGCAATGCAGAATGTCAAATAATTTCATCCCATCATGCAACGCTCTTGAATATGGGGACAATTAACAAGTCTGATGGACTCATCTGGGCATTAGGAAGCTTTAGGGTCCTCATATGCAGCATGGCTTTACTCTGGCTAAAACAAAGCTGGTCCTATTTCTGGTATTTTATACCTTAGGTTGTAATTTACATCAGCGCAAATCTGACTCAAATGTATAGAAAAACATTTGTATTCACATTCAGTAGCATTTTTGCTCTCTTTTACCCTGCTTTTGCACTGAGAAAAATCACTAATAGGTGCAAGACAATAGAAAATTAGGCTTTGTATCTCTCTAACTCACCTTTTCATTTGTAAAAGGGGAATAACGATTCCAAAGTTTATGTACTGCTTACAGGTTTTGTACAGACAAAATGTGCTTAAAATTATTACTGATAACATACCACAAAGTACAGGATCTTCATCTGATCTGTCATGGCAATCTGGCAGGGTATTGCACAAGAAATGTGGACTTGTGCAGTTCCCATCATTACACTGGAACTGACCAACAGGACAGTATCGGTGTGGACAGGTAGGGGGCTCATCAGAGCCATCTCGACAATCCCTCTGTCCATCACATTTCCACCAGATAGGAATACACCTACAAAGACAAAATAATGTTTTCTTTAATGAGAAAGAGTCTGTACAGATATGCAGCCATCCTTTTACAGCATAAAAGGCAGTCTTTTCTCAATGTTATTTCCCAAAACATTTAACTTCCAAGACATCTTGAGTTTCATGTCTTCTGCTTCATAAATTGTAGGTTAGCAAAATATGCAAGAAGACTGTCACCAGAAACAGATGATGCTGGTGACTCTCTAGAAGGAAAGTCACAGTAAATTAATACAGAAGGACTGAATTTTAAAGTATATTCGTGACAACTGTCACTCATGCTTTTTACTCAGCACAGCAGCTCTTATGCTACCCATTCCTCTCCCCCCACCACAGTCATCTCAAAGAACAGGGTCAGAAATGTGTCCCCACATTAGATAAATGACTTTCCTGGGAGACAACATATATTTAACAGTTAAAGACAGAAACCAGTATGTTGCAAGAGACGTACAAAAAGTAAGAGAAGGTTCCAGTTTTGTGAATTCACAAAAAATGGTTTCTGGAGCTACATGTCACTAACAACCCAAACTTCATTACATCAGCAATATCATGTAACAGGAAGAAAAGGAAAAAATATTCCATTTAAACAAGCAGTCTAGAAATATTTAGCCAAAAATTAAGCCTGTCTGATCCTGGCTTTGTCTTTGCCTGCACATTACAGAATCACAGGGACACCAGGAGAAAACCCTACTTTCATACCCTTTTGAAAAGCCTAAGCTGTAGAATATATCTTTAAAAAGACACTGAAGAAAGATGGCGAGAGGTGGACTTACCTTTCAGTGTCTGCACAGAGAAACTGGGTGCTAGAGCACATTGGAAGGCAGTGGGCTGTACTGTCAAACTGTACTATCATGAAGTTATCAGGACATTCACAGGAATAACCCTGACCACCAGCTTTTATCAGACAAAGATGGGAACAACCACCATTGTTGGTGCCACAAGGATTATTAACTGGTAAAACAAAAGAATAAATATTACCATACTTTGCAAACCCCAGGACACAAATGTCTCAATCTACAATAGTCTCCTCTAATACTGTATGGAGACTACTGACATCACTTGAAAAACAAAACCTAGATAATTAGGCACTCAGAGAGAGAAATATGTATGATCCTTTTTATAGGAAACAACTACTATTGAGTTATGATGTTTTAGAAACTAGTTTGAAGCTATGCATTTCCAGTCTGATTCTACTTCATCAGCTAATCAAAGAAAAGACCATTTATATATGTAAAGTAAGGACCTAAATTTATTCTGTGCCTTTTATTCCCCTCAGCAAAGGCAAAAGCAGAGTGCACTCAGCACCCTTTACAATTAGTCTCCAGATAATAGTTGGCCTTCTAAATGCAAATCTAATTCTGTTTTCTCACCAAATGGCTGTCTGTATGGATGGTAGACATGGATGTCAAATGGCCTGTGTGTGGTGTTCACAAGAACAGTCCTGTCTGACCCATCATATTTATTTCCCTTTTCGACAGTTCTTGTGTTCCAATCAGTCCAATATATCGTGTCTTCAAAAATTGTAATTGCAAATGGATGAGGTAAAGTCCCATCATATACTGTGTGACGATGATGTCCATCCAGGTCAGAGTACCTACACAAAGAAAAATATGTGCAAAACACTTAATAAAAGCTAGAAGATCTTCTCATCTTTATTATATATGCTTACAGTACTTCATTATTGGTGACCAGGATCAATGCTTAGTTAATGGTGGCACTGCAGCTTCTTTAGTCCCATGATGGAGCACTGTTCTCAGTGAATTCATTTAAAGATATGCAGAAAAGTAAAACAGGTTATATTAGGCAGAGAAATGGAACGGAGAAACATCCACTGAAAGGCAGAGTCCTCC
Source organism: Dromaius novaehollandiae (assembly GCF_036370855.1). Lineage (NCBI taxonomy): Eukaryota > Metazoa > Chordata > Aves > Casuariiformes > Dromaiidae > Dromaius > Dromaius novaehollandiae. The sequence goes on from NC_088104.1 coordinate 22,936,654, forward strand.
CACAGAAGTATATCAGCTAGTCTAATGAAGTTTTGTGTATTTGCTGTCTTACAGCAGGTTTATTGTTTTTTTGTCATAAGGGAGAGCACCCCAGGTGATTCAGACCGCTAATGATGGGACACTTAAGACAATATGCCTCCTATATTCCTAGATTAGTGGCTCCTCTGATAAGGTATTTTTAATAGGATTTTATATTTTTATTATGATCTTGCTATAGGGGGAAATTATGAAATACGAGACAGACAGACAGACGGAGAGAGAGACAGACAGACGGAGAGATTTACATTTAATTAATATATATTTTAAATAGGGCATTTTAAGACTTCAGTGTAGAAAAGGCTTGGTTCAGTTTGGGCACCTCAGCAAAGATGAAGTGGCATATTCCAGGACAGACTGTGAATCTTTTTACTACCATTTCTCAAAAAAATGCGGACCACTTCTTCCAGTGGGACCTAAAATGTATATAGGCACTATGCTACTGTGGCATCTAGTGATTCATACCATCTACAACCTCTGGCTTCCTATAAAGTCAGCAGAAAGAAGTAACTATGGTGCTTACAGCATCTATAAACGCTACCACTGACATCCGATAGGAACAATTATTCAGTTTCTTTACTCTTCTCTGTGTACGTACTCAATGTAATTCAGATGGGCATCTGCCCAGTAGAGCTTGTCGTTGGTGTAATCTATGGTGAGTCCATTGGGCCATTCTAACTTGGTAGAGATAATCACCATCTTGTCTTTGCCATCCATGCCCACTCTTCCAATATAGGCTCGATCTGCCCAGTCTGTCCAGTAAATCTGTCTGTTCAAATGAATGTTTATGGTTAGGATTGTGCTAAAAATATGCTTAAATAAATATTAGAAGACACATGTTGAATATATGGTTTCCTGCAGAAAAACTAAAGAAGAGACTGAGGAAGATGAGAAAAAGGTTAATATATTTGTATGTTACTTTAACTACTAGAGCAGACAAGTAGTTGTGTGTGACCACAATCATCCTCAAAGGATACAACTGGCAGATGCATTGTCTATCAGACCACACACATTTCTATCAACCTTTTTAACTTTTCCATCAAAATCTCCTTGTCCACATGGGACCAAATTCCACTTTCAATGGTATCTCACAGCCCTGCATATATACCTAAGAAAGGCAAGCTGCTGTTTTTCCTAACTTACAGCTAAGATCTAACGCCACACAAATCTAAGTGCAGACAGCCAAAATTTTCTTCAGATTTTCAGAGTCATCACAAGACTATTCAACAAAAGGAAGAAAAAGTGCTCTTGAAATGTCATACCCGTATTTTGGATGAACAATAATTGCTCTGGGGTACTGAAAGCAGAAAGTGTTGTTGGCATCCACACACCGATCCACCAGTTTTTTCCGGAATCTTCCATCAAGTTCAGCAACATAGAGACAATCTTTGTAGGCATCCACCCAGTAAAGTTTTCTGAAATGTTTTAGAGTTAATTTATATACTCCTATTTATTTGGTTTATTTTACTTCAGAGCATTTTTCTCCTAGAGGCAATATATCCACCATAAAGAACACACATACTATTCTGACATCTCTTCTAGACCACGCTCCAGCTGGCCCTTTTCACTCCTGCTCTTCCTGTATCCATAGTCAATGGCGCGAAATTCAAACTTGCAGTTGTCCAACTGAGTAATAACATGCCATTTGCCCATAGATTACTGAGACTCCCTCTCTTCCCTTCCTCTCCTACCAGCAACGGCCAGCAAAGAGGAAGAGGAAAGCAGACCTGCAGAGCAGTGGATCGTGACCAGGGCTGCAAAGTATTGGAGAAAATCACCATCTCTTCCATGCTGTCTCCTCTCATCAGATCAAACAGGTAAAACAGGTTCTCCTTTGAAAGTTGCTATCTATTGAAATTTGATAGCCTAATTTAAGCTTTACCCAGAATTTTTTAGCACTCCTATTACTTTGCTTAGAATTATCCACAGCTGTAATCAAAGAAAACATGCAAAAAACCCCTGAAAGATACAGAGTCTGCCTACACCGCCCTGACCAGTGGCCTTCCCACCAGGGAGGAGTGGAAAGGTCACCTCCCCCACCTACAGCTTCTGTCATCCTCCAAGCATCCCCCTGTACTAAAAGTGACTGGAACAACTCATCTACCATCATATATCTTCCTTCAGCCTCTCTGAAACACCTCAACAAAACATGATTGAAGACTTAACTGATGGGAGCTGAATTAATTCAGCACCTGTATTAACAGTGGAGCAGTAGGACCATTTGGACTAAAAATACCTTTTCCTTTCTCACATCTCTGTGAATCGCAAATCATTTGGGAATGCTAGGAACGTTAATCAGCATTAGCCTTAGAGACAAAGGGGTTCAAAAATAAGAACTATAATATAAAAACAACTATAAAAACCCAACTAAATTCACATATTCATATACAGACACTCTCATATACACTCCAAATGTGACTTTTTAAGCCAATCTCATAATTTGGAGAGTCTAATTCATGACATTTGAACTTTTCATGTTGATAGTAATGCAATCAAAAGAAGAGCAAAATCGTATGAAACGCCGCCAAGAATGCTCTCAGAGAGGGCACTACATAAGGACAGAGTCTCTGTGGGAATAAATCAAACTACCTTATGACACACAGCAGGCAATTAAAAAATGACCAAAATGCAAAGTGCTTTACAATCACCTAACCCTTATACTGCACTCCTTACAGCAAGTAAGCTTACAGCAGTTATGGATACTTTTTTCAAGAGCAAAAGAAAGATGCTCTTCACATTGGTACAGAAGCTAAATTCCATAATTGTTAATTGTTACTAACTTCACTAGAATCTAGCTACATGGTGTAGCATATTATTTACATACAGAGTGAGGCCTGAATCCCAACCTCAGCTAGTGCTAGCATAAGAAGGAAGAGACTAAGCTCAGAATCCCTACCCCATCGCCAGATGTAATCCTCTCACTAGCCTGCTTGGCTAGTTCTGTTCAATGACAGTTTCCTAACAAGTCTCTCCCAGGAGTCATATGCACAACATTATCATTGGTGAGACAGTAACTCAGTATAATAGATATGAGAGCATTATAACCAAAAGTTTTAGATAATGCATTAGAATCTGATAAATTTTTCTAGAGTAGTTCTATACTACTGTATTCACAATCCAAAGCTATTCTAGTGCTCTTCAGGAGTTTCACATGAAGGGACAGAAAGACCCTAAGATAAATTCCCTCACACATCATTTCCTTAGTAGACCAGAAGGACAGAAAATATATTTTCTTACCTGCCAACCCAGTCAACAGCGATACCTTCCCCGCTGGGCACATCATCACTTATCACTGCCTCCTTATTTGTTCCATTTAGGAACATTCGTTCAATGACCTTCCTCCCCACATCAATCCAGTACAACCTTTTTTCCACCCTGTCAAAGTCCAGTGCCACCACATTTCTCAGTCCTTGCAAAATGAGAGAGTAAGACTGGCCATCTGCTGTGAGATTTCTCAGATAGTAACGGTTGCTAAAAATAAGGTATGGGGAGATATTACTATTTTGTCGGCAGCTTTTTCCATCGGGCTCCCGGATATAGCCTGGGGCACACTTACAGATGTAGGAGCCAGCTGTGTTCTCACAAATCTGGCTACATACTGATGGAGTTTCATTGCACTCATCTATATCATCACAAGTCCGTTTATCAGACATAAGTTTGTATCCAGGATGGCAAGAACAGTAGAAACTTGTCTGGGTGTCTGTGCAGTCATGATCACACCTACTGATTGAAGGGTCACTGCATTCATTTACACCTGGGGAAGGAAAAGGAATTCTGTTCAAGGAACTGGCTTGCTGAGAAAATAGTGCAGTGATTATTCAGTGTATTCTCTCTCCCTCTCCCTCCCTCCCTCTGAAAATTCTGAATATGAATCTGGACGGGATACAATAGAGGAGCAAGGAAAAGAATGTCAACCAATATAAATTATTCCAGCTCCTTTGAGGTCTATCACCAAACTCATTGAGTGCAAAACACACTTATGAATGGTACATTTTGTAAATGTAAGAGTAATACATAACAATGTATAAACTATATTTACATTTTATATAATTAACTAGTTTTCATGGCTTGTTAAAACAGTATATAATTAATATGATTTAATTAAAACAAAAGATTAGATATATACATTTCTTATAATCCTAAAGACACCTTGGATAGAATATGTATCATTGTAATTAAGCAATTGTCTTAAGAGCTCATTTTTAACAAGCTGCCTAAGCATTTTAAATGGAGTAAGACCATCCAGATAAATCTACACATACCACATCCTTTTTCATCGCTATTATCTAAGCAATCATCCAACCGATTGCAGACTTTAACCATTTCAATGCAGTTTCCATTGTCACATTTAAAATGATGGGGAGAGCAAGTTGCTTCTGGTGTACTACAGAGATGTTCCAGCTCATCAGATTCATCACCACAGTCATTATCCCCATCACAGATGTAGGCCTTGGAAATGCAGCGCCCGTTCTGACAGGTAAACTGGTGCTGTTGACACGCTTCATAGATGCACCCCCTTTCATCACTGCTGTCACCACAGTCATTCCGTCTGTCACATCTGAAGAAGAATGAATACTTTGATCAGTTTTAAGAAGACAGTGACTATAGGGCAGATTGATACACTCACTCTCCTGATTTCTAAAGGAGCTCAGATGTTATTGGCTCCAACAGGACAGACTTTCAAAAATCAGGCCCATATGATACGCGATTTGATCTTGTGAATCCTGCTCCTATTCCCTTTATCCATTACCAAAAAGAAACCTAATGTATTTGTGCAATCAATCAGAAAAACTGATCAGAATCACCTCAAGAGATGGTACTGGGCCCACAAAAAAGTATTAAAAGCCAATGATGAGCACAGGGCATATTAACATACAAAAGGCATTTTCAAGTTAAAACTAACACAGGAACGTAGAACAGACAAATAATTTAACTACCATATGCAAACCTATTTAACAACTAACCAGCACACAAAAATTAAGTTGAATTAGTTCCTTCACTTCAGGCAAATTTTGAGGATTTTCTGCAGTGGCTTCAGTATTTACAAACCTGTATGTGCTTCGGATACACAAGCCATTATTACAAGTGAACTCATTTTCTGTACAAGATCTTCGTGTGCAGTTCTGGTGTTCATCAAAAGCATCACTGCAGTCAGCATCACCGTCACAGACCCATGCCCGAGGAATGCACCTCCTGAGCGGGGGCCGATTATTGGCACACGTGAACTCTGCTGCTGTGCAGTTGCGGTTTGCTGAAACAAAGCATGTTTGCTGAGTCAGCAAGTTGTACTCCATGTACATAACACCACCTCCCAGCCCTGCCACCCGGCCTTAATATCATACATATGCTCTGCTCCACATGCAGAAACAGATACCACTGTACTCTCTCGTATACAAAAGTCATACTCATTCCCACTAATATTCAGTCAGGAGGTTGTCTGTGAGCCAAAACACTTTAGGATTCCTTAGGTAATGCTGGGGTGTGCAGAGCGCTGGATCTTGCTGGATTCTCAGTATAAGCCTTCCATGTGTCAGGCCAGATTTTCCAGCAGCTGAATGGAAATTAGCCCTAGGCTGTCCAATCACCACTTTCTTTGAAGTATTTTGTGCTCCAGGGAGCAGAGGGAGCACCACTGAACTGAAATAGGACAAAGACTTCAAGTGTATCCAACTGCTGTTAAAGGTATCAAGAAGCAAAATCAGGCTTCCTGGACCTTCTTTCCTTTGTTCACCCTCTGAACAGCCATGCTTTTTTTGCTCACTAATACATAAAGATACTATGTCAAAACCATGTGGATATTAATATGCACAAAATGCAGGGTGCGATGATCAGTGAACTTCAGACTGCTGAAGATGCTTTTGTTGCCCAGATGATATAAACAAACCAGGTTATTTACATCTCCATTCCAACTCACTAATTCAAAGATGAGCACCCACAAAATTAGAACAATTTTTTTTTTAAACCAGAAAAATGTAAAATTTTAGTTCATACTACCTCGTGCTTAACGTTTACCTTTATGGACAGAAAAACTGTCAGAGATTTTAGAGAAAATGCCAGCAGGTCGAACAGAGAAGGTGAAGTATCTCTTTGGATTAGACACCTACCACAATTGTGTCTTTGATCCTCGTCACTCATATCCCCACAGTCATTATCACCATCACAGATCCATGTTGCTGGGATACATCTGCCATCATCACACCTGAACTGGTCGCTTGAACAAGTCCGCACTTGGGGCTCTTAAAAATGAACACAATAACTCTGCTTGTTAAACTAACTTGCACTGCCATGATAATCTACTGAGGAAGGTATTTTAGGGAGAAGCTTATGATACTGAAATGTAGAATGGAAGCTTATGTATAAGAGACTAAATGAAATATTACATGCTGAGATAAGGAGAACAGCTCCTCTTAATAGCCCAGAGTTTCCCTCTAGGTCAACTATACTAACAGCTGCTACAAGTACTGTACTGTTTGGATTATCAGGCTGTCAATCTTGCTAAAGTTCAGAAGTAGCTTGCTCAAGAAACCTGAGACCAGAAAACTAAAATATGAAGACAGGATTAAATTTAACATGAACACATCAGTCAGTACATAATGACCCTGATTTAACTATTATTTATGAACTGAGGATCTAAAGTTGATGTAAGCTGCAAGACATCTTCTTAAGCTAAAGATGTCTTTAAAGATGTGGCAATACTTGCCACCTCTCATCAGTTGACTCACCACCATTACAGTTTTATGAAGACACAGGAGGCTTTACATCAAGAGTTATCCATTGTGGCAGTTAAGAGGATTCATATTCCACACAGAACCTGTAGTAAAATTACTGACTCAGATTACTCAGTGACTCAGATTACTTAAAGCCACTGAATAAACTGCAGAAAATACTTAGTTTCCATCTTCAATGGATCCAAACTATTGCCTACAAAAGAAACTATTGATTTCCCATAGCCCATCTTGTTTTTCAGTATACACATCTTTTGAGCATACACTTACCACAAGAGGCAGGTTCATCAGAGCCATCAGCACAGTCTATTCCTTGATCACAGTACCAATGAGCAGGAATACAACGTCCCGACGTACAACGAAACTCACTATTTGTGCAAGTCAGTGAGACTGGAAGAAAAAACCTATGTATGACTTCTTTCTTTCTGTTACCCTTCCAACTTGTTTTAAGTTGCTTTTGAATCCATGTTATGCAAAAATATTACAGACCCCAAAAAAGAAAGAGAAAAGATTATGCTAGGAAGGATGTCTTTCCATTGTCTATCGGCAAAGAGTTCTTTGTACAAATTAGCTTGACTTTTCTATGCAAGAATGAAACTAATTCTCTCCTTAGGTATATGTATCAGCTTATAAGGGGACAGAATTTGCCATGGAAATAAGATTGCACACAGTGGTTATAAATATGCTCTACATTTATATTTGAGACTTGTGCACAAGAAACTGAACACAGTCCAGTGTCCTCATTTCTCTAGTGCCCTAATCAGGCAGTAGGAGACTTTAGGCTTTACAAGCAATCAGAATGGGAAAGTAAGGAAGTAACATCTCATGGCAGATACTGCTTTCCTTGTTCTCCCACTCATTCTTCTTGACTTGCAGGTAGGAATCTTTTCTTAATGCCAGTGACGAACTGTAGACTGAAGACTGTAACACTGAATAGTTCCAGCCAAGCACTGCGCAAATATTTCTTCTTGTATTCTGGCAGAGCCCTTTGAACCTGGTACGTATATTGGGCTTGATAATTTCTTCAGTAGTTACTGATATTTTCCTGTACCATGTGATGGTTCCAAGATACCAAAAAGGACCTAGCCTGGCCTTCTGATTGCTCTTAGATGTGTCATTAATGATGGAGAGTAACATGCTCGCTTAGCAAGATCTTTGAGCTTCTTTCATCCCCCATCCTCCCTTTCTCTCATTCTTTCTTTCCCCTTTCCCTGCACTTCTCAATTTAAGGATCAGTAATCCCAGTGCTGCTGGGGACTTAAGCTGTGGAAGGGATGAAGCACACCTTTCATGAGCAGAACAAGACTCACTCTGTCTGTATATACAGCGACATTTTCTTTGACACATAGAGGTCAATGCACAAAGTGGCCACATTCAGGTACAAAAACTGAACTCATGTTTTAGAAAGATTATGGCATAGCTACTTCAAGGCAGGTAATGTCAGGAAAATTAGTGCAAGCAAAAATAATCCAGTCAGACAGTACTAAAAGTAAATCACTGTCTATAAATATCTGTTACCTTTTACAAATTGATCCAAGACATTTTTACCTGGGACAAGCACTACCGAAAAACAAATGTGTGCTCTAGTAAGGAATGCTACTTCCTAATTAAGGCTGATAGAAAACTAGATGCTTTTGTACAGTAACTAGAAACTACAATGAAAGATGAAACATATGGTACAGTATACACAGCCACATGAAAGAGCTAAAGGAAACTACATTTAACTTCATTTGATCATAGGAAAAAATAACCTAGTTTTAAAGTTCCAGAAAAAGGCAATTCACTATAACGGTTCAGTTCCAATAACCCCATAAAAATATAAAAGTACAGGCCAGAGCAAGCGAAAGGAATAATCCCTCAAATGGCACATAAAAATGCTGCAAAAAATGATGCTCATTTTTACTAGATAAAAGCACAATTTAGATAAATGAGAGGTACAGTGTATATACCTTACAAATCTACAGTATTACAAAAGGGTAGATGTTCTCAGAACAGTCAGGGTTATGTTGACGGCAAGGAGCAGTGGAATAAATGATTGAAGTGCAGGAAGGTAACTGAGGGCCTATTAACTTACCACAGTGAGTAGGGCTCTCATCACTCATATCTCCACAGTCATTATCACCATCGCACAAATATGTTCGAGGTATGCAAATGTTTGTGCTTTGACATTTTGTAAAACCAGATTGGCAAGTGCGCTCCGCTTTAAGGAGAGAAAAAAAAGCAAAAATTATTAAGAGCTGCTTTTTTTAAAAAAAAAATACCACTAAGCTGTATCTCATTGAAAGATACATAATATTGTTAAAAAGAGTCCCATCTGTTGGAACTCCAATTACATTTTTTGGTCATATACGCAGGTCATATACGCTAATTCATTGTCAGCTGCACCCAAAGGAGACCAAGAGGCTTTAAAATGGCTGAAGTGTCTTTAAAACTTCTAGGCCGAGACACCTGCAAATGGCCTCTTCCCATTGAAAACAACAGCACATTAAAAGCAAAGTAGAATTCTGTGTGTTTTCCTTGACATCCTCCTCTTCAGTACTGGATAATCCTAGGTTTCCTCGGAAAATGGAAATCTGAATGAAAATGAAACCCATGAATACATGATGATAATGAAAATGATAATGAAAATACAAACCATTTTCCTCTCATTTCTGTTCAAATGCTATAATGTATTTTTATTGTTCATGCTATATGGAAACAATTAGGCAATCACTCTTATTGGCAAAAATGCTGACAAAAACATAATTGAAGAAACACATGCCAATACTTGGGGGTGAAGGAATGTAAATTGACATGTATTCACATTCACAAGTAATGCCTGCTTTTGCAATGAACTGGTACTATGTGAATCAGCAGATCAATCATAAATGACTAACAGAGAAAGAATTCTACAAATTTGGATTTCACTGAGAATAAAAAAAAGAAGTGAATCACAAATCATAAATATATTTCAAAAAATCAGTGTGCACACAAAGATGTAAAAAGCACACTCATCTCTAAATACATTTTCCTCACTATTTCTTTAACTCCAGCTATAAGTTTTCCATTGAAGGACTTAATGCTGGTGGCAAACACATACTTAGCTTAAGTGCATTGGTAATCAATATTGAATTAATCACAGTTTATATTTTTAGGAAAACTAACATATTTCATGTTTTACTGATGACTTTCAAGATATATAGGGAATATAACTTAAATAAAACAAATATAAACTATGTCTGTAAAGTAATCACAGTATTCACTCCTGCTGAAGAAAATCATTATAATTAATATAGCATGATACAAACTTAACAATAAAAATCCACTGTCAAACTCAAGGCAAATCCTGCAAAAATATAAGCCCTGCGTTGGATTCATCTGAAATAATTCTGTTGAAGTCAATGGGATTACTCGCAATACCACACATATTAAGCACTGCATTAGTATGTGTTGGGTCAAGGCTGGCTATTTAAACTGATAGTTATTATGTAAAATCTCACATTACTCAGGAGTGTATCTTTTAACAATTTAGTCTGCTTCAAAATAATAGAAAGCCAAATATGTAATGTAAATAAATAACCTTCTATCCTCTTTACTGATTGTGTCATAATTCTTCACAACCAAAAAAAGAAAAAATTGCTGCTTCTTTGGTCTAAAGAATCAGACTCAAATATACAATAGGTAATTAGGATGAACTTACGGCAATTTCTCTCATCGGATGTGCCATTATCATAACAGTTGTTTACCCCATTGCAGACATACTGAAGAGATATACACCTTCCATTATTGCAGGTAAATTCTGTATGGGAGTCACAAGTTCGGAACAGGCAGCCAACCTCATCACTGTTGTCTCCACAGTCATTGTAGTGATCACAGCGGTAATGATAAGGTACACATCGCCCATTGCCACAGGTAAAAGCTGTTGGCTGACAAGTATGAAAAGCTGCAGGAAATAAAAAAGAATAATAAAATACATGGATAAAATGCAATCTCAGTTCTCTGACAAAGTAGCAAGTAAAATCACAATATTTCTCTTTTTACCTGCCAGGGCAAACACAGCAGCAAAACGGACTGCATGAAAAGTAAAATACACATTTGAATTAAACAAAGTAGAAATTGGGTATGCATGATACAAAGTCAAACCTAAAGCTCTTCTAGATTCTACAGCAAATCTATTGCCATGCAGACCTCATGATGTAAAACAAAGTCTGAGAGCAGGCAAGGGATTATTTCTGATATAAAGCCACATGATGCAAGCCCATGATCATAAAACCATAAAAGCGATACTGAATATAGTATAGGCAGGACAGAAACTACATCATTTTCTCGTGTGTTAAATGCTTACCACACACATGCTCTAGCTCATCACTGCCATCACCACAATCATTGTCGTTGTCGCATTTCCACCGCTCTGAGATACAGTGCCCGTTAAGACATGTGAAGAAACCAGCATCACACCTGGTACCATTATCCACAATACAGTGCTTGTTATTATTAGCTAAATACCAGCGACCTTCAGAGGGACATTGACATTCTGCACCAGCTGGACCTAAATTTATGTTTGACAGTAAGGAACAACAACAACAAAAATGCAAAGATATTTAGTATTGATGCTTTAGATGGGCTCCTATGAAACCATTCACAGCTATAACACTGTGAAATGCACTGAAATTCTTGTAACTTCTGTAAGATCTATCTGCTTAGATAGAAATGTGGCTATTGAGGCAGATTTTTATCTCAGTTAAGCATATGCAAACCCATTAAAATCCAGAAGGGTTATTTCAGAGTCCAATAGAGGAACTGAGATCAAAACTTGGAATATCTTAATGTTTGCTTGCTGTCCAAATACTTTCTGGGTGGCAGAAAGACAGCACCTGATGCTTTCAAGTATCAGAGATACGTCGGGTGAGGCTTTACCCTCAAAATTAAAACAAGATTTTCAAAACTTCCATACACTGAACTAACTGATCTTCTCAAAATCAATGCGAAATCAAGTTGTCTTCAGGCGAGATAGATTTTTAAAGGCATTTAAGACACTAAAGATGAAAGCAGCCCATGAATGGGATTTTCCAAAGTCAAGGATCCTAACTCCCAGAAACACACACCACACTAATCAGCCATGCGGCAGATATGCTTTTGGGGGAACAAACTTTTCCTGGTCATCTAGATTAACGACCTGTTGCAGCACTTTGGTTCTCTCCTTGCATGTGCACCCAAGTCTTAAGCTACAAAACGGACAATTATTTCTCACCACAGAGATATAAGTTAGAATCCCGGGAGAAGTGTTTTGGTTTAAATTAAGGAAACTTACAATTTTTATTTGTGAAGATTCGCAGACACAACGTCTGGTATGTTGGCCAAAGTACCATGACCCTGAACTGGAATCATTTTCATTGTACTATATTAATAAAATAAATATTAAACATCTATATACATGTATATTTGTTTTAATTATGAAATATTTCAGCTGTGCCCATGTGACTATCCACTGTTATACTGTGAGTTCTAATACAGGTAATATTAACTGCTTACAGTCATCAAGCATAATAGCTTACCTGGTGCACAGATGTGACTGCAACCACCATTGAACTGGTTGCAAGGATTGGTACACTGCTGCTGCTTACTCTTTGCCCAAACATGAATATCCATCGGTCTCTGTGGCAGATTCATGATCATTACAATCTGATCTGAACCATCATACTTATTAGCTCGGTAAATGCTTCGTGTGTTCCAGTCTGTCCAATAAATGTGCTGATCAAACAACGTCATTGCAAATGGATGCAGAGCAGTGCTAACAATTATCTCACGGTTTGTACCAGTGAGTGTGCATCGCTCAATCTTCTGCCTAAAATAATAAAGATACGATGACAACTTTTCCTGTCTTTTAACAGGACTTCTAAAAAGTCTTTTAACTTTTATATAAACAATGCCTAATTAGCCCTGCAACTAGTAACCACCATTTCAGTAATGTGCACCAATGTCAAAGTGTAGGGTGTTGTTAACCCATACTTTCCAGTAGTAATGCAAAGTAGCAAGTCTGCAATACTGACACAATAATGTACTGTAAGTAATCAGTTTACAGACTGAAATGTTTGAACAACTACTTTATTGAGAGCTAAAATGAATTTTAAATTTCATAAAAGAGTACGCTGTTGGAACGGGTGTGACATTAATGACTTCTTGTACAGGAGAAGAACAACAGACCCAAGAAATGGGAAATGTTTTCATCTCTCTTTTATCTTCTGCAGACCCAAATTCACACAACCAGGAAATACAAGCAAATCCCTGAAATTATAAATACACACTTTCTGCTAGTTCTCGCATATGAATAGAGAAGGGGAAAAAAAGAGTTCTAATATATAGTATGCACATATATATAATAAACACACATTTCTTCCTAGTTAATCTTCCAGTTCTGATTCTACCTTACAAATAGTATTTGCAATGATAAACAAAAAAAACAAGATCTCAAGGATCTCCAGAAATTTAGGTCTCCAACATCAAGTTCTGCAATAGCCATGTTCCCGATTTACGTGGCCCACTCTTCACTTGCCACAGACCATGCTGCTGACTCAGGACTACCTTGTCACTAGCTGTCCCCTTCAGCCATTTCTACTCTAATGACCACTTCAGCAAAGGCCAGTGTGGGAACAAAAGATATGCTGATTCTAGGAGACTCAATGTACACTTTTCAGGCAAAGACATTATTTCTGAAAGTTGTTTGTAAGACCACAAATGTTAGACACTCCTTTAACCACACATATTCCTATTGGAGGTTGTTCAAAGATTCTTTGCAATGAGGATAACACGTGAAGAATTCCTCTAGTAATAGATGAGTTTTTTGAAAGAGAGACAAAGAGCTTTACAGAAAAGAACAGGACAGAGTTAAATGCTGAAAGTGAGATGAAGTACCACCAGCAAATTGAAGACAGCAGAACAAGCATGAACATGGATAAAGGCTGCTCCTTGACTCCAGTTTCCAACATCTTGCTGATCAGACCAGTAACACTATAATGTTAGCATGGCAAGGCTGCCAACGGCTTACTGACAGAAAGAATAGACTTCAGTTTGTCTCTGCTCCATCAAGCATGCCATCATTCAATTGTCCTGCTCTTAATCCTCAACTCTAAAGAGCAGAAAAAGGTAGGGCAGTGTGTATGTTTATGAAGGCATAAAGCTTGAGGTGCTGGGTGGTGTTTATGGAATGACAATGGAATGGAAAAATTCTCTAAGAAGCTGTGGTGCCTTTCACACACAAGCTTTGGAAAAGAATGGCTCCACGCAAGATAAGGAAAAGGAAGTTGTGGGACTAAAGATGTCATACCCTGGTCTTTTTCATCCTGTTAGCAGCTTCTCTCCCCATTCATCATGGAATGGCCAATATCTCTCACCTAGAAATTCTCAAGTGTCTAGTGTTGTTGTTGGAGACTACAAGAGGAAGCTCCACCCTTCACTTCAAGCCACCAAAAGAGTTCTCACAAAAACTCAGAAACACTCCAACAACTTAGTGTTCACAGTAAAAAAAATCACTTGAACTTATTTTATCTAACTCCAAGGCAAATGTTTTAAGTAGTTTTTAACATTCTATAATACAAAGTATCAAATTAAATTGAAAAAAAGAGGGGGGGGAAAAGATGAAAAATAAATAAAGGATAAAAAGTAATCTGATGTAAATCAACAAGCATGCTATTGATACATACAGATTTGCATCAGCCCAGTATAGCTGCTGTTCTTCATAGTCCAGGGTAAGCCCATTTGGCCATATCAAATTGGTGCTCACAATAGGTGTTCTGAAGTTTCCTCCAAGTGTAGCTCGTTCTATCTTTGCATTGGAACTCCAGTCAGTCCAGTACATGTACCTGCCAATAAGATGATTGCAAAGTTACATTTTTAGCAAACAGAGCTCACAAAGCTCATATCTACTCCAGCAGGTATCTCCACCCTGGCCTCTCCCATTGAAGTGAAGAATACAGAAGTACAAGCAAAGAACTTCTTCCTCTATTCTGACCCACTTTTACAAGGGGATTTCCAGCGGGAATAACAGGACTCCACTAGAATGAACTTCAGAAAGGTTTTTCGAGCTCCTGTGAGAATCCTGTGAAGTCAGTTAAATCTTTTTCTTATCTTTCTTCATTTGTAATACAGTGTAATACTGCCCCCAGTCTCTCAGGGATGTTTTGATACTAAATATCTGAATAGTTCTGAGGCACTCAAGAAGTACAATAGAAGGCAAAGATCAGGTAAGACTAAACAGACAGATCTCTTTGCCCTACCACCTGATCATCAAGATACAATATTTTTGAGGAATCCTTGGTTCAAACAAAAACCCTTTATTTCCTCTGTGTAGCCCAGCAAAGGGTTAGTTGCTTGACAAACATCTGCTTTGAAAATCATTGTCTCATTTACCTGCAGTATCTGACTCCAGTCTTCACTTAGTAGAGCCTCACATACTGCACTAGACCTATCACTTCCAGCTGCCTCACACTATTTCAGATTGATTGTATATTTCTAACATACAATCTATGTGTTGCCTCGCATTGCACAGGAGCATACGAATCAGTAAATCAGACTGTTCTCTCCTATTGCTAACATACCAAGATTTGCTGGAAATTTCAGATCTGTCAGAAACCTCCCCCTCTGTTTTTCCTCTAAAAACATTTTGGCACATACTTTATCCCTGCTGTCCATGTGGAAACAGCCTATTCTTCACCCATTTGATAACTTCATTGCCAGAGCTCAGTATCAGAGAAATCTATATTTGGTCTTCTCTCTCTACATTTTTTAATATTACTGCATAAATATTTCTGAAAAAGAGTGTTATGGTTGCATAGTCAGTCACTTCAGAAGCTAAGTGAATGCCAGAATTGCTTGGTTCTAACCCTTCTGCTCCCTGCTCACACAGCTCTGGCACTAGGAGTTAGGGTACTGGTCATTCCTTGGTTCTCCTTCTGATGCCCAAAGCTGCCAGAACTACAGCTGCAGAAAAAGTCCTGCAGCACTGGATGTATGCCCAGCACAGAAAAACTCTTCAGTTAACTTGACTGACAAACCAATTCCATTAACTTCACTGACAAACCTAGGGTTTACTGAGCACGTATAAACATGGAGCTTTCTCAAAGTTAAACTAGCCAAGTGTAAATCTTTTTTTTTTTTTTATGGAATAAGCACTCAATAAATTTCAAGCTCTTACTCCCAAACAAAGGCTTCTAGTCCAAACACCTACACTCATTGAGAAATGTTCTAAAAATCTCAGAAGAAAATTCAAATCTCTGAGGCTGAGATCAACTCGGGAAATTTAAACAAAGATTTACATCTCAAACAGTTATTTGTAGCTGGAACCTAGGACTTAGAAAAGGAAGTACCAGGCAGTCTTAAAGCCCGAACTACAGTTTTACCTGCAATCAAAATATAGTATACAAAGTGCAACACATACCCTCTGCAGGGATCTAATACAATGGCTCTTGGTCGTGGAACCCGGGCAATCACCGTGCGGTTAGAGCCATCCACAGCCATTGAGCTGATAGTCTGATTGAGGTAGTCACTGTAGTAAACTCTGTTATTGATCCAGTCAAAGGCTATGCCATCTGGAGTCCCCAGATCTTAGACACACATGCAAATACACATACAAAAAAAGTTCAGTATAGTACAGTTTCCTGAGATACTGCAATACTTTTCTCCTATTATAATGTGGCGGCTCCAAAGATATTCTTCTCTTTGAAGTGCCATTGGTGTCAATGCAAATTTGCCCATTTAAAATCTAAAGAACTAATACTTTGGACTTAGACAGTTTTTGTGTGTGCAGCAGGGTTACAAAGGGCCTTTTCCTCATGCAGACCTAAGTACTGGTTGATATTCTCCACAAAGTGATATGAATCATCCCTCACTGCATCTCATGCATACAGACAGCTCCAAATAGAGTAGAGATGGATACAGAAAAGACATTCTCATCCTCCTTTTGTACCTATCCTGGAAGGGGACCCAGCCAGTAGGGCAAACAAGCTGTATCCTTGAAGATAGTACAGCAACAGGGAAGACTCAAGATGCAAACCCTTCTGAGCTCATCCAGAGAAGGTGCAGCTCCACACTACCCTTAACAGCAAGGTGTGCTGAAATGAAGACCGAAGATGTCCATCTGTCCAATGTACTCACACAATTTAACAAAACAATTAGCACCAATTACTGCCTTTCTCAAAACACAGTCTGTTGGTCTTTTCAGTCTCTCTCTCAGCTCTGCTTCACGTCACCTCTGACCCATCTCTGAACTGGCCTGATACCTTGCTCTCCCCTCTCTCATCTCACTCTGTTCTGAAAAGCTGCTCCTCCTGCAACATCCACAGGAATCTGATTGGCATTTAACAGCAAGTCTCGGGGAAAACTGGAGATTGTCCATAATCACACTCATTCAAACATTTTAACAAACTAAAACACTACAATAGCCAACATCTTCACAGGCATTTAAATTCTATATTAACAAACCTGATTTTTCTTTTTATACTGATAAAGTGAGAGTATCTTTTTGTTTTTGTATGGTACTTGCTTTAATTTGAGAACTATTAAAAATACGTAATAATATTTAACTAGTTTTACACTTCCATTTCATTGCAATCAAAATGAAATAAGGATCTCAAAAGAGAAAAAAAAAGAATCAGAAGAGTCAAAAGGAAGATTTAATCAGATATCTTAACTAAACAGTCTACCTGGACCAATAGAATAAAAATATCAGCTGAGGTAGCAGGTAGGTGCTGCAGTCCAGTTTTTGCAATATCCAATTACTTTGAATCACATTTCAGTGCACTTACCTGATGCAACTACTGTTGGACTGCCAATTCCTGAGTAAATACTAACATAACTGATTCTTCCCGTCCCTGAAGAAGAACTTTGTGTAAAATATATTCGGTTGTTTATGCTGTCAAAGTCTAGGGCCACTGCAGTTCTTAAAACATTGACTGTGCGGAAGGGGGGACTGTGATTTTCAGGATCCAGGTGGATGCTTCTGAGGGCATTCTCAAGGGCAAAAATCAAGTAATCATCTGTTGAAATGGAACATCTCTTGCCATCACTGCCTAGCATTCCAAAGGCACAGCCACATTTGGGTGTTTGCAAATCAGGCAGGGCAAAACACAGATGGGAACAGTCTCCATTGTTCTCCAAACAAGGATTGTTGTTGATGTCAAGGGGTGAACGTGACTGAAAATCACTGTTGTAAATGGTAACATCCCTTAGCCAATTAATGTTGTCTCGTATAACAGTTGGCTGATCTGTATTGCCTGGCTCCTTGCTGGCTTGGAAGACCTTCTTCAGGTTCCTATCCACCCAGATCATGGAATTTCCAAAGACAGTGATACCATATGGAGTTGGATAGCGGCTGCCGTAACGCACAATTTCAACTTCACCACCATCAGGCTGAATTCTTGCAATCATATCTAAGGAATCATCCACCCAGTAGATGTAGCCATTGCTGTGATCTAGGGCCAAACCTCGAGGTGTGACAATGCCCTCAGACACAAGCACTGTTCTGTTGGTGCAGTCAAGAAATGCACGTTCAATCTTTGGATTCTGTCCATAATCTGCCCAGAACAGATACCTGTTTTTTGGGTCTACTACTATGTGCCTTGGCATATCTACTGTAGTTTTAAGCAGAACACGGCGGTAAGTTGTGTTTAAACGCAAAACTTCTATGAAAGTCTCTGTCAGGAAAGCATTTGTAAAATAAAGATTTCCTGCATTTAAAAAGAAAAAACAAAACAAAGCAGAAAAACAAATGGAACGTTAATCAACACCTGAAAAACATGAGCTGATAGATTACTGAACATATAGCTTTAATAAAATGAATAGCCATAAACATCTCATTGGTTAGGAGCATAAGGTTCTTGCCTCTGCCTTCAGGAATCTGAAAGAAAAAAAGGCACCTAAAATGACAAAAATCAATTAATTTATAAAGCCTCTCTGATTTCCAAGGGGAAAATCAGTTGTACATGTTCAAAATTATGTTAACATAGCCACAGTTTTTCTTTAGAATATTTTTAATCTAAAATATTTAGCACTGGTAAATTATAACTATCATTGGCATGCCCTTCCATACTGCTATCCCTTCACCTTTTACACAGCTATGAAATCCATATTATGGCACGGCATTGTATACAGTAACTAAATTTGTGTAATCAGTAAGAAGGTATGACGCTTAATTATTCTAAAACTCATGCTTATAAGCATACCAAGCAACAGAGGAACTTCTGCAAAATATATATATACATATTCTGTGTGTGTGCGTGCACGCGTGTGTGTGTGTGTGTGTATATATATATAAAGGTAGCAATGGTAATGATAGCTACTTAAAGTTAATGAATAAACACTTTCTAAAGAGTTAATATTTGAATTAATCTATAATCTGTCTGCTTAAATGGAAATGGGAACTGTAAATAGGAAAATTAAAGTTCAAAAACAAAGTACTTCTGCTTTGTTTACTTTTCAGTGTAATTTATTAGATTTCTACACAGCGATCTGAGGGTAGATGAAAGGTCCTTCTTTCCTATCAGAAATGTCATGAAACAACTTTTGTGCACTCTTCTCTCCAGTACCTGTTTCTCACTAATGGTAGGTATACTGATGCACTCAACAGCTACTTATGAATGCACAGGCAAGGAAAGAACATAACTAAGACATGTATTAAAGCAATATCGTGAAAGGAAAAGGCATTATAAATTTGTTCTGTTTAACATTTTTTACCTAGGTCATATATCAAAAGATAGATGAACTTTCATTTTTGTGTGTACACATAAACTTACGAGCCATTCATTAATTCCTCTTGTTTTAAAATCATTTCATAGACACACAATACAAGTTAAAATCATGTATGATTTCCCTTTGAAATAGTTCCATTAGGATCTGTTTATATTAGTCTAAAAATTTTATAATGTGTAAAGAAAAACACTTTCCCAAATTCAGCGATGCTTACCTGCTACCCAGTCAATTGCAATGCCACGAATTCCATTTCGTCCTATTCCATTTGTAATAACATTTCTAAAATAAGAACCATCAGGTTTAATTTTACGTATTGCATTCTGAGAAGAAACTGTGCTGCTGAAGTCACACCAGTAGATGAAACCAGAAGGCATGTGAACATCCACATGAAGTGCATTTCTTCCTAAAATGTTTTGAAAAGTAGTAGTTAATTATCTTTAATATAAACTAATTCGTATAAAAAGCGGTATGCAGGTAAGAAATGAGTTAAGATTTTACATATTCATGGTACAAAAATTATCACCAATTTATAATGCCATGGCATTTTTTCCTGTAAGAGCATTTTCAGATAAAATTCTAATGCATACCATATTGCAGTGTTACAGCTCAGATACGTGGTATTTTGAACACTATGTAAGAGTATTAAGCCATTCAAGTTTAACTTTTACAGTGTGCTAAAATCAAACTCACTATCTACAACTGTAAAAAAAAGAGATTGCCTTCCAAGAAGATAAATGTCAGTAAATGCCACTTCCTTGTACAGATTTGTTACCTGCATAGCGATTAGGTAGCATGCACCCTATTTATCTTGCAGTGCTAAATACAATACATTTGATAATTAATTGGCCAAGTATTAGATTGTTAAAAATTAGGAGTGATGAGATTTTCTCCTACTATAATATTCACATACCTCTTCCTGCCAGTGGTACCATGGCTTCAGAATGATCAGATGTCTCTAAACTAAATCCTTTAATTGCAGAAAGCATAGAAACAATTACAAAAGAACTGTACGGGGAACAGGTTCTGTTATCAGGATTTAGCTGAAAGCCAGTAGCACAGGCACAGGAGAATAATCCACCAGGTACAGGCAGGCAGAGCTGCTGACAAACTCCAATATTATTACTGCAGCCATTTGAGGAACCAGCAGAATCTGTGAAAGACAGACATGGCTACACATACATATTTGAACTGTGTTCATCAGAAACCCCTGCACATATAAAATTAAATTCATATATTTGCAGAGTATTATCAACTAGGTGGCAAAAAGAAAGATTTTACTGCACAATTTAGTACATAACTGTTGGTAATCAATTTGCTGATTTCTTCTCAGCTAAGATGAACACAGCCAAGAATCAGATAAAACTCATAAATTTGAAGCTAACAGTAACAGAATTCATTACTCAGTCAATCTTACATGGATAATTTTATGGTAAAACTACATATGCCAACAGATGCCTTAACTGAATGGTGGAACGACTCTTTAATAAAATCAAGTAAATACTTCTGACACTTTCCTAAAAGCCTTCCTCTAATCGAACAATTTGTTTTGAAAGCACATGCATTCTGTCTCTGAGAGAAGCTGGAGTTTTTACAAGTTGGTATCTTGAAATTCCTCGTTAGCAAACACTTACTGTCTCTGTAATAAACCCGTAGGCACTTCAGTCTTGGGACATTATCTCTCAGTACTACTTTGTTTGCTCCAGTGGACTTGTCGACTCGTTCAATGACTTCATAGTCTCGATCAGTGTAGTAGAGAAAGGTATCATACACAGCAATTCCCCATGGATGAGAAAGATGTACCACCAGAGTCACACGATTTGTACCATCCACATTGCCTTTTTCAATCTAAGAAATCAGTTCAAAGCTCAATATTACATTTATTATAATAAAAGGTCAATGTTATAATACAAAATTAAAATACAATATCTGGTACTAAAACCTCTTCATGCAAAAGGTTTTTATGCACCTTCCATGTAGGAAGGCAAGTGTCATCAGGATGCTAATAATGATTTCCCTTTTTTCATTTAAATTCACCATATATTTTTTCAAGGCAACTGACTGACAACAATCGTCCCGATTTTGCTCAGTCCTGCAACTCCCAGTTATATGAATAAACTGAGGTAACTGAATTAGTCATGAGAACCACAGACAGAGATAAACTAGTAACAAAGCAACTATTAAAAAATTAACTCCTACCATTCCTGTGCTTGTGACAGCCCAGTACAACTTTTGTTCCTTAATGTCAATGGTAATGAACTCTACATGATCAAGGTTGCCAGTGAAGAGGGTTTGTATGCCTGAGCCATCCATGTTTGCACTGGCAACCTTTGCAGGCACTCCACTGTCGGTTCCGTGGTCTGTCCAATACAGCTTCCTGTAATACACAGTCACATCTGTTAGCAAAGCTAGTAACAGAGATCCATGGCCCAGAGTCACTTAACCAAGTGCTTAAATTCATCTCCTTCCTCAGTTAAATGCTTCAGCACATGCTGAATACAGATGGCTTTTGAATCAGGCCCACAATGAAAAACAGATCTTGTTTTACACAAACAATGCTTGTTAAACTAGTTTTAGAAACCCATTTTCTCCCCTGTATGAGCCACAAGGGCTCAGCAGATAAAATCAACAAAATGCTAGTAGCATAATAAGAAAGGAGGAGAGTAACAATTCTTTGCACAGAGGGCTGCAAGATTTCAACAGTGGCTTTCATTCTGATTCAGTGTTAAAACTTCAAGTTTTAAAATTCTGTATGAAACAGAGTTCCTTTATCTGGCTCTGGGGAATACATGCATGGCTCTGGCCTGAGCTGCTGAAGAGAAAACACATACGGCACATGGCAGGCAAAGTCCCAGCTAGGGACAAAGAGAAAAGTAGAAAAAAAGTCAAGCATTGACTCATCTGAAAGCCTGCCGAGTCACCAGCACAACTATCTCATTACTAACATGGTCCTATGGAATGCTGTGATTTTGAAAAAAGCATCGTATTGTAGTTTTGAGTTTTGGTTTTTTTTTAAATCAAACTAGAGCTCTTATAATCCCGTTTACAGACTCCTGTATAGGGTTCCCATTTTGGGAGAAAGCAGTAAAAATCATAGTATTATGCTATTTAAAATGTGTTACTCTTCCCATGTAGTGTGTTCTTCTATCGTAGATAGGCCTCAAGAGACATCAGAAGATATTAGAAAGATGGACTTTATAATTCTCTTTACTCTGATTTCCTATCTTACAGAGATTTTTTTTCCACAGTCATAGTATTCTGAGATCCTTTTTTAATTAAAAAATTAATTTTAACATGTAAGTCTATGGCAATTCAAGGAGATCGACCATTTGACCATCTATGCAACTATTTATGTAGTCATACAATTATTATGTAGGACATAGAAAGAGTATATTAATTCTGCAAAAATATGAAAAAAAAAAGTCAGTCCAGACTGGAATCTGAAGGCCCTAAAAATCAGGAAAAATGTGGAGAAAATACTCATTTGCAAAAACAACAGCAATTTTGGAAATTTACCCTCTTGCTGGATCAACAGTCAAACCAATTGGATTGCCAGCTCCAACAGAGGTACCATCATTGGTAATCAGAGTTTTCCTGTACATTACTTCACCATGCAGCTTCAGGACCTATGCAAGCATTGAAGTCATTTAGAGCATGTAAAATAGAACTTAAAATACATTTTCAAATAAAAAGGAAGGAAGCATAAATCCACAGGCAGCTGAAATTGCAGAAAACTCTTTCAAACACTGTGAAGAAGTACATTGTTCTGTACTCTAACAATCTCCACTAACATGCACCCCCTGAATGAGCTCCCTGCAGCTCAGAAGCTACCTATGTTAGCAATTAAGTATCCTAGGTATAAAAATAGCTTATCTTTCAGCTTCCAAAATACCTTAACAGTATTGCAGGCTGAATGGGTTGACAAAACAATGATTTAAAAAGTATTCCATTTTACTTGTTTAAAATTAGCTGCCTGTTAATTAATAGTGTGTATTGTCTTGATAGTTTAGGACAGGGAAAGTCATGACTGAGCTTATTCACATTCTTTGTTGTATTATATACTGCTTATCCTCTCTTTCCTTATGCTAAATGGCATTTTTATCCTTCACATACCATCAGTCTGCTAGTCTCCAAGAAGTAAAATAATACGACATCAAAGCATTTGGGAGTGGTTCTCACTGCAGTTGATGGCAACATTCCTTCAATGTGATTAATTTTGAAAAAAAATCATACTGCAATTTGAGTTAAAATTAACAATTATTTAACTAAATTAACAGTTAAAGGCATTGTACTGGGATCTTGGATTTCAAGCAAGACTAGTAATAATAATAGTAACTCTAGCATTTGGAGAGTTTGTGTGCATCAAACACCAGGGGCCTACTGACTTGAAGAAAGAAAAGAACCATACACAAATAAAGTTCCAGGAATATATTGCTTTTAAAATCTCTTTGCCTGTGTTCAAATTTAGGTATGATTCTTCATGTTTCCAGATTACTTTCCTTCAGACTATTTGTTTGCATTTTCTAGAAGATAGTTTTAAAATAAGTTTAATTTCAGGAATTTTTCACTAAATATTATAATTGATTTCAAACTGTATATATAGCAGCCAAAAATCTAGGCTTTTATTTTACAATTGTCTTTTTTAAATGATTACCTCAATTGACTGTGTTCCTGGGTTACTGTAATACAGGTTTGCAGATATCCAGTCCAAGGCCAGGCCAATAGGAGTACCAATAACAGCTGCTGGAGCAAAAACGGTCCTATTTGTTCCATCTGACCTCACTCTGTGAATTTCACCCTTGGAAAAAAGATAATGAAAGTGAAAAAATGTCAAGAGCAGCTTCACAAAGAAAATATTGTTTTATTCCAACTGCTCAAGCATTTATTTTATGCTATACTCTTTTCTTAGCTAAAGGAAAATCCCACAGAGATACAGAAATGTATTTGCGCATTCACAAAGCATAAACATGACAAAAATATTATTGTAAATCATAATTATATGTTGTAAAGAAGCATTACAGTTCACCAAGCAAATCAATCTGACTGGCATGAAAAAATGGTTATATAAGACTAAAATGTATATTTTAAAGTTATATACAGTCACATTAATGTGAGTTGCACTTTATTTTCAAAAGATTTTGACTGAGATCCCTCAGTTAACCATCTCAAATACACTTGAAATCTAATATAGGAAAATAAAGAGCATTATCTCTAAGCATAAGCATTTCAGAACCAAATTTTTAATAAACTGTAAAAGCAAGAAACTGGACTAGGATTAGCCTTTCAGCTTTCTTCATAAGGGTAACTCCTGAAGTGACAACCTATGACTTAGAAGTTGAATGGCATTAGCTACACTGTGTGACACTAAAGCATGATATCAACAAGCACTGAACTGAGATGAACCAGAGTGAAGTATAGTGAAACTATCTGAAGTAGCTACTGCAGCTGACCTCCTGAGGTTTTCTCAGATTATGTCAATTTTACAGGAGTTGTACAGAAGTCAGTGATGGGTATGCGACTCTTTCACAATACATACTTAAACAGAACTGGAGTATCAGCAGCTATCACAAAAATTGCTAAGCCTTTTTGACATGGGTTCAGTAGGGTTTGGGGAGCTGTGAGTGAGGGCTGAAATCTGTTTCTCTCTCCTCACCAACTCCTTCCTCCTCCACTAATGCAAGCATGCTGGGGCCTGTCCTGGGAAGACCTCACTTCATGGCAGAGGCGCCCAGGCTGGGACCTACTACCCAGGTCTGTTCTCCTCTGGCACTTTGCTGGAAAGACGGGGGAGCACCACCAACTAGGAAGGGACAAAACCTGCAGCCCACTGCTACAGCCCTGAGTTTGCACCACTGGAAGAGAGAAGCTGCGCACCTGAAATATGCCAATTCAGGAAGGACAGATTGCACATGCCAGGTCAGAACAGAAACAAGCCAGAATCAGGGTTATATCAGCACCCAGCGATGATTTGGTCCATGCACATTTTTAATTGCTTTGTTATCGTTATATCAGTATAATGCCTAATAGAAACATCTGAAGGCAGAATTCAAAATGGCCATTCAGAAAGGAAGCTAAGTTATCTTTTTTTTCCTGTTTTTACTGTTCAACCCCTACTTTGAGAGCCTGATGGATGTACATACAATTTATTCTTTAGCCAGTGCATAGTATCATGGACACTTCAAAGAGAGTTAGAAGGTCTTCTGCCTATCATTGCTGTTCACAATTAAAAACCTATGGAACATGATAACTGAAGATAAAAATACTTGAGAAGTGTTTTTCGAGCAGTATAGGTAGGACTCTGATATTCATCTCTGCCCTGAGTGTGCTTCAAACAGGGTGAACAAGATGATGGATATTTACCTATACCTTCAACTGTTGCCAGCACTGGGACTGAAATTACAGCTACAAACTACGCAAGGATAGACAAACGTCAAGGAAACCCAAACATGCAACAGACGGAGGCAAGAGAGGGTGTTAAAAGAAGAGGCTTTGTGGTAATGGACAAGGACGATAATGAAGAAAGTAGGCAACACACTTCTGTCATCAGAAGCTAGTGAAATAAGTTTTTCAGAGAATAAGCCATGACACAGGTGCCTCAGCTCTGTTGGGAAGCAACAGCAATCTGAGACGTATGGGTCAGGGTTACAGACAAGGGGCACAGCCCATAATCATACCTTTGTCAGGCTGGAGCTCAAGACCTAACTAAAATATAGCACTTACTGCACTCAGCCTGCAGCTGCACCTGGCATTTCACTTGCCAGTTCTGTTAATGGATACACCAGCCCGTGACCTCCTACAGAACTCTTCAACCTTTTGTAAATGTCAGCTGTAGTTGCTGGCTGAGATCTGGCAAGAATATGTTTTCAGACTGCATGGAGGATCAAATAGGTTCCCAAAAACTAGTCTTCTCTCTGGCACAAAGATTTGCTTAAATGAGTCTATTTAAATACCTCATGGGAACTAAATATGCTAATGTAATGAGTAATTTTTAAACTTCTTTTTGAATTAAACCTGGAAAAGGCAAACCAGTTGGGAAAAGACCAAATTAATTCCTTCATGGATGGAAGGTAACAAGTTAGTGTGAATTATTTCTGTAAAGCTTGACTATGGACATTTCCTTATGCTTCTCCAGGACTTAGCACTGCTCTTCTTGTTTTTAAGTTTCCAAGAGCAGATATACTGCTGAATCAGCAGTTTCATTCCATGTCCATCTCCCAGACTTACACAGATTTTTTTTTTTAAGTGTTTATCCTGCAAAGATTGAGATTTTTTGTTGCAAAATAACCTTAAGGAGCGCGCATCGTTCACTAGTTCAGCAAGGACAATCATTAAAAAGGTTCAATCAAACAACTATAATCTAAAATTAAAAATTAATTCAAACTATTTTTTTAGAACTACGAGCCTCATATGTGCTACCTGAAAATCACTGTGGCTTTGCAACCACTTTCTCCTCTTAAAAAAAACAGATGCCTCTGTACTATGCTACTTCATGAAGTACTCAAACTAAAGATTGATCATGCATACATGCAACTTTGTTCCAATGATTAGTGCCACTGTGTCCAGTGTATTGCTCTCATGGAAAAGTGCTCTGACTGTGGAATTAAGCCCTAAGGCAATAGAGAGAAGAAACAGTGGACTATGGCAAAAGGCTGAGAGTATTGTTCTGCCACATGTTTTCTGGTATTCCCTGTTCAGGTCTCTGGCTTAGCCAGAAATAGCATTAATCAAGTATTTCAGTTGAAAAATATGAAAACTAATTTACAAATGAAAATGAGCTGCTTTAACTTATCCTAGGGAAAAAAAAAAGCTTTCTTTCCTTCCAATTATATTCATTAAAATTGTTGCCTGCAATGCTAATATATTTTTAACAAAAACATTATTTTAAAGTAGAAAGTACTACCTTAGTGCAAATTTTGAACAAAAATACTAACTCACCGGATTTTCAACCCAATAAATCATCTGTTCTGTGTCATCAAAGTCAACATCAACACCATTTTGAACTCCTGCTATTGGAACCATGGCATCATTAGTCTTCTCCTCAGGGTTCAGAGAAATTCCATAAATTATATTATCTCTTACAGCAATAAGGAAAGGATGTTCAACTGTGAAAACATGTAATATAATTCAGAATTATGTTCCAATATGTTTCACCTAATCAAAAAACTGGCAATGTGATAAGCCCCCTAGAAGCCCATTCCCTGATGCTGACAGCGGATGGATGAAGGTTACCAGTGATATTTTGTAACCATCTGTGTTTAAGTTTTTTATCTCATTAGGACTGAGGTAGTCAGTTGTTGTAATAGTTATAATATTTAAAGTATCAGCACTGTGCCCAATCACAAAAAATGTGCAAGCAAATTCTAAGAACGTGGAAGTAAACAAGGCTGGACCATTCCTTGGTGGCTAAGGGAAGTAATACATCACTCAATGTCACTGTTCTGAGTACTCTTAAACATAACTGCAGTACTGCATTTTGTTGTTTTATCTTTTGGTAGTCATGCTCTTTTATAGCAAATCTGTTTTTAGGTAAACAGATATCTTTATGCTTACATCATACAAAAAAGGGCATCTAGTCAGGTGATCTGAGGAAATGCATTAGAGAACTTTACAGTGTGAGCCAGCAACCCAAATTCTCCTCTGCAAAGGAGAAGGGGAAGAGCATCTCCTGAACACTAACTCCCTTATTCCTTGTCCATTTGCCCTCGGAGGTCAGAACAAACTCTCTAGCCTCTGTCCACAGGCATAAGCTACCACTTGGGAGGGAACTGGGCTGTTGTCACGGGAAAGGCAGCAGTATCTTACTACTTCTGACATGAAGTGGAGTTTGGGAAGAAGTTATCACTAGACCTTTGAAATATACATTTTGTAACAGATCAAAGACTTGCTGCTGTTGTTGTTTCACTGGCTCTTAATACATTTAGCTAAGTTTTGCAATAAAAATTAATTTTGACACAAAAATCCACAAACCACAGCATAATTGCACTTTTCCAAAATTCTTCTCCCCACTCTTCTCTGGCAGCAAAAACTATTTATCAAATTTAACACAAGTTTACATATTGTTTGTCTCAGCACAAAATCAAAATTTTGGCAAATAATTGCCTGAAGACATTTAGCTAGTTCTAATTCTGAAATTCCTGTGTGTCTTCCACTTTATTTTTTCTACAACTGCGGCAGGCCAGTGCCCTCTTACAAAATGTGTGTGTGGAGCAGCTAAATTCATGTGAAAGTGTTTCAATGCACATAAGATTCCAGAGTCATTATTCCCTCTCAAACTGTACACAGTACACCACTGCCAAATCCTGTTCAAACACAGATACGGTACTCAAACTGGGCTAGACAGTGCTTTTGTTTCAAAAGTCTGAGAGTCTCATTAAAACTATGAGCAACAAACCAATTACATTCAACAGAAAATTTTTGGTGGTTCTTTTTGTTAAATTTAACACCTATGCAAATTTGCATAGTCTGATTCCTCTTCATTCATATAAAGGGCAATAGATTCATTTTGATGAGCTATCCAGACCTAAAATCAGTGTAGCTTAATCAGATCCATGTAACATCCTTCGTACAATTGTTACATTTAATACAAATTTACATGATAAATGATAATCCATGTAAAATTAATGTATTATTATATTAAATGTACAAAATACTAAATTTAGAGTACTAATGTAAGAGTGCAAGATCCACAAATTCCTTGTTTTGTTTTCAGGCCAGTTTGCTACATAACCATCTTTATTAGAAACATCGAAAAGTAGTTTAAAGTAAAATAACTGCAAAAGCAACCTTATAATATTAGCATTCTTGGTCTTATATAAAGCAAGAAATGGTGCAATCCTATCTCAATACTTTTTCATCAACACGAAGCTAGCAATATTCAATATGCTAATTAAGCATGCAGGGGCCATTGTGTTATAGAGAACACTGGGCAACCAAATGCATGTAGCTCAGTTTAATCTTTCTGCTGAAAGTTTGTGCTGGCATACTAAGCTAAACAATGACAGCAAGGATTAGGATCATAGAAAATATCAGAAGAGAAACGGCAAATGCCTATTCTTCTGTAATCATTAGCAATAACTAAAATCTTTTACCATGAAAAGAATCAGCAAAGTTTTATGACCTTTGCTGATGAGCCAACATTCAGCAAACCCATTATTTAAAAGAATCACGCCAAATTGTAGACGTTTTCTACAAACTTTTAAATGTATACATTTCATCCAAGAATAAAGAACAAGCCCATGTATTTTCAAAGAATTGTGCTTTGGAGGAGGACATTTCTATTTCTCCCTCATACAATTTATATTGAACAATTATGGAACTTATAAAAAGGGTCACACCAGCACCTAATTAGATACAGGGAACTTAACACATCACTGCTGGGAAGTAAAGATAAGATCAACAGCTTGATTCAGTGGCAGAGAATAGATGTGGGCCCAACTCTGCAGGTGCCTGTGCTGCATCACTGCCATATTCCATTATCTTCAGTGTGATCCCTCTCTAGGCCTGCACATACAAAAAATAGCATAGAATTCTAAAAGAAATGCCCTTTGTAGCAGATTAAAAATAAATGTGCATTTCATTTCAGCCTATGCAAATTTCTAATTCTCTTACTGCTGTTAAGAAAAAGGAAACTGCAATATGGTTCTTTAAAGAACACACTGCTAAATATCAAGCAGGGAGGAAGAGACCTGTAAAACTGAGACATTTTAAAAGAAAAGGATCTTCTGACTGAAACAGAGATTTCTAGTGTTAGCTTAGCCCAGAGAGAATTTCTACTTATATTTCAGTGATCCGAAGCTTCCTTATTAGGCAGGCACCAAAGCACATTTCATATCTTAAGAGTTGAGAGAAAAATTCATAGTGAATGCTCTATCTGACAAAATTAATCTGGTCAAATTTCTGGTCACAAACTGCCTGCCAGCAATTTGTAAATTTCTTGACTTTTTTAAAATGAATTGGCTGAATGATTTTTACAAACCGTATGAGGTCTGTGGACTGGTCAAAGAATGTGCAACAGTACTTTTTGACATGAAATACTTGGTTGCAAAGGTTAGCTCTGTCGTAGTACACGAGCAACACCTTTAGCTTCTGTAATGTCCATAAGGCTGTGTTTCTAGACCTCCTGCATCTGCATACTTATTTTTTACCTTGGGGAAAAAAGCTCAAGTTGTGAAATTCTGATCTGAATTCCACAATGCACTAGTTCAGACAGGCTGAAGACAGTGATAAGAAGGCAAAGCATTTCTTCTGATTAGAGGAAACCAAAGGAGCATGGCTTCTTTCCTAGCAAAATACAGACTGAGAAAGAATGTGATAGTCTCTTTAAATATATAAGAGGAACACATACCAGGAAGGAAGGAAGAACTATTTATGCTATTTATCATGAAGGACAATGCTAAAAATGGGCATAAACTGGGGAAAGAGTATATTTAAACTAAAAACCAGAAAGTTTCCAAATACCAAAATTGTGAGGTTCAGTAACAACCTTTTAATTAGAGTTTTAGGGGCAAGAAAACAAATTAACCTTAAAATGGAGCTTGACCGGTGAAAGGGGAACATGATGTGGTAGTCAAGGACAGGAAGGAAACAGACCCAGTGACCAAGATTTTAGTACTGCATCCTACATTCTTACAAGTGCAACTTCTAAAAACAGTTTGCAGGCTGAATACTTACAAAGAGAAGGACAATGTTCTGCCAGAGAACTCTTTCATTTTTAACTAATGCTCAGCTCCTTCCAGATGTATTCCAACAGCAAAACACTGAATGTGTTGGGAAACTATAAAATGTGGCCTTTTTTAAAGCATTTAGAAGAAAATTCAGTTCATTCATTTTTTCCCCTCAAATGAAGCATCTAAATCTCTGGCTTTGAGTTCTTTCCAGGACCTAGCTCCAAACCTTCAGCCCAAAGCACACGGCATGCTTCCTAAAAGTACCCTACCTGGAAAGGCCCCAAACTTTGATTTCATGAACAGCGGCCTAAAGTTTTGAAGTAAGCTTTTTGCCTGACAGAGGCATGGCTCTGACAATCTATCAGGTCATTTTTTCATCTCTCATTATTACTGCCCTACCTTTCATGCAGTTTCTGTTATCAGGAGAAAGCATCCATCCTGAAGGACAAGCACAGGAAAAAAAAAGTGGTCCAGATGAAGAAAGCAAGCAGAGGTGGCTGCAGGGGGATGATGAACAAGAATTGATATCTGAAAAGAAAAAGAAAGTATTGGCAACCAACAATATGATCGACTAGGAAGAACATCCAATGTCACTGATACTGTTAAAACCAGCCCAAGTGCTATATCAGTTTTGGCATTTCTTTAAACTTAAAAATTAAAATATTTCCAAGAACCACAAGCATACCAATATATTTACAACATGACACAACCTTCCTGTAAAATCAGCACCGACGTCCTATTGCTCTTTTCACTTTTTTTGTTATGTAAAGTCTTTCAAATTAATTTTCAAACCTTTGTCAACTGCACCAAGAGGCCAGCAGGATTCTCAGTCTCTGACTATTCTAACCTTTCTAGATGGGGGATTTAAATTATTTATTGAAGCTTTTCAGAGAAAACTAAGTTGATAACATGGTTGCCCAGATCTCATTTAAAGATCAAGGCAGTTTAATGAGGAATTTCTTTGGGTCACTTTGAAACTTGCAGTCTAAGCTTGTAAACTGTAAATGAGACAGTGAACAAGGTCTCTATGGACTGCCATTACTACTGCACATTAAAATTCAACAATTTAGATTCCACAAACTTGCTGCTAAAGAGGGTTTTTCAGGACAAGCCATCTTCATAAGAAAATAAAATCGTATTTTGAGTATACCCTTAGCAATTGCAACAGGTCTTATTCTAAGAAGCTAGTGAGTTCCAGGAAACACCACAACTGTGGCTAATGTAAAAGCTAATGAGCACTGAAAAGAAATTAACAAGATGGCAGTAAAGCATTGGCATAAACTCAGAACTCAAACTATCAAAGGATAATTCATCCCATCAGTATAACAAATATAAAATCTAATGATGTAAACTCTAATGATTTACAAAAAAAGGAAAGAGGAAGATACAGTTGTAATACTGTATTTGGAACTTCAGGTATTAAATACTTATTTCTTCATCTGTAAACATTAGCATGTTTTGGTATTTTGCAAGTGTTTTCTTTTCTTCTCTGTCTGGCCACATACAGTAAAACAGAACAATTCTAAAAGAAAAATCATGAAACATAATAATTTTAAAGAAAAATCATGAAACATACTAATTTAATACAATGAAAACAGTAAATCATTTTCCCCATCAGTGGTAGAAAGGTTTTACTACCCCGAGTTGCAAAATAAAACCTCTTAAACCAGAACTATGATGTATAAATTAATGATATCCTTTAGCTACTGAACAATTTCCAATGACAGTGCTAAGTGGCTTTGTCTCTGAACATGATAGAGGTAGGTTTTGTTCCAAAATAGTGCACAGACAATATAGCACTGAAATTGCTCACACTAACAGCCCACCTCTTTAAGAAAGTTTTCAGAAAAAAGAATTTAAGCCATTGTAACACTTATTGATTAAAACAGTCAATACACAAGAAATATTGCAGGAACAATGAAAGACAGTGTTTGCATCAACATAATTGCCACACTTCAAGTTGTGCCTGACAGAAAGTCTGATTTGGAAGAGGACACTACCTGACAGAGGGAAAAAGGGATTTCCTTGATGGTCATTCACATGTAAGAAGTCACTTGCACATGATCTCAGAGGGAATCTTAAATGTAATGAAGGGCTTTAATTTATTATTATTTCATTAAGTGAAATAATGTAAAAGTGCTTGCAAAGCAAGATGATGACAGTAATCTTCTCTAGAAGCATGCTATAATTAATGTGCAAGGAGTTGAGTCCAGTATGCCACAGAGTCAGACTTTACAAATGCAAATGCGTTCAAAAAAAAAAAATCCATCTTCTTAAAAGAAACATTCAAAACAAAAGAGCAGAAGAACTGCACGTACCACTTCTCTGTTACTCCTTTTGTCTATTCATTATGCTCATATGTTGCCTAGGTTACTTTCCCTAAACAGCAGGTTATTCAACAGGTTGGACAGGCCGAAATGATCCTCAGTTGCAAGTCAACAGTATAAATTATATCTGCTCATTTCAGCCCACTGCATTTGTTGACATGACCAAATCCAGGAGTACTGATGCATGAGAATACTGCATGGTTTTGTTTTTGTAATTACCAAACTTGTTTTGCTGAACTTACCATGAGGTTGCTTTACAGGATGGACTGCCACAAGCCCCAGAGGCTGATGAATGTTATAAATCATAACTGTTTGGTTTCCTCCATGCCATTTATTGGCCCGAATTACCCGATTAGTATACCGGTCACTCCAGTACACAAAATCTTCAAAGACAGTTATAGCATGAGGATGCTGCAATATCTAAAAGGAAAGGATGTTTATCAATTTAGTTCTGGAGATTAGTATTATCTAAAGGTTGCACTGAAATAACAGAGTTGAGCACAATAAAAAATACAGCAGCTGTGTCTCAAAAGATATCTTTCATATATTGCCTGAAAACAAGATACTGGTTGTTTTTATGGGGGAAATATACTTTTTAATGAAAATGCTAAATAGACCCTATTACACAGCATGAGGAATTAATAAAGCAATCAACCTGCAGGGTGGAACACACGGAACCAACAGATAAAGACCCAATTGTAGATTTTCAAAGGCACAAGAGGAAATGCCTACTGGGAGCTATGGACCTGTCAGACCTTGCATCTTTGATAAGCTCCCCCATAATTTTCCGGAGTGTTGAGGAAAGTTGTTTATCTAAATTTCAGAAAACTAGTTGCAGGGCAAGAAAGAGCTGAAGATTGCACCAGCTTCTATTTCACAAGAATTGTCTGTCTGGCCAAAGACAAACAAGCCCTGAGGTTTGATTGTTAAAAATATACATGCAGCTATTTATACCAGCTTATGTGTACTAGCTGAGCATCTGAATTATTGTACTGGTACACACACAATCTTGCCAGCTGACAGCAGCACTTTGTTGGGAGATAGTTTGTAAGATGGATAGTCCTCATGAAGTGCCCAGCATGTAGCAAGTCTGGGCAACACAGAGCCCCTGCTACTGTTGAGAGCAGCAGCAGTTATCACTCGCAGAACATGACAGGGGTAATGTTCTTCCAGCCTTTTAGAGTGTGTTTGACTAGAGCAAATGCACCAGCTTTAGCAGCACTGTCAGGTGCAGCCTTTAGACTTCATGCATGTAGAAAGCATTTGAGAATGAACTAAAGCACTAAGCCTGCATTATCTCCAGGGTCTGTTAAAGATCTCCTGTGAGACCATGGGTAGGACATGTAATTGTTCTTTTTCCAATTGTAACATGCAGCTAAAATATTTCTTCTGCTTCATAGGAATATTTTGAAGATAAACACATCCAAGTCTATGAGAGTGCAAATATGCTGTTAAGTACTATCAGTAAGGACATGGGAAAACAATGTTTTTTTGTTAATGTCTTACCAAATCACTTGCAACCACCTGTCGTCTATTGTTTCCATTGTAATCACAAAAATCAATATAATCAAGGTAGGCATCAGCAAAATACAGCAGCTTATTTGGGTAATCAATTGAGAGTCCATTGGGCCAGTAGATTTTATTGTTAATGATAACTGTTCGCATTTTGCCATCCATGCTGGCTTTTTCAATTCGAGGGTTTTGGCCCCAGTCGCTCCAGAACATTACATGAGCACTGCAAAAAGTAGCTTGTGGTTACCAGTCAGAAAAAAATTAACTCCTATTGAAAAAATGTTAGACAAAGCCTTGTTACCCAAATAATACAAACAGCACTTTTAAGAAATGCCCTATGCAGTAATACTGAAATCACCAAGCTCAGCAATATGCTTATTCAAGATATTACCATAACTTCTGTTGGAAACATTTTTTAAATACTTCTACTGCTGTTTTCATTTGTAACTGGTAACAGCAAATAGAAGCTACTTTGTTTTCACTATTTTCCAATGTTGATTAGAATCTCATTCTCCAGTTGCTGAACACTAATTTGATACAGGTTTGTGCCTTTACTGGCATGCCTTGATAATGCTATCAGTGCTGTAACTGAGAGCCTCACATAGCTGGCAGTTCTCGCTGCTGGAAGGCTCAGAAAAAGTAAAGGTTTGTACATGAACAGTTCAAACCATAATAGCCCATTTACGCTATGCCACTTGTGGTCCAAATGGAAAGGTGCTGTTCTAATGAGCTTTATATGATAGATTTGTGGCTACGAAAGAGCCTGTTCTTTGCCAGATAGGCATACCACATTATATTGTAGATAGGTCTGTGGTATAACATTGAGTGATCATAATATAAAAGAATTTTAAATTAAAAGTTCCTATGTATGAAGCAAATGCAGGAAGATCTATTTTAGAATAAGACAAACATCTTATTACAGTCAGAGTAACAGATTACCAATAATGATTATATGATGTTAGATATTCACATTAAAATAAGTCTTTAAACACATTATCTTTAAAAAAATCTCTTAAGTTTCCTCTTCCAGATGTCAAAACTTTGGACAAATATAAACTCATTTCTTCTATTGTTATCATGATAAAATATGCATCTTTTCAAAACAAAACAAAACAAAAATCTTACTCAATTCTGGGATCTAATACTAGTCCCCTTGGGTTTGTTATATTTTCGCTAATCAGCACAGTCCTGTGGCTCCCATCCATTTTAGAGACTTCAATTGTTTCCAGAACAAAGTCTGTCCAGTAAAGATTGCGACCTACCCAGTCTACCGCTATACTTTCAGTCACGGTGACACCACTGTCAAACACCTGTTCAAAAAAAAAAAAAAAAGAAAAAAAAAGAAAAAAAAGCAAGAGAGAGAGAAAGACAGAACAAGCTAGTCGATATTAAATTTTTATCCTGTTCACTTCTGTAGCTATAGAAAACAAGGAGCCATATCATTTCTAGAGCTGTTATACAGAATGAGTGACAATGCACACATTCAAACTGCTGAGAAAGGATATACTCAAACATTCCTATTAACTTCTATGGATCTATCAAAGAAATAAGCATCTACTAATAGGAAAATCAGTTTACAGTCTGGTGTTAAGAAAGGGTTTCCTGAAGGGTTTTCTTTTTCAAAAAAGCTATATGAAATGTTGGCTTAATATCTACAGAGTTGTTTGACTTTCTCTCTGTTATCTCTCTTCTCAGTACACTGGGATTTGCCTTTTTCTCTTTGTTACCTGCAGATATAGGGTCTTCCCTTTCTCTCCACGATGAAAAGACAAGAATAACTCAGTGAAACTTACTATTTTTCGGTCTGTCGCATTTTGATAAGCACTCCAAATTTTATCTTGTGTTGTATCAGACCAAAAGATACGATCTGTGATTGAATCAAAATCAATAGCCACAATATTCCTCCCATCTCGAACCAGAGAATAAATACTGTGTGACTGAGAAGTGATGTTGTCTACAACAATTTGGTTACGGCTTGCCACTAGCAAGAGAAGATTTCCAGATTCTATCAAAGGAGAAGAAACAAAAATAAACCAATAAGCTATTCAGCAGTAATTCTATAAGAAAAATAATACTGAGTAATTTAATATGGCTTTATAGTGTCAAAACTATTATATCTAAATACAAACACTGAAAGCAGAAATTCAAATCAATACCCAGACCAAGTTATTTTATCACATTCAGTCTGTCCATCCTGACCTTGGGATCTACCCTGCGTTTATTCCATTCTTTCTTCATCATTTACTCTTTCTACCAGACCCTCCTTCCAGCCTCATGTCTGTGCACCAGGGTCTCTCCCTTCCAGTTTGTCCAGTTTGCCTCTGACATCCAGAGAAAGCCACTATCAATTCCCAGTCCCTGACTCAGACTCCAAAGCTCCTTGTCTCACCAGCTACCCTACCCAATCTAGCTCTTCCTCCTTTTCAGTCAGGCTGCTCTCCTCTTTTCCCTTCAGACTGCCTGGGGGCCAGGGAGAAAGATAAAGACATTACAGGAAAGACATAGGCTGTTGTGGTTATATTTCTCTGCAGATACTTATACTGCTAAGCAACTGTAAAGCAGCAACTGTAAAGACAGTAGTCTCTGAGAAACTTCAAATTAGCAAGTGTGTGACCTATTTGGAAGTAAAATGCAAGACTCTTCCACAGCCTTTCTAAATCAGGAAACCTGCAGTAACAAACTCTGCTATGGCTTTTGTGTACTATCAGCATACTACAAAAGAGATGCAGAGCAATGTCAGTGGTGCTTACTCTTGAGAAATGAGTGCGAGGCACAAGCACTAGTGAAGTCTTCTCAAAAGGATGGGATTTACACATTTTGTGGGCACTGAACTCTAAAATAAAGAGCAGATTTTAGCCTATGGGTTAAAGCTTACAGATGCCCGACATTGCTTTTCTTCAAAATATTGTTCTTCACCTCCTGGCATTAAAAACTCAGTGTGTTAACTTAAAGGTTTTGTTTCAAGCAAGTAATAGTTAACAATTAACCCCTCAGCTGTCAGTTTTAATACTCATATCATCTGCCATGAATGACTGTAAATGGCTGTTTGCATCAGCTCTTTCAAAAACAACAATATGAAAATGGCAATGCTGGACATTTTCCAGACACTGTTGTCATTCTTCAGGTTTTGAGGTCCATGTTCCTTACCTGCAGCTTTACAAGTCCTCCCATTGGTTTCTAGAATGTATCCATCATCACAGTAACACCTAAAAGACCCTCTTTCATTGTAACAATGTTGACTACAAAAGCCAGGAGGGTCACATTCATTAATATCATCACAGGTCTTGGAGTCATTTGCAAGCTGATATCCAACAGGACAGGTACACTGAGCTCCAAAGGGTCCTTGAATACATTCATGAGTGCAGCCAGCATTATTGTCAGAGCAGCTCTCCTGATCTGAAATGGGGTTGAGGAAGGAAATAAGCATATATTTAACAAAAACTTCCCATACTAAATTTAATACTTTGCAATTGCATTACAAGCCTAAAACTGCTGCCAGAATGTGACTGCACATGCACCAATTATGCAATATAAGATTCTATTGGGGTTGATATTTTATGCAAAATACATATGTACATACATAACGCACACCAAAGTACACAATAACAGAGTATTTACTGCTGAATCCCAGAAGAAGGGCAGGAATCCCAGAAGGCTGTCTGCTGAGTATTTATAACAAAATTTTCAAAGCTAGCTAGAAGTATACAAATCATTTACTGCACAGTTAAGAATCTAAAATAATATTAATAGATAATAACTTAATACTGCTTATAATCATACCTGGCTGGGGTTCATCTGAGAACGTGCATTGATTAAAGAGGAGAAGGAAGGAAAGAAAGAAAAGAGTTACACTTAAATCAATTCATAATCAACATAAATATAAATTCTGGCTACACATGAGTGTTTAGATTTTTTTTCATGATTCTTCAAGTTAGAAATTTAAAAGAAAATATTAAAAACTGAATCACATTTCATTTGAACTTAAGGCATACCACATTTAAGTGAATGTGTTTGGGAACACAAAGCTGATTTCTGCATCGCTATATAAAAACTTCCATACTGAAGTCAGTGAAAGTCATATATGAATTGAGAGCACAGGACTGGACACAGTTAATGAATTCATCATAGCCATCACTGTGGTCTCCTTTCACTGCAAGCCAAGTGCAATTTCTTATCTGATCTCTCATTTCAGTGTGCTTTTAATTTCTGTTAGAAATGTTGCTGCACTAAAGATAGTATGCTGAATAAAGCCTGGCTGTTGTTCTGACACCCAGCATACTCCATTTCCTTCTGAAGCCACAGCATATTGTAAGCTATTGTAGATGCTTAAACAGTAACTTACTGCACAATGGAGATTCATCTGCTCCATTAGGACAATCAGCAGAATTATCACATACTTTGCTCAGATTCACACAGATACTGTGACCTGGACATTGCCACTGCCAGCTGGGGCACCGGAAGGGCTGAGTAGGACAATCTCTCTCATCACTCATATCCCTGCAGTCATTATCACCATCACAGATCCATGCTCGATAGACACAGTTGCCATTGTCGCAGCGGAAAAGGGATGGAGGACAGGTCCTCGCAGGACACCTATGATGTTCATCTGAACCATCTGCACAGTCAAGATGGCCATCACATTCCCAGGTAGTGGGAATACAATTGCCATCTGACTGACACTGGAATTCATTCTGGTGGCACATCCCTGGTGGTCTCGTAGCTAAAAGAGTGACATTAAATGTTTTCAATTTTAGGTGGAGATGCAAAAACGCAAGGTTCAGTTCACCTCTTGCATAAGTAACTTCAATACTATAAAGAACTGTGCTCCTTGTAAATCAGGCCAAAAACCCCCAATCAGTCCATCCACATGACATTTCAGAATCAGAAACAACTCCTACTTTATAATACAGCGAACAAGGCAGCTTAATTCACCTACTGTTATATTTTGAGTAAGCACACATTGATGTTTATGCCTGGTACATGCCCAAAGCAATATGAAAGTATTTGCTGAAACAACAGTTTCCACCTTCCAGTGTTGCAAAATTTTCACTAACTTAAATGTAAGAAATGATTCAAGGGAAAAGTTCCAATCTAACTCCCATGGCTATAAGGTTTTCATTTTTCTAACTGCATATACTTCTTAATTTTACTTTTAAAGCCTGAGAATGAGGTGTCAAATAACAGAAAACTTTAGATCCAAAAGGAATACAGACTCTACTTTTTGCCAGAAAATCTACTCTTGAGCTGGAATTTACTATGTTTGAAATTTCTGCTCAGAAGAGCTATTTATAGACCAGTTTACTTAAAAAGAATTTTGAGGTTATAATCACAACAGTTCCAGCTATTTAATAAAGGGACCATAACAGATAACGGACATTTTTAGAAGCTTCATCTAATAACTAAAGCTTTTATTTCAGCATTAATATACTTACGACAATCAGTCTCATCTGAGTGATCGTTACAGTCAAAGACACCATCACACTGGTAGTAAGTGCTA
Source organism: Dromaius novaehollandiae (assembly GCF_036370855.1). Taxonomy (NCBI): domain Eukaryota; kingdom Metazoa; phylum Chordata; class Aves; order Casuariiformes; family Dromaiidae; genus Dromaius; species Dromaius novaehollandiae. Next base: position 22,977,134 of record NC_088104.1, read on the forward strand.
ATACATTGGTCTCCACTTACACACCTAAACTCTGTGGCACTGCAGTTGTATACTACAAAATAAAAAGCATTATGTTAGCTATTTACTTTATTTTACAGGACTAGACTGCAATCAATTTTTCTACAGGTACACAAGTCAGATAGGATATAAGGAGTCCAAGTTCCACTCAAGACCATGATTTCCCTAGGACAGATAAAATGCAATGATCTTGGAATCCACAGAAAACTTAGAAGAAACAGGTCTCAGTCCTCTACAACCAGCCTAGAGATCAAAGGGTTTGCTACAAATGTGTAAATAAGCATCATAAACACCAGGGTTTTTTACAGATTTGATTATTATGTATTCTGCTATCTTGGAGCTGTCTCTTACGAGGTCAAAGACCCTTCAGGAGGTGAATCTGAGGAAACACTAAAGAAACGTTCAACAAATGAAGTTATACTTACTGCAGTCATGCTCATCAGCACCATCTACACAGTCTTTGTCTCCATCACAGACATAGTATGGGTCAATACAGCGATGGTCAGGACACTGAAACTGCCCAGGTTCACAGGTGCCTGTGAAAGCTGTTAAGAATGACAATAAACACTGCTGTGTTTCTTTTCTCTCTTCTGAAAACAGCATAATACAGAGAGTACAAAGACACTGTCACTAACTTGCAGCATGCAATGCAGCAGCTAGCAATCACATAAATCATATGCACATATTTTAGTATCAGGTAATTATTTATTCATACGCAGGCTAGAAGTCATGTAAAATAACTACACAATTCCAACCATAGAGAAATAATTCCAAAGGAAATATACAGAGAAACTACTGTCTTATTTCACTGCAAAATTACAGATACTTCTGTGTAGAAACTTCCAGATTAGATTAGCTGACTACACCATTAGTCATTACTGAGACCACTCACTGAGTAAGGGTTTAGAACATCTGGGCTTTTGTTACTTGCTGCTGTAAACTGCAACGCGTAATCATGATGCTGCAAAATCTCACAACGGTCACAGTTGCACCTTGTTTTTTTAAATGACTCTTCTGCATTCTACTTGGCTCTGATAGTTCAAATTAGGTGAGTTTTCCACACCTTACAGACTACAAAATATTATTCTAACTTAGGTATCAGTTCTTTCTTCCTAATTTCATTTATCATTCTTACACCTACAGAGACATAAATACATGTTTAAAAAAACAGACAGTTATGATACTCACTGCAATTTTTTTCATCTGACCCATCACCACAGTCATTATCAGTATCACACAGCCAGATCCTAGGAATACACCGGTTATTGTCACAGGTGAACAGGCTTACAGGGCATGAAGTGGGTCCTTGTGTGGGACAATGCAATTCATCGCTGCCATCAAAACAGTCATTGTGTTTATCGCAATGCCAGCGACCTGGAATACACTGTCCATTGGCACAGGTAAAGGCTGATGAAGCACAAGAATTGTCTAAACAAAAAACAAAATAGGAAGACACTTCTATAAAGAGCTCCAAAACTTGCCTTCCCTCACAGTATATTAAGTACACTTAAGGAATGTCTAAAATATGCATCAAATTCTAAAATGCACATTGCTCAGAGTGAAAATATGCCAGTCATACCAATATGTGGCAGAACTGCATTATAGTAGTTTTTAAATTGCAATCAACAATAAAAAGTTACATTAAGTACTTCAAAACTGTGAAGAACAAGAAAAATCATTTCTTCAAGTAGCCATTTGTTCTATACTTTCATTTTCCCCCAAAAACATTCTAGTTGTTCTAAAAGAACCAACTAATATGAGATAGATTTTATACCTGATTTATATTAGTCATATGCATTAAGGGGCAGAATTTTATTAATATGTCCTATTTTCTTATTTGCAACTTAAAAGCAAGAATTAACTCTGAAGAAACATGCACCAACTATGTCATAAAAGCCACTTTACAATTAAACCAGGAAATGAACCCATGTGCTTTTAATCTACTTCACTGTAAAAAACAAGAAACAACAAATAGTTCAGAAGTGTGCAAGTATAATAACCACATAATTTTTATTCAGATGTTAGATGAAATAAAAGGTGCAGCTCTAATCTTAGAGGAAGGTTAGATAATGCATATGGTATTGTTATTTTTCTTATGCTGTTGTTTTCTAAATATCCTTATTTTTATTCAATACTTTTTTCATCCTCCATGCAGCAAAGTAAGGCAAGCAAGTAATATTCCAATACCTTAGAAATTTACAAAAATCTAAGAATAAAGGCATTTTTTTTCTTGAGAAGAGCCGTTTTTGTGACTCGGTCAATTTGATTTTGAGAACTAGTTAGATATAGATATTTTTGTGCATTCTTTATGACTCCAGTGTTGAATTCCCCATTCCTATGTTCTGTCCAATTAATTCCAGAGTAACTCTTTTCCCAGATAAAAACTTTACAATTTATTCACAAATGCACAGCTAAAAATTTGGGTGATTATTCCAAGGAAATCAGACTGACCCATTAAACTTCCTGAACTTCAAGCAGCAAGTATTAACTGTAAATTGCAGGGATTACTTACTTAATGAACCACAGTTTTGTTCATCACTGTTATCATGACAATCATCAACACCATCACACTGGTAGTATCGAGGCACACATCTTCCATTGCCACAGGAAAATGAGTACGAGCCACACTGCAAAGTTGGTGGCTCATTGGATGGATCTTCAACACATGTCAACTGATTAGAAGCCAGCTTCATGCCATACGGACAACCACAAACCCTCTGAAAATTAGGTACTGGAAAGCAGAAATGGCTGCAGTCTCCATTGGGGTTTGTTCCTCTATTACAGTAGTTAGAACCTTAAAAAGTGATAGAGCAGATCAACACATACGCTACTGATATGAGCTTGAAAACTATTAAAAATGTACAGTAAATGTAAAAGAACATTTTACAAAAAAAATACTGTAACAAATTCTGGTTTTGCTCACACTGTAAAATAAGATCAAGTCCACTGATATTAAGAAAGTCACTACAGTAATAGTAAGTCGTAATCATGTCCTCCATTCTATATAATCTCCAATAACACAAGTGTTTAAGGAAGCCAACAACATACTACTAAATTTGGTCCAATTCTGGCAGCTGTCTAGAAACAAGTACACTACAGCAAACGACGTCCTTTGTTTCAGACAGGATTTGACCAATATTTAGACACCAGGAAAGCAGTGAGCCTTAGCACATGGTTTGGTCACTTGTTTGACAAGTGCATTGGGTGTTTTACTAAATTAACTACAGTATCAAATCCTTGTTTTAGATCATCACACACCTAGAGCGCAGCTGAGTAAAAAGAATAAAAAGTAAGAGCCTTATGCATGGTGTCTACTTTAAGAATAGTGATTCTACTAATAAATGTTTACCCATTTCTTCAAAATAAGTAGTTCAGTTTAACTACAACTTCTTCCAGAAAAAGAGAAATACAAGGTTGTAATTGGTGATAAAATTACACATACTACAATAGAATCATAATTTCATTTTACAAAGTTCTTAAATAAAGTAACAGACAAAGTGGAGGAAAACTGCCTGCAGTCACAAAACATTGAAATACATCACCAGTGATTGCAAGTGTCTGTGCTGCCTCCTCAGCATGTCACAATCATGCTTCAGTAAAGCCATCTTTAAAATTGAGAGGGGACACCTACTGTCATGATATTTTATTTCTTATTCCCTATCTCACATCTTTCATGCGTGCAACAAATGAGCTTACCTATTTGGGAATGGGCATCATATGTTTTAACATGCATAATGTTACTAATACCCCTCCTAATAATAGTCATTTCTCCTCCATCAGACTTCCTCACTCGAACTATTCCACCAAGTCTCCAATCAGTGAAATAGGCATAACCTGTTTTGAAAGACATTTAACACATAACAGTTACAGTGCAATAGGATATAAAAAGTCAAACATCATGAGATAAAACTGTAAGGCTTTTCATGTAAATTTAGTAATTTTTCATAACTATTTCCTGAAAAATAAGAAGGAACAGCATAAACTGAATTCTACCACTGACAGAGCAGAACTGAGTCCTTCAGTCAGAGGCAAACCTAACTCAGAAAAAACATGCCATCTCAGATTCCATTTACAGTGAGGTTTAACAGACCCTAGTGATATTTCAAGTTCTGAGAGAATTTTTAAAATCATTCCTTAAGACAACTTTCTAGAAAATGTTTGAATATTTTGAAGAGATTTTTGCATATCAAAAGGAGTCAGATGCTGATACCCTTCTTCATATGCAACATAAATCTAATTATAAACTCTACATGCATTTAATAAAATTCTCAAATGCTGCTCACCTTTAGAAAGGTGATTTATCTTGTTTGCCTAGCATTTGCACAACCAGCCCATCCTGGAAGGTGTGATTCTTAGTACAGCATATCTGCAGTGTTGCACTAAAAGAGTTAACTGAACTGCCTCAAACAATTTTAATTCAAATACATATAAAAGCAAGCAGCACTAAATTTATCTTATTACAAAATCTTTCAGTAGTGATTTTTTTAATGAAAAAAGCTGTATTACAAAAACCATGTTATTTTGTCTCACATACTCACACATCATGACATGAAAAAATTCTGGGATTGTAAAAGATCATATTTTTCAAAGCCAGACTTACCTCCAAAAATAGTAAGGCCAAATGGGTGAGTCATCTGAGTGATGCGTTCAAGTGTCCGTCTGTCCAGCCCATCAAAGGTGCTGTGCTCAATTTTATCAAAAAAGGCATCCACCCAGTACAGCCTTAGAGTACTAAAAATAATGAAAATGCCATATCTCTTCAAATGACATATTATGACCATTAGGTAGGACTAACATTTTCTAAAATAATAATCTTAAATCTGTTAGGAGGCTATGGCAGGGGCAGAGGAAGATTTCTGAGAACTGAATTGAACTTTACAGGCTTTTCAACAAATTGAAAAATAAGGTCTTCAACAAGAAAGTGCCACAGTGCCAGTGCACATAATTCAACACAATTCCTTAATTTTTAATCCCTAACAGTTTAAAAGAAGAAACACATTTGCTCTAAAAGCTTCTCTGTCTTCCCCCTGTATCGTTCTTACCCCCAGTCAATGGCTAGGCCATTAGGCCAGCCTAGTGTTGTATTCACAATTGGCAAGGCATGGGAACCATCACTCCAGGCTCTCATGATTTTTGCAGGACGGAACCAATCTGTCCAGAATATATACCTGAAAAGACACGTCAGAAGACACATTAATCCACTAATATAATATATTTAACAGACCAAATGCATGAGCAGCATCAACACTCTTATTTGTACCACATTTTCACAGATCTTAAAATAAAAAATACAATTTTGTGTTGGTTCCCTCCTCAACTGGTAGTGGTACTAACAGATAGCATTTATCCTGTGTATAACAAATTCTGGTCTTTGGAAGTGGTTTGTCCCTTTAGACATGATATGTCCATATCTGTGTTAAAACTGTTACGGACTTAATGTAATTACTGACAGGGAAGAAGAACCAAGCAGAAAGGTGATACACCCTCCAGGTAATACTTGCAAATAAGCATAAATATTACAAAGAATTTTCTCTTGATCCTTTTGACTTATGTCTACAGACAAAGATCTGAGGATAGTGTTAAGTAACTTTACAAGGCAATGAACAAAAAAAAAGTTAGGATCCCAAGGAATCAAGATCAACACTAGTCTTCTGAGAATATTTTCAAGATAGTGTATTTCACCATATGATTGTTACTAAAAATGAAAATTAAATATTCGAAAAGTAATTAAGACATTCTGTGGTATGGTGTTAGGAAGCTGAAGTATGCTGCAAAAGAAACTCTTTTGGCCATGCCAAAGTTACACAAACACTGAAGTTAAGCATTCCCATCAAAGAATAACAGAGCTGCTTCTTTTGCATACAAAAACATATATTTTAAGGTCTGTGTCAAATAAAGACAGCAGTATCTAATATGTTTCAAAAAAAGTAATTCAGATAAAAAACAGAGGAACCAAAGTTAGCATTCTGGGAACTGAAAGTGTACTAAAAGAAAGTTATGGTACTTTATCTTTTAACTACACGGAACAGCTTTCTTAATCACATGATACAAACAAAGTTCTTTTAGCTGTTTATCTGCAGACAAAAGTAAAAGACAAAAACAGGTGCTTTTAAAGATCATTCTTCTGTGTACTTCTGTCACGCGGAAACCGTATCACTTTGTCCTTTCCTCTGGATGTTGAATCTTGAGCCAGAAAAGAAGGAAAAAAGAAAAAAGAACACGGAAGAGAGAAATGAAAAGAAATGGCATTTTGAAAAGGAACACAAATCCTATCAGAAATCCAGAGAGGGATGTAAACATAACCTCACCAATTTTGCTTAAACCATAGAATTGTTCATAGTGTTTCAAGTGAGAAGCGAAGTTAAACTTACCCAATAACAGGATGAACCACTATTGATCGAGGGTTATTTAAATTCTGAACAATAGCTCGTCTGGATTTATCTGCCAGCCTCATCACACTAACACTCCTATATCGAGGGTCTGTCCAGTATAGATTCTTTGAGATCCAGTCAAAGGCCAAATCTTCAACACTTTCCACTCTGTTAGCTGTCAGGATTTCTCTTCCTAGAATTTACAACACACATGTAATGATTGTAAATGTTTAGGAACAGAGCAAATAATAAGAATGCATTATTCTGATCATGAAACTAGTGTTTTCCCCTGGTAAAAATGCTGTCTCTGTGCTACCTTAATATAATGTCCAAAGACAAAGTGATCCAGGTGAAGGAAGTATATGATTCAGGAGCACAAACTCAGCAGAAGAGAAATAAAGATTAGCCAAAGAAGAGCAGATAAAAATCCGTCACTCAGTTTTTACTGAAGGGAATTTTATGAATGCAGGTCAGTAAGGACAGCGCATCTCTTCGTGCCTTAGTTATATCTTCCTCAGCAACCAGATCTACTTTTTACACAGGGAAGGTCAGCTGCAGTCTACCGTTACTCTGATCCAAGGCATCAAGCAAATGCAGGAAAGCTATATGCTGACTTAATATACATTTCATCATTAATACAAATTAGACAGAAATATTTTTCACGCTACCACAAATGGCAGTCTCAAAAATTTCACAGTCGTAATGTTCTTTTTCTATATTACAGCGTGGGGACAAACATTGCGCTCTTCAGACAGGGAAATAAAAAAGAGAAACTAAATTTCATACTACTGAAAGGCATAATAGTCTGGATGAACTGACTGATGCTGGCAAATGCTTGTGGTGAGAAGTGCTACAAATAGTTCATTCCCATGCACATTCAGCAGGTTTGTCAAAGAGCAGGAAAAACAGCCTGTGGATAGCAGAATCACAGTAAGTTTTATTATTATACAATATCTGCATCTAAGAAATGCTTTGGAGTCTCAGTAAGTGGGTCTTATTATTCATCATTGGGCACATCTATAACGGAAAGATGTGAGACAAAACAGAAAAACAAATTGATCAGAGCGCAAGCTTTGCGTAAGTAAGGACTGCAGTACTGCTGCTCAGGAGAAACCTAGGCAAAATTTAAGTTGGCCACTGCAGATGTTTTCAGGAAGTGAAAGGAATCTTGGCAACTTTGTATCCTTTTAAGCCTCTGTAAAAGATGTTTCCTAATGCCCTTACTACAAGCTGAACTAACATTTTTGTCAAAAATTTTCCAGATTACTAAAATTTTTCTGCATATCTCAGGATGTGACTTTTTCTATTGCTTTTTAAAAATACATATTCTATTTGCCTTACCACAATCCCTCCATGCTTCTTAACAAAGCTTCTCACCTGAACCATCAGTTTTCTGTTTATAGATTACATCTTTACTTGTGTCTGAAAAAAATATGGTGCCGTCCCGAGCACAGAAGTCAATTCCAACAAAGTACGAAGGGCTCCCTGTTATGGGGATGATCACATCTTCCTGGGTAGAGAGATTGAATGGGATTCCCCGCACTGCCAGCTGGGATGAAAAGAGCAGGAACTGCTGCACAGCTGCAAAAGAAAAAAACAGACACAGTCTTTGTTTATTTAGAGGATCAGACAGGTGAGCATTAACTATAAAGCTTTATTTTCCTTTGGCAACACTAATATCCTGGAAATAGAAAGAATGGGAAAGAATAAAAAAAAGAATTTAAATATACAAGGACCTAAAAAACAAATCAGAAGAAAAAGAAAGCCTAACACAGAATATTAGGTGATGTGGCCATGTCTTCCTCTTGCCTGATTACCATGATCCTAATGACCCTTTACAGAAAACATTATCCCTATGGAAGCAGCAATCTTGTTCTGTGCTGACCTCTTTACAAATTATCTATACAAAAATAACTTATGGGCTTTGTGGAGCCACCATATAACCAGACCATATCTGAGTTGGCAATAAGTATAGCTGCATAATCAAATAGTAAAGTACAGAGACAACATATTCAGCTTAATTTGCCAGTAGCTATACATGGTAAACCCTCCATCAGCGACAATTCTGCATGCCAGTGGGGAGCAGCAGGTTGCTGATGAAAGCACACAACCTCAACACTGACAAATGTGTTCAACAGGAGAAAGACCAAATTATTCAGGACATTACTGTCACAGGTGACCAGGGTTTACATGTTCAAAACAATGCAAAATCTGCACATTAGCAAGCATCCATGGAATCATACAACTGTCTAGACATATTCCATGTCTGACTTCTTTAAATGCTCGTAGAAGGTAGTGAGTTTAAGATGCTGCAGTTTGAAATAAACAATGGCTGAACTGACTACATCTAAAGCTGTCAACAAGAGTTGTGAAGAAAAATATGAACTTCTTGGCATATTGAACCCACAATGCTACTGAAGAGAGCAAGGAGGTTCTAGAAATAACTCTTTTCTAAAGCTAATGGAATAGTGCTACTTCGAACAATAAAGGCATTCTCTTACCAACACAGTGCTGTCCATCTACGTGTAGGTCAAAGCCCAGTATACATCTACAGCGATAACCTAGTCCATCATTATCTGTTTTGTGGCTGAGAATACAGATCTGTTCACATCCTCCGTTATTACTTCCGCAAGGATTTCTTACTGCAAAATAGTATGGATAGGGTTAAGTCTCCATCTGTTAACCTAATGGCATCATTTTTTTGATTCTTCAGGATTTTTTTCAGCACCCACAATAAATCATACAGACCTCTATAGGATCTGCATCACATAGAAATCATAGAACATCAGTTCAATCCTGGAACACACTGAAGTCCCAGTAGAGCTAAGCAGCATCCCAGGGGTTCAGCACTGTCCAGAGATACTCAGCACATAGCCTTGAGCCCATAGTTGGGCTATAATTTTTTGCATACATACATACTTCATAAACATATCTCACAAACAATACATTCAATTGTTAACCTTTTCGAACTACTCCCTCATTGTAGCAGGGAGGAAGGAAAGTCTGAAACTGCTTATAAGCACACGTTTGACTCTTCCAAATACCAATACATTTAGTAAGTCCTGCTTTTAAATGTTGTATTCGACAGTTTGTTAGCTGCAGGAGCTGGATGAAAGCACTATGTGATAAAAATCAGTCCTATAAATTTATGCAACATAGTTATCACTTCTTTAGAGAAAACCTAACAGTCTCATATAGTTTTTACCCAACTCTAGGTAAGACAATTCCTAAGCCTCCCTTAACAATCTGTTGCCTTACCATATGGCTGCCTGGCAGCATGGTAAACTGTCACTCCGTAAGGTCTTAGTGAAGACTGGTAGATCACTTGAGGGTTAGATTCTGAAAACTTGTTAGCTTTCACCACTGCCATTTTGGTCCAATCAGTGAAATAAATACTGTGTTCAAATAAAGTTATTCCATATGGATGAGGAATCAGTGAGCCTCCGTGAGCTATTGTTCTCCTGTTATAAAGATGTATTTTATATTATTCACAAAATATTATCTAGAAAACAACTTCATTTTGATAACAGGGGAAAATATACAGGATTATTAAATCATCCATTAGCTTCTGCTTCTATACAGATAGAAGCAGCCAAAGCACAAATGGAAAAGACCAAATCTAACAAAAGAGATAAAGCTAAACATACATACAGCAGTGAAAATGGACAGATCAGAAATGTTAGAAATTTCCAAGAAAAAACTGAGTGATACACAGTGGATAAAGAGAAACAATCAAAAATGTAGGAAAAGAAAAACAATTCAGTGAGAGAGAGGCTAAAAGAGAGGAAATCAAAGACATCTGTAAAAATTCAAAATATTCAAGAAGCTTTGAATGTAAAAAATTTATGGTTGCACCAGGTTAAAAAAACAAAGCAAACAAACAAACAAAACATTGTCTGCAGAAACAGAAAAAGATGTATGGAACAAAGACAACCGAGGCCTGAACCAAACACCTATGCAAAACTGAAGAAAACCAAATGCTAATAAACTGTATCTATTCTATGCAAGTAATTATACAAATATGTTTTGGATGAATATTAGGAGATGAAGACAGACTTCAAGGAGATAAAGCAAGTCCTCAAACAAAACACATCAATATACTACAATATTATTCTCTTGGCATCATGAAAGGAGGGTCTACAAATCAGTTGAATTCTACACCTCTGACAGCTTCCAGCATGATTAAGATGCATGCTGCAGGCATTGGAGATGTGACACAAGAGTACATAAATTCAGTTTTAAAACTGTTTGCAGATCATGCCATTGATTCTTGCACACTTGCACCACTTTTACCTTGAAGTAAAATTTTTGGTGTTGCAATAACTGCTAAGTTTTTATCTCCAAAAGCCATAGATTTTTCTAAACACTTGACATTCTTGCAATACTAAAACCTGAAAACAGCCTTGAAAAATACAGAAAAGGAGTAAATTGAAGATACCAGCATTATTTTTGTAAAAAAGGTTCTCTTGTAAGTGAAAGAATACGTTGAGCAACAAATTTGTCAACCAAGCAAAGGACTGTTTTTCAAGACAGCATGTAAGAGGTAAGCAGAGAGTGAACAGTTTTTCTCTTGTTACTGAGTAACAGAGACTGTAATCACAGATGCAGACAAATAAGCAGGCTTCTAAACACTACACTTTATGTACTAGTCCCATAAAAATGCAACTCTTTTCCTGAATGCTTTCCTATAGAAAGTGATAGAGTTTCTCTGGCATCACAATAGTGTAAGTGATAACTTAATTTCTAACAAACAGTGAAGATTTATAATGAGGTTTGAAGCACTGTAAAAAGAGCAAAGCCCAAAGCACTTAATACCCATTACAGAATGGGGTGTTTAGGAGATGAACCTTTTAAATAAATTCAAGAAAACAATCCAAAGAAGTGATGCAGGAAGACTATATATAATCTTCAAATATAATAAAAAGCAAACACTATCAAAAATGTGTATTATAGTGGTGGGCTATATAAAATAGTATATTTGTTAAAAGAAGTGCAATAGGTAATTCAAGGTAAAAACAGGACAAAAGATAATGGAGGAATTAAGGATTTTCTAGAAGTAGTATGACACCACTGACCACTACTACATCAACAGGTATCACTTTCAAGTTACGTAATTTTGGTCTTTTATGAATCTCATTTTATTAGACAAGTCTTCCTTTGAACTAGATATGGTAAAAATGGTATACACCTGTAAGGAATAACAAGGAATGATATTTCTCCTACCTGTGAAGCCCATCATAAGTTACAGTCTCAATGTAGTCAAACCGGCTGTCAACCCAGTAAAGCCTCTTTGATACAATATCCAGTGTTATTCCAGCAGGCCAGCCTAATTTTGTTTTTATCAAATCCTGTCGGTTTGTGCCATCCATGAAGGCCCTTTCCACTTTAGGATCACCAGAAAGACTATCCCAGTCTGAGAAAAATAAATAACTATAAAGGGAAAAAAAAGTCCCATGTTTATTAAGATTTTACAAAACACCACATTTTACATGGAATTTGCAAACTGTTTTGTCAATTAAAACCAGCATACTTTCAGGACAGAGCTTGAGTCTCAGTTGGCACACAGCAAAAACATACTTTAAGCCTGCTGCTAAAGAACTGGCCTGCCTTTTCTATCATAAAACACATCTAGCAAGAATTATGCTTTCACCCAAAAGACCTCAGAAACTTTGGGTGTTCTTCGTAAAATACAGACTTAAGTCAACTGTCAGAAATAAACCAGTGACAAATAAAAGTGTCTTGAAAGTAGCACTCATCACTATAAAAAGCCTGAAACTCTTCTTTGCATTCCCTGAGGATGCAAGTTTTCATGGCTCATATGCATTTCTGAAGAGTGGGGAAACACTAGCTTCTCAGGCGTCACCTCACCACTTTATTTTACATAGCAGGAGGTCTGTGGATGGTATCACAACAGAAATCTTCCAAGATAACTTCTACTCTTGGACACAGTTACACAGTTCCCCTGTTTTCAAAGGCAGCTGCTCATGCACATACAACTCTAGCCATAAAAGAGATTCTTAACTCTGGGAATAAAAGCATGGCACAGCCCTGCCATAGCAAACAATTTAAGGTGCAGAACAGTATATGTGAACATGTAAACCATTTTAGACTTATATTCCAAAAAGACCACCCTGAGCTATTTCTTACTTCTCTTTCTTTTGCATGTGAATAAAGGAATTTCTGACATCTTCTACCATTATTTCACAGAATTACTTACCCAACAGTTGGATCAAGTGCTATTCCTCTAGGATTTCCCAGATTTTCAGCAATAAGAGTGACACGGTTTGTTCCATCCAAGTTAACCATATCTATTCTGTTCACACTGGTCTCGACCACATATAATTTATTGTTAACCCAATCCACTGCTAGATTTTCAGGTGTATCCACTGAAACATTTAAAACTTCTTGGATTCCAGAGCCATCAATATTTACAGAAAAAACCTAAAAACAATACAAATATTGACACCACACTGAGCACAGGTCCACAATTGGCCTTTAGATACGACCAGGAAACAAATGCAAAAAATTCAGGGAGCTCACCTTCCACTATCATTCCTGCAAAATAGACAAGGTAATAGACTGAAACAGCCTTGCACTTTTGCAAACATGGCAAATCGCTGGATTAAAAAAAAGACAAAGTAAAGGTATCTGGCTTTTCTGGAACCTTGTAAAAAACGCATTTTCGCTAATTTAAAACAAATGAACATGCTTTAGCAAAGTACTAATCAGTGGCCAGAAACAAGAGGGGGAGCTCTTACCACACCAGCCACAGAGGGGAAATTGCAAGGAAAATTTACTTTGCAAATTAAAGAAAGGAAAGGAAAGCTCTCTCTCTCAACAGAAAGGAGAAGACTCAGCATTGTTTTTGTTCTCCTTTATTTAAGCCCAATTTTAAAAGCACCATGCTTAAGGAGAAATAGCATTGTTATCTTAAAAGGAAGCTTACAGCTACATGAAGCAAATACTATAAATGCGATAATTTTATAATTGCAATAATCATGTAATTATGACACTGTGTAATAGAAGAAATTAGGAAAGATTATCCTTTTTGGAACAACTGCCTGAGGTTTAAAATGTATTTAAATGAAATTACAGATCACCACAAGTAAATATATGCAAGAAAAACAAGAGGTGAAATGGTCATGTAATTTTTATTATTACTTGGGCCTGAAGAATATTTATCTACCAAACCACCTAATCATTTATTCTGTTCTTTGTAAACCTTGTGACAGAAGAGCTTATGGGCATTAAGTTAGCAGACAGTACACTAAATGAGAAAAGGATGATACAGAATACAACTTGTAATTTTGTTTTTTAGTTTACATCTTATTCTTAAAAAAAGACAAGCAAAAGAATCTTAATAATATACTTATAATAAGACATAAGGGTGGAGATACTCATCATATATGAATATTCTTACTGCTGTTGCTTTGTTCTAGGTGTTCCAATTACAATTGAATTAGATTAATTAATCCTAATCAATTAAATAGGATTTAGCTGCATTGGAGCAGATAAAAAGGCATTCCTACTCACGTGGAGTATGCAGTAGAAAAACCTGTATTACTTTTTATTTCCACTTTCTACAGAGACAGTATAAATCTCTTTTCTCATGAAAGTTCAGATTTGACCTTGACTCAATTCAACCACTGTCAATGCAATTACAACAATGGGAACTTACTGCAGTAAAAATGAGAATACCAGAATTGTGAACAAACCAAAAACTGCGTGGACAAATACTGTCCTACTTGATGGCCATGCAGAATTTTTCCACTAGAATCAACATGGCTCTGCAGTGGAACTACTACTTTGCAGTTTACACATAGGTTCATAATGACAGTGACACCAAATTTATCTCTACATGGGGCCAGCAGGAAGCAGGCCATGGCTTCTCCTTTTCTCTGCATGACAATCAACATGGAGTTTCTGGAGTTTCAGCATTTGACCTGGGACTTCTTTTTGTTTCACTCGAGTTGTGCAGAAAAGGTTAAGTTGAACTTTTCGACTGGTCTCCAGACTGACTTTTTTAAAATTACTCTCTTTTACCCTACTTTGAATCTAAAATAGTTCCTCTTTTAAAAAAAAAGTAACGAAATATTCGCTCATTATACAAAACACTGTCAATATTTGTTATCCAAGCTCAATTACGGTGCCATTTGGAGTATAAGAAGAAATCTGATTTCTATCATCTTGGAAGGCAGACAGGTTTTACATTTTAAATGATCATGTTTCAAAAAATTACCAAGAAAAATTTGTCCAGTTTTGAAAGAATGTCTACTATTTCTCTTAATTAGTCTTTTGGACTCCATCTCAAATAAAATTAAAAGTTGCTCAAGACATTCCCATCTAAAAGCATTCTTTGTTTAATATGTCACATGTAATAGTATAGCTTGAAAAATGCAGTCATTAACATAAAACATTTCAAGGACCTTTTTTGTTAGAAAACAAAAATACAGTCAGATTCTGCTCTCAAAAATGAAAGGCTATCAACACATTATGCTCCTGGCTGTTCTCTACTTCCACACACACAAGAAAAAAACATTCTTCTTGAAATTTCTACCCACCTTATCTTGTACCGTATCAGTCCAAAAGATTCTATGCAGGTAAAAGTGAAAGTCCACTCCAACTGCAACTCCACGATTCTGCGACTGTACCAAAGTACGAAAACTCCTTCCATGAAGATCTCCAATCAATAAATCACGGCCATTGGAAAAAATAATTGATGCAACACCAGCTGAAAGCAAGGATGACAAAGACAGAACTACTCTGTAGTCAAGCTATTTTGCAAAGCACCATTGAAACATTTACATACTATGTAATGAACACAAAGGTTTAAATAGATGATCAGGCTACAGCTTAATTTTCTTGTATGTACTTACTTCCTTCAATTTGTCTTGCAAGCTGCACCACAGCATTCACCTTGGAAAATCCACTCTTTTAAATATTGAATGTTAACGGTGATTGTCAGCCTGGTTTACAGTCTTGGAGCAAGCCAGGCAGGAATATATATTTAAAACTCTGCTGGGTAAAACTTTTACAAAACCTCTGTGCATCCATACTCCAGAAGATGACTTCACATTCCCTTCTATTTCCTTGCTCTATCTCCTTTAATCAAAGTATAATCTTTCACAAGATTTTCCTGCCCTATGAGATTCAGATATTCTTTGATTCTAGCATACAGACCATCTTCCTTACCTTTTTATATACCACTCTATCCTATCTTCTTCATTCTCTGATCTCATCAGACCTTTGCTGTATCTTACTATAGTAGAGAGACTCTAGCAAGTCTTTGAAAGAAAGTTCACTTTCAAAGTAGGTGCCTGTTGATAGGCCTAGTGCATGTCTGAGAGGAATATATTGAAGTCCAAATTCTATTCACCTCTCCAATTAAAGTAAAAATGAATCCAGGGAAAATGTTTTAGAGCAGGTATGAAATCCACAACAATATGATAACAAAATCAACACTCTATAAACAACCCACTGGCTCAAAAGTCACATCACTTTGAACGGAAAGCTTTTCATGAAAGATACAGAGCTTTTCAAGAACCAGAACAATCTTTCCTAGTGCTGGTATATCCTATGTATGTCTAATACAGTCAAGCATATTTCACTAGCTCCAAAAATTTTGTATTTTTGAGGACATACTTAGAAAAATGAAAGATGATGACTGCTCTGCAGAAATGGTTGAAGGAGGGAAGGGGGAGGGAACTGGGCAATTCATGCTTTGCACAGAAGGCGGACTGCTAATCAGCTATGTCAGGCAGGGACTCCCATTCCCACTGAGTTCCCGTAGGCAGGAACACCTGCCCTAGCGACTGAGTTGTTAAAATCACAGTAACACAGCATAGCCTTGCAAACTGCCCCACCTTCAGTGCTACCCACTCTAAGTCCAACAACAGTAAGAGACTCTTGCACTGCCGCACACTAACCTGAAGTGTTGGCTCGACAGTGCCGATGATTCTCTAGGACGTAACCTTCCACACAGTGGCACTGGTGATGGCCCACGCGATCTTCACAGAGCTGGTCACAGACACCCCACATTTTGCAGTCATCAAAATCTGTTAAGTGAATAAGGCATATTTATAAATAATGCTTTGCTTAAAAGAGATGTCATCATACTTGGCAAGCTACAGATTTGTCCTCTCTGCTTGCTTTATATCTGTTTGCAAATGTATGGCAATAGGAAAGGAGGTTTTTGTAGCTTTTTTCATAAACGTTTCAATTTTTTTCTTCTGGAAAAGAAAACAACTGGTATCTGCTGCCCGGTGACCTGCCCAATAAAAAAACAAAATTGTAAGGAGAGGAGGAAAAATCATTTGAAGGGAAGGGATGTCATTGTCTACTTTCCACAACACAGAACATCTCTACGCACTATTCTTGCTGCAGCAGATGCAAGTACACTTTGTACACAAACACACCTGGCCGGATTTAAGCCCACTCTGAACCAGAGCCATATCTATACATTAGTGCAGTACTGAGCTCAAGCTTATAACCCTGCTAAAAAGCAGTGTTTATTAGCTTGGACTCAGTACCATGCTAACACAGGTGTCCAATTTCCAATTAAGAGTTGGCTGCAGACCAGACAGCACAAAGTAGAAACAAAGAAGTTCACTTGAGCATGCAGAATATCATATAGGTGTAGTCTGCAGCTAGGAAAACCCAGCAAGCTCTCAGAGATGTGCTCTATAAGCAATTTCCTGGGTTGCTGCAGAATATTTTAGTCCTAAAATTATAAAACATTTAACTAGTCTCCTTTAAAAAAAAAAAAAAAAAGATTTTTTTTTTAAACTAACTTTAAAAAGAAACAACAGATCTAAATACTCCGGTGTCTCATCCCATCTGTGTTTATTTACAACCCATGAGATATCCAAAACTAATTTAGACATGGTTTTGGCATAAAAAGTTTAAACTCCTTCACTTGAAAACCTATGAGTACAATTGGTACCACATTACATTGCTGGAAACTTGCAATTCTACTGTTAAGCCAAAAGAGGAGAAAATGAGATCTCAAATATTCTCCTTACTAGTGCTTCTGATTTTAAACATTCATTGACACAAAAATGAAAATGAAGTGTTTCCCAGACAGCAGTAGCTTTCCAGCTTCCATATATGTTAAAAACCATCAGTATACAGCAAGCCAGAAGCAAACAAGGAGAATAAAAATTGAAAAGATTATGGTTTTGAAAAGTAATACACTCTGCTGACACTACAGCTTAGTCCTTTTGGCCATAAACCAATAAAATTCATTTAAACTAAGATCTGAAAGTATATACTACTGACTGTGAGCCATTCTCTGATGAGAAGTCTTTTCCTCCCACTACAGAAATATTATTAGATCTCTGCAAAACCAAAATACATTGATTCAAATTTTCAAGCCAGACTCAGAGAGCTGGGTTTACAGGACACTGAGGGAGAATAACAAAAGAGTCACCAAAACTGCACCAGGTTAGCAAATGGGTCCTTCCTGCATCAGAGTGAAACAACAGAGTAAATTCTGGAAGAATTCTGGAGTCAGGACACTGATTCCTCCTCTGTAAGAGCATCCCTGGTGTCACTGCAGCTCATATAGCACTGGGCCACCCAGCACTCTCAAAAACACAGACGTCTCATGAGAGACTCTGAGCACCTCGAATACTGTTAGTAGCACACACACCATATGTTGGGCTGAAAAAACGTCCAAGAAATTAGGTAAGTATCTGTGAGGCAGTACTAAACTCCGTGTTTCTGAAGTTACTGCATTTTCATTTACTGAGATAAATTGTTTTTACTATCAAAGGTGTGTGTATCCAAGTTACAGCAGCTACAGAATAAAAATGCAGTGCCAGAATATCTCATTTACTTTTACATTCTAGAAAATTGTCTTCATTTTCATATAAAGAATGACTGATACATCATAGGATATATAGCCATTCCACAGTGCAAACATAAAGAACGCTTTTAATGTGCAATGATTTACAGCCTTCCTATGTAGCCACTTTCAAGTACCACCGAACACTGATAACATTAACTGATTTTACAGGCATACAGCAACACGCATCCCTGGAGCTAACCACTGAAAGACCTTTAACACAGACTTCATAATAAAGTAGCCATCAAAGAGTAACTATTTTTAAACCTCATCATGCTCTCACCATGTCTTTAATGGTCTTACTGAGCAAGACCTTTATGACCTCTCTGTGACTTGTTTCTGACTCACCATGCTGACATCATGTCATGTTGACATTCCATTTTTATTCTTTTGCTGACTCTTCAGATTTACCTATTTGCCTGTACATCCAATCACTTCGAGCTTACTCAGATTCCTGGAATCCAAAGCTTCCCAATGAGCTGTGAGAATGTACTGGGTATCTGCAATCACTGCACTTCACTTACCAACGCAAGTACGACTGTCATTGCTACTTATTATATATCCTGCAGGGCAGTAACACATCCCTCCTGATGGTGAAGAATGACAGCGATACTGGCAGCTCAGGGCAGCACAGTGTGATATGTCTAAAATGGAAATGAAAAAGTTCAGAAATATCATTACACCTATTACCAGTAGAACTGTTGCCTTACTAACAACTACAAAGTTATGGTCTTTTCTATGACGAATACACAATTTAACAAACAGCTTCTTAAAACAAATGATGGCTAAAGTTCCACGAAATAATGTGTGCTTACATACATGCAGGCAAGGAAATGGAAGAGAGAAGTAAGATTAATGTTAAAAACGGGTTTTGAGAATGTAGTTAAAGGACAAGAATCAGTCTCTCATGAACAGCTATAAAGTACCACCACTGGTAAGAATGCCACATAAAGAGCTGCAGAGAAGAAGCCATCTGCAATGCACAGTACATTTCTCTGGTTCCACAAGACCTACTTGTGCACAACACATCCTTGAGCTCCATCTATTGGAATATAACCTCATCGTTCACTTTTCATGAAGAAAAAATAACCAACTGTATTATACTAAGAAGATAAATATCTATATTATTCCAATATATTGGAACATACTGGCTGGGGTGTGCCCATGGAGAAACTCTTCTTTACTCTTTACTACTCTATTTCTTCACCACTCCTTCCTTTCCTTGTGTTACTGCCTAATGAACAGATCAGTGATAGGTGATCAAATATGACTGTAGAGCTGCTGCTGACTTCCTCCTCCTTCTTTTCCATTTTCCTTTTCCCGACACTTTTTCTTGTTAAACACTTCTTTTACAGCCTACATCTGATGTTACAACAATACCACTAAGTAGAGATAAGAGGCACTTTTCCATAATAAAGTTTAAATGCCTATTATTTTTTCCTCTCCTCCTATTCCAATGATTTTTTAATAGGAATATTCCTCTTCATAGAATTTGAAAATTTAAAATACCCTGGCCTGATTCTGAGAGGGAACTGACATTCATAAGAGTGAAATTAACATGAACTAAGCATGCTCATTGCCTCCAAAGGAGAAAAACCAGTATATACCAACCAGAGAACCAGATATCAAAGCTGAAAAGAGGTTTTTGAAAACTCTAACATAAGTGACTTGGCCAAGGCCCAGGATACACAAATTCAGTCCTGTATTCTGACTGTTATACACATTCCTTCTTGCTCATAAAAAGGAAAAAACACAGATTTTTAAACTAAAAAGGCATAGAGACCATTTTTCCCTGCCTTCCTGAATATATTTGGGGATAAGAAAAGAGAATAAAAAGCCTTATTTGTGAAACTTCATATATGGATTTTCAAAGGAATAGTCTGTTCATAGCAGTCATGCCTTTTTCAGGCAATCCAGTCAGAACAGTGGCAATAAAAATAGCAAGTTTCAAAATTTTCAATGTTGTTTAGGAGACAAGAGAGAAACGTATATATGGATGTATCTGCTATTCCATCCATGTATGCTATTGATTCTCATACTAACTGCAATGCCTGCCCGCAGTGATGTTAGTTTCATCTTCTCCTGCAGGACAGTCTGCAGTCCCGTCACACACTTTCCCAATTGGAATGCAGTGCCCTGACCCAGGGCAGGCCCACTCTCCCGGGTAGCATTCATGGCGGCCACTTTCTGTGGAAAAGAGAAATGAGAATAATTGAGGAGTATGCTCCAAATAATACTTAGAACTTCTTCTCTAAAAGCTTCCCAGAGCATCTCTACCCTTTATTATTCCATTTCTGGTTCTTACACACAGCTGGGAAAGACTATACAAGAAACATCCTCTATTCTTCCTTGTCACGATCTTTCTTTTTCCTTCAAACTGCAGTGCAAACAATACTCATGCAGACACATGAATACTTTTCATTTTTCCTGCTTAGAAATAGTAAAATCATTTAGCTTTAGACTGTCTGGTGCACCAGAAATAGAACAATGGTTTTGTGGTTTCAAAACATACTAGGAAAGGATCTCTGGAAAAAGCAGAGAATGCTTATCATAGAAAAGGCCACTGAAAGAAATAAAAACCACACTTCTATTCATTCAAATTTCTGTTTCTCACATGACAAATCTTGACAAAAAATATCTTCTTTTCACTTTTTTCACTTCTTTTCATTTCTTTTTTTGTTTTATTAGGAGCATCATTTCTTTGAAAGGAAAACCTGAAAAATTCCACAGAAAGTAGAAAACCTTTTACAAACAATATGTTTCAAAGATTTATGACTAGGCCTACCACCTATAATTTCCATTTTCTGAAGGTAAAATCTGAATAATTTGCCTAATAAGGGAAGAATCAAGTAGTTCAGCTATTCCATTACTAAGTAACTTCCTAAATAGTTGGTAAAATCTATTTATTCAAGGTAGTTTCAGAAAAGCCAATTTTATTACAGTGAGAATGGTCACAGTAAGAATTATGGCTTTTGTGAGGGTTTTCCATCCATCTATAGTAGTCAATAAGAGAACTTTTCAATGCTTCATGGGGTGGTATCAAGTCAACCAGGAACAACCTACTGTTCATATAGGCTAAATTTAATTTGCACTATACTCAGTACCACAGTGATAACTCTCATATACACAACACAGTGAATATTGCATAAGTAGGAAAAAAACAGGTAAAGATGTAATTCTAAGGTTTTCATAGAATGAAAATGGATACAAGACATCTTCATCTGCCAAATTCCATAGAAGGAGCTTAGTGAGGTCTTCCTCTGACAATATCATCATTAGAAGAAATTAGGATTAGTATATACCACATCCTCTTTCATCTTCATTATCTTCACAGTCATCATCTCCATCACATATCCAGCTCTGATGAATGCAGCGGCCACTTGGGCAAGTGAAAAAGTTGCCTCTACAAGTCGCATAAGCTAAGGAGAGAAACACCAGTAAATCTAAGTGTACTCTAAGTGACAAAAACGCTAGAAATGGTAATAGTTGTCTGAAAGATAAAGAGTCATTTATACTCTCTCCCCCGAAAGAGAGAGCCAGTTCCAAATTTCATATATATTGTAAACATTCCTGTTTTGCTCTGTTTTTAAGTAGGAACTTTATCTCAGAGTACTCTGGTTCTTTACAGAAATGAAGAGAAAGGCTACATTTTTACTCTATTAATTGTGGAACCAGATGCAGAGCACCTTATTACCAAGGTTCATGAAGGTGGGCATAACGAGATGATACTCAAGACATCAGGAGGTAAGGATATCTGTACTAGAGAAGTACCCTAGTACTTAGAGAAACAGAGTAACAAGCATATAATAATGAACATTGATGTCAAGGCCCTCTATAGTCAGAAGACATTCCCTGACTTAGGAGTTTAGAAACATTTCTGGATCCTCCAAGGGCCAAGCATAGCCACAGAGATAAAAGAGGAATATTCTGAGGGAAAAAATCATGTTGGTGGAACGACAACCTGCTTTTCTTTCTGTGTGTCAGAAAGCAAACTGTCACTGAATCCAGCATATTCAAATAGCAACCACACATCCAAGCACTTCGCAGTAAATTTGACTCGGAAAACATCTGTCAAAGTAGCAGTGATAATTTCATCTTTCCCTAAAAAAAAGTCTATGTAGAATAAGGGCTAGATTTCAATGTCTGTCTAGCCAAGCAATGTACTTTTTTGCTCTGCTGTACACTTCAACTAGTTGTTATTAAAATAGTTGAAGAAACTAAACGAAGCCATCATACTGCAAGATTCTTCATCACTCCTGTCTCCACAGTCATCATCATGGTCACAGATAAAGGCTCGGGGGATGCATTCTCCATTAGCACACTGAAACTGCGTACTGGCACATCCATGTGCTGAAAAAGATTTGAGCACGGAAAGAAATAGAAAGAATCCGTCAAAAAGCTACAATGTTTACCTTAAAAAGAGAGTCTATAAAGTATATTTGGGATCACTCTCCACATGGTACTTACTGCAGTTAGCTTCATCAGAAGAATCTCTGCAATCCACTTTGCTATCACATCGCTGGCTTGCATTAAAACATGCTCCATTTGCACATGATAACTGTTCACATGTTGGGTAGCCTACATAAGAAATCCTTTCGTATTAGCACAAATATTAGACTATAGAGTATAACGATTATTTGGTCACGCATATCCATTGCTAACAATATATCTGGATTTATAGAAAAATAAAAAAGGAATACAAAACTTCCCATTCTGCTCCAGAAAAATAACCCATTTATCCAGTTACCCATCTCTAGCAGATATTTAAGAATAACGCCTAGATAAATGCTACAAAACCTTGCAAGAAAGTAGGGAGAAATGAGATGTTCTCCCCCAGCCCAAAAAGATTTACAACCCAAACAATTTACAATGGGTTGTAACTTGTTGAAATATGAAAGGAAATATGAAAAATGAAATAATACTAAAGGAGAGCAAGCAGTAATAATTTGTTTTCTTTACTTGCATCTCAGTCGTATATTTTATTGATCTTAACAAAAGCGCTTAACTAGAAAGGGAGTTCCTGAAACTTACCGATACTAGAGCCTCTTAGAATTTCATAAGGTCTCAAACTCAGAGACTTCAGGCATTTACAGTTTTGTTCTAATTAAGCCTAGCATGTTAAACTCCCAAGTTCCGGAGCCACTTTGGGACATCTGGATTTCATGACTTGTTTTACCCTTCCCCACAATAACATGAGGATTATTTCAGACAACTTGAAACTAATTCTGAAAATATTTGTGCATAAAAACAGTCAGTGAGTTCAGTGGAACTATCCAACAAAGTAAGCAACTGCAGTGCCAGAGTAGTTGAGTAAGAGAAGTTGAGTTTAGCTTAGCTTGCTGCCATTTAGAAAAAAGTTGCTTATTACAGGCAAACGGCCAGTATAAAAGCAAGTAATTGCTATTTTTAGAAGTGCGATTTACTGAAGCTTTTCCTCTGTATAGGTGAATTATGTAGCTAGGTAAATGAATCTAAAAAATCTTTTAGTTTTCCAGTCTGAATTTTTATGCCAATTTACTTCCATATAAGTTATTAGAGTGGATATAGCAGGCTCTTGCTTAGGCACATTTTCATTCAAACTACTTGGAATTCAAAACATGGATTATGAAATCACCCAAGTAGAACTCAGAAAAGCCACAGTTCTTCCATGCAGCAGCAAACTATTTTGCTTGCTTTTGCTATTCTATATGTCATCACATTCCCACTAAACTTATCAATCGAGTAGGCTTACATGATTTTAACTGCTCTTTAGGAAGCTCTTGACGTGAGAATATAAACAGCTGTCTTAGATGTCCACTATAACATACAGTGGACACTACATACATTCTGGTCTAGCCAGACTTTCTCTCTGGTTGATTCGTTTCCATTTCATTCATTTTCACCACAGTTAATGAGTCAGCAACTGAGAGGTAAGAACAGTATGTGCCTATTCAGGGAAAGGTAGTTGCAGAGTACAAGGGTTCCAGATAGAGTTCATACCTATTACCTTCTGATACTAGTTCCCAGAACTTCTATTCTAAAAGCCTGCATGGACAATGCCAACACATGGCCTGAATATGATTAGCATCCTTCTGCCCACTTTCTGCTCAAACTCCCTTTTAACACAGCCATCTCATGAATTTTTTGCTTGCGTTGGGCTTATGAACAACAAAGCAAAAGCTTCAGAAACAACATGAATTCTGTGGTCTTAACTCTGTGCTTTCAGAAGGTAAGCAAAGACTGATTTGGGGCTATGGTTTATTGTTCACTGTGGGATCAGCGCTTCCTCCCTGTCTGGAATCAGAAAAGACATCCCAGCAAAGCAACCATCACAGTAACTGTATACCAGGAAACAGGTATTACGATACAAGAGTACTGTAACTATTTGGGGGGCACATATAAGAACAGTAATTGTTTTCACTTGGTAATTGCATTTAAGTCTGCAACAGAGAGGAAAATGTTTAAGGGGAATTATAAAGGACGAGCTTGTATCTTTCCTCATCTTTCTTCATATCCCACAGAAATAGCTCCAGTGATGTTCCAAGCTGCTTCTGATGGACTGAATATGAAAGAACAAATAAGTTCGACCTATTGCCCTGCACTCTTTCCTCGTGAATGCCCAGACAAACTAAGGACCTTGCCAACAATAACGTGCAAACTTTTCTCAAGCATGTATTAAAATCCCTTTGAAGAAGGAAGAACTTGTAGAAGTTTTCTCTCTTGCAGTAAGCCTTGAAAAATCCTCAGCCTAGAAAATCTTTAGTTTATTATATAATCTATAGTATAAATGCAAATTGTTACAAAAATACCAATCATGGCAATCAGTGAAAATGCTTTGAAGATATTTTAAAATATGCATTTATTTTGCCTATACTGGTGGTTTATTGGAATGAGAACAGAGACTTCCTTTTCACCATTTTCGTTTCCAAACTTCTTGCTGTAAGGATTCTTTACATTTCTTTAAATTTATTTTGATTTTAGTTGCAGAAGCAAAAACATTCTGTGAAAGGCCAGATGGAGATGATGAATTAAATTTTAAAACTCTGTGCAGGTAATGCCATTCCTCTTGATAGTTTAAAGATCAAGCTTGGTAAGATGTACATCTGGTCACAGCTTTCTGACTGATCTGAAACATTTTTCACTACATTGTGCATTGTACTCTTTGTACAATACACCTTATTATTTTATTAAAATAATAAGATTTTTTTAGTTATTTGGGTCATTAAGAACTAATCCTCATGAATAATAGCAAAGCTGTGAGTTACTTTGAAGGCTGTAGCCAATGTACCGCAGGGTTCAGGAGAATCTGTGTCATCAGGACAGTTCTGCAGTAGTTAGGATAGTCATCAAGACTTTTATGGGAGAAGCAGCAGCAAAGAAAGAGGAACAGAACAAGAAATGCTGGCTTCTTGGGAGGCCAACCACTACGCTGCACTTTCTTAGGAAAGCCAATAGCTCCTAGCTATCACCAAATGTGAAGTTCTGAAGAAGAAAAGAAGAATCATCTGGACCTTGGCAGTGGGAAGGGTAGGAATGAGAAGTCTCCTAACCTGGAAGACCTACACAATCTAGCTTAATGAAAAGGTCTCCACCAAAGAAAATCTTGAAGGTGAATAACATGACATTTTAAATTTAAGAAGTGTGAAGATCTCATACTTACTCACTGCATTTGGGGCTTGCAAAGCAAACATTTTCTAGCTCTTCTTTGACCACCTTTTTCTTAGAGAAAACTAAGATTCCTCTGTGAGCACCAGATCCCAAAGCAGGGTATTTGGGTATAAAAAAAACAAAGCTATGGGAGAACTGATAAGAGATCAGAGAAGTTGGTCACACTGCCTCTGTAGGAATTTTCTAGGCTGCACATAGAAAAAGTGCTAGAGTTATGTGTGTGACCTGGAACTATGAAAAAGTACAACAGCCAAAGGAAGGGTTCTCATCCTGGGACTCAGATATGAAGGTTTTTCTCTGGGTCACAACATGTAGATTAGAAACAGATGAAAATGAAGGAGAAGGTTCTGAGTTAAAAGAGGGACAAGTTAGGTAGTTTGAATCTAGGGAGGTCTGCAATTACAGCTGTAAAACAGCAGAAAGTGAAAAGAGAGCAGTAGAAGACAAAATCCTATGGAATTAGGAGAGAAAAGTGAAGGATCTGACAGAGAAATATAAACAGTTTTCTTTCAGCCTGCCTTTAATTTTGAAGCACCTCCATTTCATGATACCGTTGTTTCATTTGTCTTTTTCTGCTAAGATCTTCTGAACCTTTTGCTAATTATGGAAAACTGAAAAAGATCGTCTTTTCTTAGTGATCACAGTTCCCAGAAGATAATATAAGTTTGGCAAAAATAGGGGGGAATTCAGCTACATCCTTTCCAGTGCTGAGGAGTAAAGGGAGCTCCACACTCTCTCCACTTTCTTCCAGGCATTTCTTATTCTTAGTCAAAACACTTTTCTGCAATCTGTCACCCCACGGTATGCCCGCACTTCACTTGCAAAACATGATCAACTGGCAGAGGTCAGCACAAACGACAAATGAGGAATGACTTGCAAACCCACTTAAATTGCATCTTTCAATGTATACATACAGAAGAGGCTTGAAAGCTATGCCACAGGGATTGGTAAAGCTACCTGTTTTTGCTCTCTGCCTAACATGTTTATTCTACAAGCTCAGCAAGCTGGAAATACATCTGTTCAAAAACAGTAACAGCAAACAGTTGTAACACTGGTACTAGATTTAGCAGGCATTGACCCCTGTCATACAGCCTGGAAGTGTAGCCTTCTTTAACCTGAACCCATGCTAAAAGAAGGAGGAAGAGAAAAAGGACAATTTCCTACTCTCAGGTGTCACTCTTATTACAGCAATATTTCAAATCATTTTACAAAATAAAATCAATTAAAACCCTTTGATTCACTGCCATGAGTCAAAAGTGGGCACACCATTGCACAGACAGCTTTAGGCCATTGTAGACAACAGAAAAAGGACTTAGTGCAAGCCCAAGACTCCTATGAACTAAGTGATATGGGGCAATGTCTAAGCAGTGATCCTTTGAGAGCTAGCAGATTGACCAGAGCCTGATTTTGATATTTGCCACTCTAGTCTTCAGCTGCCTTAATTACCTTCTCCAGTTTTGCTGGTTCCCTGTTCCAAACACTCCCTGGTGCAGAGATTTCCTCCAGCCTGAACTTCTGCCTTGTCCTGTAGCCAATATATAAAATTTTTCCATCAAGAACATGAGTTCCCTCTCTGACCACGACTTGTCTTCTTGCTTGGACTACCCCCTAGGCTTTCCTCAGCTCTTGGTCTCTGTTCACCCTCACTGAGGCTTGTGCCATCTCCACAAACCCATTCCAGACCTGACTGCCCACTTCCTGCTCAAAACAGCTACTTACGTTAGGGAACAAGAGGCAGGAATTGACAGGTTAGGCAGTCAACCCATGGCAGCAAGTCAACATCCAAATTAGAATTAAAAATCCAGAATTTCTGGGCCTGCACTCAGCCCATCAGCCTCAACAAAAACGTCTTGAAAAGACTTCCCCTTTCTCCCTCATGGCCTCATAGTGCAGTGACCTGTCTCAGCTGCCAGAGCTGTATCCAGGAAGTTTATTCTGTCAGTCACAGCAGAGCAAAATGGAAATGGCTGGGATTTTCATTGTTCGACTGAAAAGCTGAGGCGGGGAGAGAATTCTACCTTCAATTAAAAAAAATTAATATATCACACAGAAAAATGACATTGGCTGCTTACTGTTAAAAAGTATTTGTAACCCCAACAGTCTGTCATTTCATACTGCATTTTAAAAGTTTTAAAATGGAAATATTAAAATATAAATAGCTCCTGACTTTTAAGAAAGTTGGGAAAACAGCCTGACATATATATTTAATGAAAACAGAAACTACATTAATTTTATGAAATAAAAAAGGCTTCAATACACTAATTACATGACCCGTAGCTGAGACATTGTTCTGATGTTTATCTTAGCCTCTGCTTGGGTAGTTTTCTCTTGCAGTTAATCCCATTAGGAATAAAATGGACTAAGGCTTTGAATCTCCTTTTTCCATTTTATTACATGCTTAATTGCCAAGTTACTTCATATTGGTGACATTTTGCATTTGACTGGTTTCTTAAATAATATAACTTATTCAGAACCAAAACTTTATCTTCTTTACAACTTAAATCTGCTTCCAGAAAGATCAGTAAGTGGAAGTCATAAGCAAGCAGATGTGATGTTACTAAAGTCTTCCTTAAGATTTATATACTTGTTATACTCTGTGAAATAAAAGAACTATTTTTAAAATACTTTTTCTTCAACAGTTCCTGAATGCTCCATTTTCACTTACGAAACACTCTGGTGTAAATTAATCTGGTAAGGGAAAAGGGGAAATAGAGATATTTCTCTTTGTTGTTGTTGTTGTTGTTGTTGTTGTCTGTATAAGGTATTTCTCCTGTATTTATTATGTTGTGGAAAGAGAAACAAATGGATGGAAACAGTGGGAAAAATTAATGCTCAAGGCAAATGTTAGAATCTGCTTCAAAACAATAAAATCTAACACTTAAACTAACCCCTGATTAATAGTTTATGATAAAATCACCAAATGATTCACTTTCTCTTATGATTTCTGTTTAAAGTTCCAGGTCTTGTGAAGATAGAGTGGCAACAAAATTAACTAGCCTTTCTGGAGGGGTATTCCTGTTATCATCTTTGTGATTCTCTTGTCTTCCAGCACCATCTCATTTCTTTAAATTAGTCCAACACTCCTACTTTTAATGTTCCAAGTCACAGTCACTCTTGTGGCTTAGAGGGACTGTCAACACATATTCTAATCAAACAGAGTAATGGCTGTTGAATGACATGAGGCAGTACCTCTCCCAGGGGCTAAATATGCTGCCATCAAAACAGTCACTGGGCCTACTGGTTGATGCAGCAATGACTGGATCCATGAACAAAATGTGGGTTTCCCACACAGCAAAAGAGTACTGCTGTTAAGGTATTTAGAGACCCTTTTCCAAAGCCCCTTTTTAATTTATTCAGTTGTAACTGTTAAAAATGAAATTAAATGTGCACGTCAATTTTCAAACATCACTGTGGCTTTTAGTCTGAATAAAAAAATCTGAGTATTGACCTTAGGACCCTATTCCCAGTCTGCCATATATTTGCTGCATTACTACGATCACATCATTTCATCTGTCTATCCCCTACCTTACCCCATGACTAATCACTGATTTCTCAGAGGTGCTGAGAAGCTCCATCTTTCAATCCACAGAGATGCATTTTTTTAAACAAATATCTTCAGGAATTTTTTTAAAGCTGTCATACATTTGCTAAATTAAGTTACCAATCTCCTTTCTTCCTCTAAACTTCAAGAGGAAAAATGCCAAGCCACAGAAAATATTCTTCCAGAAATGGTATGGGTTTCTTTGGATCTTGGCATTTAGGCATTTGTGTTGGCAACTTCAGAATTGGCTGGGTGTCTATCACATGCGAACATTCCAAGCCTGCTGTCTCAGCAACCTTTTATTCCAAAGTGCCACTTAGTTCTAAATCACTTTTCATTTTACAGAGCACACTCATTTTTAGCCACTTGTGAGTCAGGGATAAAAAGCACTGGCAGTTGGCTGACCATGTAATATGCTGGTTTTCCTTTATACAGCATGTATACATGCCCTTTTCTCCAAAAGTAGAGCCACTAACAACATTTTCTTTCTTGCTCCTTTATCCATTCCTTAGCATCCTCACCTCTTCTTTTTTCCCTAGATCTGTTTCTGAGTAAAGTTTGCAGTTTGGCTTTTTCCCAGAAGCATACAACAGCTGAAATATCAGCTGTGTGTTACATATCACTCGTGATGTGTAAAGTTTCTCCTTAATACCAACAATGAACAGACATGTTGTTACACACGCTGTTACTTAGGTATTAGGAAAAGCACCTCTGAAAAAACACAGCCTCTGTTCTGTGGCCAACAGTCCTTTCCATCGGTATTCAACGTAGGCCGGGCTTTAGGGAGGCTGTAACCAGACAGGCTGCCTGCAGACAGTCAGGCTGCATTAGCTCTGGGAAAATTAGACTGAAAACACTAGTTGTCCATTTGTGTTCTGTGGGCACAATAAAAAAGTCTTATCTGAATACCAGTACAACCCCATCCTTCTTCCTCTTCATGGGAAGTTGCAGTCTACAAGACAAATACTTTCCAAAGGTTTAAAGTGCTCTCACAGAAATGATTTGGGACCAAATTCTGCTTTCCTGTACAGGTTATAGTTACCACTGAACTCAGGAAGGTGTATGCAAAAAGAACATGAAAAAATTATGCAAAGTTAGCTTTGAGCCTTCCAAGGCTTTAAGCCATTTAAACATGGCAAGTTTTTTCCAATCCAGTATTTATTATTTTTAAGACACAGACAAACAAGAAGCCCTGACCCCACAGCAGCAGTTTGCATTTGAGTCCTGAAATAATGAAACTGTATCAGAACATCAGCTCTAATACACAAAAGAATATGCAATGAAACTGCAATAACAAGAAACATATTGTGGTTATTCTGTCCATCGACAAGCCCTTTAATCTTACAAATTGATTAAAATGCCATGGGGAGATGAAATGAAACCAGATCTACTGCTAAGAGCTAAGACTCACGGCAGTCTCTTTCATCTGTTCCATCAGTGCAGTCCTTTACTCGATCACACCTGTATGCACTCGGGATACATTGTCCATTTGAACATGTGAACTGCTGACTTGAGCATGTCCTTCCCGCTGCAAAAAACAGGCAGTCAGTGAAGTTTTCCATCAACCAAGATTTTTTACACAAGAAAACTACTTCTCATCCTCCTCTTTCCTAATTACCCAGTCCTTCTCACAAATATTAACACAGAACCTTCCCCTCCTGTACCTTTGTGTGCCCAGGAAGATTAAAGAATACTTGACAAGTACACGGTAGACAGTATAGCCCTATTAGGCCTTCTGTACCCTGCAAGCCCACTGTTTCGCCCCACTACAGGGGCTGAGGAAACCATACAGACATATGTCCTGTAGCCCTGTCATTCTGCCCTTCTTCAGAGTTCCCCTACCTCCTTGGGACTTAGTATAACATAAGGCCTTAATACCAGTCTACAGACAACAGGAAAAATCTGATCTACATCAGGCATGGGCTTATGATGGCACTTCTGTTATTTAGCCAGATGACATGATACAGCATTATAAAGCATTATGCTTTTCAGCATTTTTAATAGTGTTATATTGAACTGCAGATACCAGTGAATTTATATTGCGTAAGGTGATGAAAATAAAGCATATAAATACATTGCTGCATTGTTTATGTTTCTTGAAATGCTTTGGACTTGCCATAATCTGGACATATAGGCTGAGCAACCATTAATGGTTAGAGCACATTAAGCAAGCTCCTTGGAACATATCTCCTCATTGAGCTTCAGCTGAAAGGATATGGGATTGATTCTGGTTCACTGTTAAAAACTTTTCTTATGTCTTTATCTTCACTATATATTCCGCTTATTGTTCTGCATTCTCCAGGTAGAGAAAAAAGAGGCTATTTATCATCAATAAACACAGTACTGAATCTTATCAAAAAGTAATTTCCTCAAATATTGCTTAGTTTTTAAGAGGAAAGTTTCATCCTCTCCCTTACACTAGCATATACTTCACTAAATTCAAAACTAAAATGGAATTCCAATTTTGCCATCAAAATGAAGTTCCATTAGCAGTGAAGGTGGAAGTGCCAGGAACAATCAAGAGAGATCTGGGAGAAAAATGACCTCTAGGTTAAAAAGTATCTCCTTGTAATTGTTTTGCCTAAAAGATTTAAGTTACGGATTTTCACTGTTTAAAGTTTTCTGTATTATTTTGCTTGCTGGCACAAAACTGTCACTAAGTTATTTGGTCAACTACCCAAGCATATTACACATTAACAAGAAATCATCTAGACTGCCACCAAGTAAACACAGCTGAGTTGGAAATAAGGCCCTACTTTTCAATACAGCCAGGACCTCAACAGTCAGGTATATTTTATATTCATAACTAATAGATGAGCAAGAATTATTTTGTTGGTATCTCTTCTTGTGAAAACAGTGTCAGTGGAAAACAAAACTGCATAATTCCACTTTGATTCCACTTATTTTATGGAAATTCTGTGTGCATAATTAACATTATGTCTTCTATTTTTAGACAAATTAATTGGGTCTGTAAAGATATAACAGAAGGGCAAAATTACCCCTATTTTTTTCCTTCTTTCTGTCATCTGAACTTTTGTTTCTTTCAGACTCATGTTATGTCTAAATATCACCCCAATCTATATGCTGGCACCTGGTCTGCTACTCTGCAAGGGCTCTCTATTCCTTTTTCTGTCAGTGGTATTCCCAAGCCCAGCTATGGGGCTAACTAGTCTCATTAGGGAGAAAAAAAAAAAAAAAAAGTAAGAGAATAAAGTAAAACACATTTCTCTTCTTTTTGCATGTGTGACTTCCAGTACTGTCACCTAGCTGGCTCTCAGGAAAAACTTCAAAAGTTTCAAAAATGGAAAGCTCCACTAGGATCACCAAGCACAGAAAAGCTCTGGAAGAAGAGCAAATACCAGTAAATGGCTCAAAAACAGCAGCAGTAGTATGATGCCACTGTATATTTACTCAAAGAGCCTTTCCATAACACCCATGATTAATGAGTACATGGAGAACTATGGTAAGTTACAGAGACCTAGTTCAAAAGTCAACTCAGAGCTGTTGTTCATCTTGCATTTTTTATCTGTAGATTCCTTGGTTAACACATAACCAGCAACTGTGCTGACACTCACTTAAAAGAAGAAAGGAACAAAAGGCAATTCACCTTCATTCCATTTTTCCACCTTCAGTGGGAACAAATATCAACATCTAAAAGCACGTGCCTGGTCTGTGAGTGAAGTTCTTCCAAAACTTAAACCTGTGAACCTCCCCAGAATCAAGCGGGTTACTTAGTAGCTCCAATCTATTCAGACAGTTTGAAGAAATTATCCAAAAACTATGTAGAACCAAAAAGGAAAATAAATAAATCCTATCCTCCTCACAAAATAACTTCTAGTATTAGAAGCAGCAGCAAATTGGTTTCTTTGGAACACTATCATACTTCTATTTCTCTTTCACACAACAATGCCACAGAGAATGTAATCTGGTGCAATAATCATCTCAGTTTACTGTTCATCACTTTAGCACATACCTAACCAGTATGTAGCCCTTAAGCTGCTTATGTACTAAATTCAAAAATCAAGCAACATATATCATACTATCAATATGGCTATTGCGGTTAAGCTGCTAAATGACTTCTTTGCTCTAAAACATACGGAGAACATTAAAAGATTTAGTTTAAAAAAAGACAATTCAAACATGATTAATATACAGTGTAACATATTAACTGAAATACTAATAGAGATGATACACTAAGATTAAGCTATCCAAATGATAATGAAAGACCAGACTTTCATCTCATACCAGGATCTGAATACGAGAAAGAATCACTCTCATCATTTTAAAAAAACAAGAAGTTCAATAGCATCGCTGAAGATGCTACAAGAATCTCTATCAGTATGTACTTCAACTGCTTGATAATTCCTTTTTCTCCTACAAATTTCAAACTTTTCTAGAGAGAAATGAACAGTATTTCTTTTTTTTAATTCTGAGGTACTAGTGTGAATTTTGGTATGCAGTGAATGAAGCAGCTTTTTCTGCAACTGACAGAATGTTTAGATACCCAGAGAATTATGTAGATTTCACTATTCATTTTTCACACTACTAAATTCCATATGAAGCATAAAACTAATATGCAACATATATTTTTATCTTTTCTCTATTTTTCTTTAACTGAAACATCAGTAATGATTCAAGATCTGGAGATGCATACTCAGATATATATGCTGTATTTTATTTATTTCAGATTTCAGAGTATTTCATTTCTAGAAACCATACCTTGAAGAGACTCCTCTGGTAAAAGCTGTACTTACAGCAGGCTTGTTTCTGTATGTTATCAATATGTTGCTGCATGAATGACCTCTTACTTCACAAAGCTGGTATAACATTAGGTCTCAAATACTTACGGCATTGTTGATGCTCGTCCGAGCCATCTTCACAGTCTTCCTCATCATCACAAACCCATGACTGCGGGATACATTCACCATCAGTCTGACACTGAAACTGATTTCCCTCGCATGTTGGTTGTGCTAGTATAGGCAAG
The DNA here is from genome assembly GCF_036370855.1 of Dromaius novaehollandiae. Lineage (NCBI taxonomy): Eukaryota > Metazoa > Chordata > Aves > Casuariiformes > Dromaiidae > Dromaius > Dromaius novaehollandiae. Next base: position 23,011,540 of record NC_088104.1, read on the forward strand.
GAAAAAGATTGTTATTTCACAGCCATTTGGGAAAGGGCTTTCAAAAAGCTAAAAAAGGGGGGGGGGGGGGGAAGACTTTAGGTTTCGGTGTCAACTGACTGCTCCGTTTCCACTAAATACATGAAGCATCTGACAAACCAAAGGAAATGGACAGATCAGGGAGGGGGAAGGGGCAGGGAGAAGGATGCCCAAAGTTTAATGTCAGTTTAGTGAACTCTTATGTTTGAATCTTCGGTTTTGTACCTTCCCATGGAAAAAGACAGGCTCCTCTAGATGCCAGGTCAGAGCATGAGAAGAACCCCCTAGAAGTATCTCTTCTTCTTCATTTATATATGGAGTCAAGCTAGCTTCCCTAGGCTCCCAGTAGTCTGTTCAATTGCCCTCACACCTCCCCAGGTGCTTCATCCCTGGTATTATTGCTCTTGCACAAAATCTACAGCTTTTGAGCTAAGGAAGAAGGTCTTCCAAAACAAGCTCATGATACTCCTCATGGATTCATGAGGCGGAAGTGAGGGTAAGGTCTGAACAATCTGAATGCTGTTATTCCGACTCCACCATGGACTTTTCAAATAGCCTAACGATAGGGAGCCCTTAGCGAGGAAGGCCAAAATAAATGCTTGAAACTAACTGTGTTACAGCCTGCTCCATCCCTAGTTAATACTCCTGAGAAGAATCACTAGCACAACACAGTCCAGTAGACAGGACTGTGGTCTTAATGATCTTTCTTCTCGACATCATGATTTTGGCCTCTGCTATGCTGTAAGTCAACCAGAAACACTTTGTGCTCATAGAACAAAATGCAAAGCTTTCAAAGGAGAAATTAAAAGTGCTTTATAGACTTAAGAGTTGGAAAGTACAAAATTATATTAGAAGTAAAGCACTTAAAGGGACAAAATCAAACGCATACAACAGATGCACTTCATGCACAATTTTTGGATTCCTTTTTAAAGTACCAAAGAACAATATTGTAACATAATTTTAAACAGAGGACACTTTTTAATGGCTTAAATCTATCTTCTAGGTATTTATATGCCCCACTACCTATAGCACATTAATATGTTGTTTTAAAAAGAACAATTGACTGATCAAAACTGAAAAGTTTTATTTTCATCCTCCTAACAGATGTCATGTATGAAAATTAGAACAACTCAACTTCATCATTTGTTTATTATGACAAATGTGGTAAGTGCCAGGTTTTTTAGTTTTCACAGAGTCAACAGGGATTTTACTCACTATTTGTTCAAAGCCCCACTCCTCCTTTCCAGTTTCAGTTCAGAACTAAACTGAAATGGCAAGTTACATGAAACCACCAATTTTTCCTCCAGTTTAAGGCATTCTTCATCCAGAACTGCACTGGTTTGCAGGACTGGCTAAACTGTTAAGCAACAAATCAAGCTACCAGGCTGGAGGAATGACCTCCAATTTCTATACGGGCCAAGCAGCAAAGAAACAATCCAGTATGAAAAGAACCAATATAAATTAGTCTTTTTCACTCCATATCAGCTGAGGGGCAAAAACTGGCCTAACCAATGAATAGCCTGACAGCTACAACAGCCCACAAAATCTCAAAGAACACTGTAATGCAGATAACAAAATGCAGGCAGGTTTCTGAAAACAGACTGTGGAAGGAATTTCTTCATTTTCAGAATGTCTTAACATTCAGATTGTGAGAATCTTTGTGAATGGATACTATAACCCATCTGAATGTGACTGCTGTCCCTGAGCTGCTAGCACAGAGGATAACACCACCACTCTAAACAACTAGTCCAGACTACTTGAGCTGCAGTAGGTAGGGCTTGTTGTCTGTGGTCTTAAAGATGTGAAACTTAGAGCTTAAGTGATGCTGGTGGTTGCTGTACATACATCCAACATTCAGGATCACTGCAATAATGATATACAATACATTTCTAAACCTACTTAGGACCTAGTCCACTTGCCATTAGAAGAAACAGCATTATTAGACACTCAGAGTTTGAAGAGAAGGCTAACTAAGTCATGTTAGAAGCTGAGCTCTACTTGATTTCCTGACTACCAAAGCCAATGGTCTCAAGAGATATGACTCAGAAAGATTCATCTCAGGTAACTAGGATTTTGCTCCCCCTTTTTCTTCCTTATTGTACCACAGATACAGTTGAGCACACTGGGATCTAACTATTTCTCATATTACAAAAAGGTTGCTCTACAGTTGTTTCACTTACGACAACCAGCTTCATCTGTATCATCTGAGCAGTCTCTGGCCCCATCACACCTCCAGTCTGCTGGAATACAGCGACCATTTCCACAGCGAAACTGCCCACGCTCACATCCTGTGATAAAACAGAGTAACAGGCAGGTTAGCAGTGCCAGCACATCAAAACAGACACTAGAGTGCATTTCTGCCAAATAACTGTAATTTACCCATTACTTTGTCACATGGAAAAGGAAGAAAAAAATAGGGTGATAATATATACATACAAAAAACTAGGAAGATAAATATATATATCCAGAAAAAAAGCACTTGGCCAAATTATAAATTGTTTACATCTCTATACATCCAGTCAACCAAAAAAGAGAAGGACCATCTCCAAATCTTACAGAATAGTCCCAAAGAAACTCTATAAAGTTGCCATTAATTTTAATATAGTTATATATTATACAAATAAAAGGGCAAAAGTTAAAAAAAAAACACAGTCTCTTTGAGATGCACCTATACAACAGAAACCCGTTTATCAGGAATGTATCTATTTTAAGTTCACAGACTGTACAGACTTAAATAAAGGTATGGAATGTTTTTCCCAAATCATTTCTAAGGGCTAAACATCAGTCCTCCCCAGAGTGTCTGAGGATTTACAAAAAAGAAAAAAAAAGGTAATCCCTTCTGCTGATGTAGAAATCTTGTTTTAGCACCCATGCATTGGTGACCTGCTTGAAAGTATGGAAAAAAACTCTGTGGGTTTTTTTGTTTTTTTTTTTTAATATTACCCTAGTATATAAAGTCTCTCCTGTGATGTACAGGAAAGCATGTCTTGAGTCAATATTTGAATAGCAAATAATATTAAAAGAAATTAAGCTTTCAGACATTTATGGCTAATCAAAAGCTAGCCTGCTGTCATTCCCTCCTCCTTGACCTACAAAGGATTAAGACCTGATAAAGAAGCCTTCATTCCCAGGTGTAAATGCAGCTGGATCAGGCCTTTATTAGACTCCTCTAATGAAATTCCCAGTCCCATAGGAGAGAGAAAATGCACCGTTTATGGTCTTTCATTGTGACTACAGCCTCATAAAAAGGGAGTGAACAGTTTTATGGGTCCCCAGAACAATGAGCTATAGCGTAATTAGGTTCAACATAGTTCTGTTTCATGTAATCTCTTGTCAGCACCTCAGAGCAGGGAACACTGAAAAAACTGAGGCAGTAGCAAAGCCCAGCTCTGAAGAAAAAACCCTATTTCCTGTTTTAATTAATAACCATACAATAAAACCGTATCTTTCAATTATTCTAAGAGACTTATCCAGAGAAGATAACCTCAGTATATACAAAGCACAACCACCTACTTTTGAATTCATGATGACATAAATAACATGCTACCTTAACTTTCATGTAAAACCAGGCATATCAACACTGTCACATAAACACAGTTAAGTGATGTATTCCTAAGGGATATAGGCAAGCTACTTTATGCAAGGAATGTTCAAATCTGATTGTCTGGTAGTGACATCCTGATTTATAATGTATCCTGCAAATGGTCAAAAATTTCACTTGAATAAATGGTGGTACGGAGTGGTACAGGAGTATGTTCACCCAAATACCTTCTATAGACTAATGCATGATGGTGGTTGGTGGTGCAGGTCTGGGGTTGGTGGTGCAGGTCTCTTATCAACTACCTTTAAAACACAACAACCTCCCTTGCAAAAATGCCCTGAAGGAATGTACAAGTTCACTCTGGAATCCCAGGCCCTCTCGCTGAATTCTGCCCTACAAAGCAACATTTCCATATGAGATTACCAGTTAAAGCTCTAATAAACACAACACATGTAACACCATTTATCGACTGGAATTACTATGTAAAGTAAAAACTAAATCTGTTTGTACATTTAATAGATTATTGCTTCTCAAAAGCACAGGAATATTCATAGCCACTTATTTAAAAAGAAGTTACAATAGAGAATTAAATCAACATCCAAAGGATTTAGAGTTCCTAATGAAAAGGATGTGTCTAAACAAGCAACATGTGAAATAATTACACTATAATTTGTATCATTATTTGCAAATAAGTAAAAAACATTTTTAAGCACTATGTACAATATTGCTGATTTATTTTGCCTAGCTTGTATGAAGTTATTACATTTAAACATATCCTTATAGTGATAAAAAATGAGGTGATAACGCTGATAAACTTTTTAGAAAGCATTATAAACATAGCAGCCTTTGTACAGTATGAGAAATTGTAATTCAATTTTAACAGAATACCTACAAAGCATCCAGTTCTCCTACACTCTGTAATACTTCCAGAATTATAGCTTAAGTTGGTCAGATCTACATACAGTTCAGTGTTGTACCAATGTCCATTTATACAATTCATCAGCAGACCTGCTATATAATTCATTTAATTATGCCATTAGTCTTTTCAAATGTAATCTTCCATGCTTACTCATAACTGAAGGCAAGGAGCTCTGAAATGCCTTTACAAAAAAAATAAATACAAAATTAAAAAAGATATTTAATGGACTCACTGTTTAATATGATCTTTAGAACAAAGAAAACTACATAGCAAATAATGATGCTAATTCATTAAAATAACAATCTTTGAAAGTAAGTAATATGGAAGAAGCAGAAGTGATCTGCAGTTTCAAAGGCACTTCTCACCAAAGTTCTAAAAAGCATGTTTTTCAACTGTGATAGAATAACAACTCTCACTTCTATAAAGAAGAAAGTAACCAGAGGTAAAATGCATGATTGCAAAATCTATTGCTACAAACACCCAGCAGAAATATGCAGAATGAAGGAAAAATAACCAAGTCAGCAATAACAGCAATAACCATGCTTGTTACTACAGACACCTACAGGCATCATTTACTCAAAATGGAAACATACATCTTTTGCTAAAAACAAGTACAACAAACTTATGAGATTTTATGAATTGTGATTTATTTGCTATGAATTTAATTATCCATTTTAAATGGTACTAATTTAAGAAAATATGTTGCAGCATTACACTGACTAGTGCCCACAGAGGAAGAATGAGTCCAAAAGAACTATTTCCATTGGTATACGCTATGAAATGTGGGCCTGCAGCACCTGGCTTTCAGCAAAAAGAATGAACTGTCAGAAGACAAGGGATGTCCTCTTATTTATTGCCATTACTTGTGTTTATTACCATTATTTGAAGCCTAGATTCATTGAACGATTAGTAATGAGAAATCTTATGGAAGAATTTGCTTTCAGTAAGTAAATTTTTTTAAATGGCAAGGTAGTTCATGAATCAGTCAGACATCGCCAAAAATTAATACTAATGAGCTAATTTCCGTAGAAATTCTGATTTACTCTGACAGATGCTGATAAAACCAGACACCTCTTTCAGGCAAACAGAATCCTGTTAGCAGGATTCCTGCAGGAAATAACCATTGAGTTTAAAAACAAACAGTGAAACAATTACAGTTTAATCTTCGCATGCTTAAAATTTGCTAATAGAAAACTATCTAGGTGACTTTTGAAAGTTTTAAAAAAGGAGAGGGTTGATTTTTTGGTTTTGTTTTATTTTTACTATAATTCTTTTTAGTCTTCTACTGTGATGAAAATATCACTAAAATACAGACTAGAAAGATACATGACAACCTATGAAACGCAGCAGAACATATATAAAAAAGACTCTCTGGGCATTAACAAAAAAGAATTTTTAAGGAAAAACACCTGTTTCAACTGTTCAATATTCAGGCAAACACAAACATACAATGTCATCTTTAATATACATCAGTCTAATACTGAAGAATGCAGACCAAAGATCAGAATTCTCACCAAAAAAATATATCCCAGAGCAGTATTCCTAAACTTCTTGCTATATTTGCTATCTTTTGGCTTTATGCTAGTTCCGTCACTGCACCTTCTGTGGCTGTATCTGGGATTCTCATATAAGACACTTCTGAGTATATGATTAGGATTCACAGTTTACTTAGGTAAAAACCAAGAAGGCTAATATTACTGGCTCAGATTAAGCTACTTGCATAAAGATTATCCCAGGCAGTCATTTTCTACTGGAATAAAGCAACATAAAGGTGATTCTGTCAGAGCAAAGACTGAAAAAAAACCTAACCAAACAAAATACCTTTTTAGCTTTTAATTTGTTATTAAAAACAAATGTATCTCTTACCAAAGGGGATAATGCAACTTCTGTGTAATACACGCACTATTCAATATAATTACCTTGTGTTCTGCAAGACTAGTGCATTATGTCCAATTCTATTTAAATCTGTGTAAACCTGCACAGATTCACTTCTCTTTAATAGTTACAGAACACTTACACTGGTGCAGTGTATGGAGAGAATTATGCCCAATGATTGCTGCATAGGAATAAAGTATCCTAAGTTCAATTACTGCCAAACTCCACAGCCACGAGAGGATGGTAGTCAAATTTCACGCCGCTAATGAATGTCACACTAAGTCATAGGGAACACTGTCAGAAGAAAAAGAGGTTAATAGCTTAAGGCATTTCACAGCACAATGATTTTAATTCACAGGACTGCAGTCTTCAAGAGAAATGCAGTCCATTGTGCCCTCTCAGCCTTCTCTGTGCTTCATTTGCCCCAATATGTTTGTGTATAAATATTCAGATTGAGAACTAAAGCTTAAATTCAATCATCTTATATTAAAAATGAAATTTTACATTCAGCTCTTAATAGAAATGAATACTGCCTTATTTATTCGGTACATTACTTTAGACTCCTCTTAATTCAGTTCCCCCTCTAAACAGTTCTAGTCTTTTCAGTTTCTTTTCATGCATTTCTCTACCTGTCAATTTAACCTTGAAGTCCTTCATACTTTCACTTCTGATCCCACCGTCTGCATTAATATTATACCATCCACAGATTTTAAGGGCATCGTGACCATCTATTCTGACCATATAAGAACAGGCCAAAAAAAATTATCCAGTACTTTATTCTTCATGCTTACAACTTTTTTGTGAACTATAAACACTTTTTTAATGGTTAAGCTTGAATGAAAGATTTAGAGTAATGAAGAAAGTATTAAACCCAGGGTAGATTTTACCACTCTCAAACTCTCAACTTAAAAATGAAACTTAAATTGTAAATGCTCTGCATTTCAGGAATCATCTTTCAAAACAGATTTTTTATGTTTAAAAGAGTAAAGTTCTCCAAGGCAGTGTTTTTTCCACTAAACAGTTCCACCTTCAATACATCTGCAGTTTTTTAAAATCAGTGCTAATGAACTGTTTGTTACAAGCCTCTTCCACATAAATTTCACACACACAAAAAAGTGAGAACTTCTCTTTTCTCTCCTTCTGCCTTCTAACAAAGGGTATTCTTTGTTTCCATTCTGCCCCCAAATAAAACACGCACAGACACAGTCCACTCTAGTGGCTTTGCAGGTAGAATTCTACAGATATACCTGTGCTTTCATACACTTTGATATCATATTTTTTGCCTAGCTTAATTACACTTCAAACAACCTGAGGTTTTGGAATGCTCAGGGAGGTGAAGCTGAACCTTTATAAATTCCATCCCGGTTCCCCCACACTTACAAAGAAAGAGGAAAATCCATAATTCAGCAAAGACCTTTGCTTATTTTTGTAAAACACCCCATAATACTGAAAAGTAATATTCTGTTAGCAGTAATAATAGAAAAATGAACAAAGATTAATTAAATTATAATGAAAAATGGAATGCAGTCTGATAAAATTAAGTTAAATTCTGTATTTTTACCTGAAGGCAATATTTAATTCTGTTATTTCAGTCTTTCTATGTTCTTCAACCTGCCTTAATACTTAATGCTAAGTATTCAGACAAAAAAAGTTACAATAGAATAACCTTAGACACAATTTTCATTTATTGGTATTACAAAAAGGAGTACCATATTTATTTTCAGTCCTCAAGAACTCACAATACAGAACATGTTTTTTGTGCCCACGTTTGCAAACTAGATTATGCTAGAGAAATAATTTTAATTGACAACATTAATGAAAAGACAGTAAAGATATGAGTCTGCACTTATTTCACATGACTGGCAAATCTCTGTATATAGGTTTATATGTGGAAAAATAAATAGTCAGGGAACAACCTGAAGAAGAGCAGCTGCGGTGCCTGGGAGACTGTCTATTCTTGCATTATTATTCAACTAGATTTTATCACCAAATTTCTAGTTAGATAGTATCTACAGACTCAATAGTTAATCAGGGACTCTTTGTGCCCGGGACTGTACAAACACAGTGTAACAAAAAGAAGGGTCATAGCCTAGAGAGTTTGCAGCACAAAGATGGTAGGCACTGGAACTCACCTGGATGCCCCAGTGTCAACAAGCAAAGGCCAAGCTTCATTGCTCTTCCTTTCACCATCACACATTCTGCTGTGCTGCAGGAGCACTCCAGGAAGTCATGGTGCACAAGAGGTGCACAGGGTTTTGTTGGGATATTTACACTTTGATCCTTCCTATGGAGGGCCCTCCAACCTTTGAGCAACTGGTGGTGAAAGGATTCCTAGCCAGAGACTCCATCCACACTGGTATGTTTAACAAAAACCACTGCACTCTCCTTCACAAACTTGTTTGCTCTGATTTTGAATCCATTTATACTTTTGGATGCCACAACATCATGGGGCAACAGGTTCCTTAATTTAATTTTGTGATGCATGTGGAAAAGCACTTTGGTTATTTTAATCTGATTGTTTTATTATGCACTCCCTAGGTCCCAAGCAAAGATGCAGACACTTTAGAAAATCTTCTGGAATACAAATCATACAGATTGTGTTACAGAAAAAAAAAGGCCTGAACTTGAAACGTAACAGATTTGGTTCTCCACTGACATTAACTGGGCTTCCAAATCCTAATTGCACAACTTCCCCAAAATTCAGCAGAAACCCACCGATGACAATATTAAAATAGCTGTTTCCCACCAAACTATAGAAGATGATACTTCCAGCCCTGACACTCTCCCTAGAAATCCACTCAAATGTAGAATTTTAAATATTATTGGATTATAAATAGAGCTGATATCAAAAGGGTGAGAGGAATGATAACAGAATGGAGAATTAAGTTTTGTCATTATTTGCTTCTTTCTCTAAGCCCACCTGGATATGTATAAACTATCTCAAATAAATGAGCTAAATATTCCACATTCACAGGAGCAGATCTTGTGATTACACCATGTCTTGATTTCAGTGGAACAATGGGTATCAAAAGTTGTGCTAAATGGGTCTTGGCTGTCAGAGTTAATCCCAATACCTTACTTTTTAAAATTTATACTAATTTATTTTTAATAAAAAACACCTTAAAATTCAAGAACAAAAAAGAACATGTATACTTTCAATTTATCAGTGCAATCTTTCAGCATGGACTTAGAAATCCATGTTTCACCGCAACTTCAGATTTTTACAGTTTCTCTTCCAAAACCACTTGCAAAGACGTAATGTTTTCTCAGTGCAAAAAAGGCAAGTCCAATTCTGGAGAAAGGGGTCTCTTCTGATGTAAATCAGAAGAAGAAATGGCACAAAATCTATATGACTACATCTTGGATTCCAAAAGTCCATTCTGCACTTTGTGTCTGCAAATTCTTGCACATACAGACACTTGTCAACTGAAATCATTGTTAAAGCTACCGCATCAGAGCTCATTTTAATAATGCTCACATGCAAACTCTTTTTAAAAAACCTTAAAATTACTGTATTCTATGTTTAACTATTTGGGGGAGGGAGGGTTTTCAGCTGTTTTAATACAGTCATAAAAGGACTATAGATTTATTTCTGCTAATGCCTCTACATAAATCCGAGAATTAAAGAAATTCAGATTTTAATCTACTGAAACTAAGCAGGAAAGCTTTTCTGCAAAGAAAAAAGGGCCCAAGTCTCCTGCAGACATCAAGTTCAAAGGAATGACACTGTAATTGCCTCCTAGCAACGTTAAAGATATTCATAATCCTCATCCTCTCTACCTTACTTTAGCTTTTTTAATTGAAAAAGCAACAAATGCAAACACCCTGATAAAAACAGAAACAGTTTATAAATTCATTTTTAACAAACTGATTTAATTTTCTGTTTTTCAAGTATAAACATAAACTAATAATGAAAAGAACAAGCTCCTAATTTTCCAATAGGTCATATATGAGTCTCTTACCAAAAATAAAACTCAACTTTAAAAACATCATCTTTTTCAGTTCTGGTATTCAGAAAAAAATGACTGTGGTCTCTACATTATCACTTTAAAGCATTCATTGTAGAAAAAATAAAAATTGGAACATTTGTAAAGATATGCAATATATTAAAATTATTCATGCTAAACTTAAATATAAAAAAAAATCTTAAATTAAAATCACAATCGTTTCTATCATACATGCCAACAAATAGCATGTATCCATATTATGTATCTTTGCCGTCACACAGGAGTGTAGGCAAATTAACAAAAATAACAGTTCCTTTATAATCTTGCTTCAACTCATACACTTTTTAAAAAGCAGCAAGCTTGCTTTTATTATCTTCTTAGTCCTAAATCAGGACAGGAATAAGAAATAATCCTTATAAGCAAGGGCTCATTCTAATAGACAGGTGATACTCCGTTCTAATGATAAATATTCTTTATATTGAACAGGCCATGTTCCTTCTTCCATGTAAGTTGCTGTCAAATTTCCCATTTTTCAATTATTACCAAAATCAGCCATTAATTTGGACACTTCTTTAATCCCAGTGTATGTAAAGTATTTTCCAAGATGACTAATAAAAAGTTTTTAAGAAAGGAGGACAAATAATTTAATAACTTATATTAACTGTATGGCCAAATTCAAGGGATTCAATATTTGCAGTACTGAAATATTAGCTTCCACAATATAAAAATATATTTCAGATACATTATACGTAAAGAACATGTTCTGCACTAAATTGGATAGCATTAACCAGTGGTCTTGACATTAGGTGTCTTAATCCACATAAGCCAATTGTGATTGTGTTAGCTGGATAAGCAAGCACTGTGGATCTCTAGGGAAGCATACTTTTCTGAGTGCTCCTAAATCACAGGAGTCTCCGTTCTCTTGAATGGCACATTAAATACGCAAAAATCTGTTCTAATTGACCAAATGACATGAGGAGGAAGAAGAACCAGCAAACACAGAAGTAAAAGACACCCTCAGTTACTCACAGAGGGAAGCATCGCAGGCATTTTCATAAGAATGAACCTTGCTAATGGCCCCAAGGCTGTTGTAGAATAACAATTGGGAAACAGAGGAAGGGGTGGGGGGAATATGATCAACTGAGGAAAATCTTCAAGATTTGGAAGTATTTATAACTATAGAAAGTGTGGAAAATGAAAAAAAAAAAAAGAAAAAAAAAGCACTTAAACAACTTAGAGATGACCTGTACTGTACAGGTAAGAAAGGCTGACAGATGTAGTAGCAGATGATAAAACCACCTTCTCAGTAAGCTGTTCTCATTTTAAGAACTGTAATGTTTTTTTAAAGATATTTTCTACCAAATGTGCTGTTTGCTCTGAAAATTAAACCCCATGCTGAGATGGTGAGTCGCATTCAACTCAGTCGTGCTCTCCAGAAAGCTGATAAGTCACTGAAGCGCCAGGAATCACTCTCGGTAAAAGCCTTCCAATACAGCTTGTGACAGTGGAATCAAGTAAATTTTTTATATCTCTTTTGCATATTACTGCTAGATTGAAAATTGCTATGCAACATATAAATTGATGATGAAATCATCAGAGGAGGATAAATGGAATTCTTTAGATGACTAAGCAAGCCAACTTTAGTTGGCTAAGCAAGAATCTCCCACTCTGCCTTGTGTAGTCTGGGAAAGCCCCACCCGTAGTGCATCTTTGGGAAGAGAAGAGCACAGAAGTACTGTGTACCATATATTTACTTCCGAAGCAAGTGAACAAAAAAAAAGAAGGCACAGGTTCTCTCCCCCGTTACACAGTGGCCAGTCACACATATGTCCATATGAAGAAACGTGTTCCATCGCTCACAGAACGGCAGATGCTGGCTTACCTACAGATTTACAACCTTTTAAACTGTAATCCCTACCTCCCGGCAATAGTTTCCATGAAAGTCTTTCCAAATGCCTGCGAGGAAGGAGACTGCACCCACATTTGATACTTCACTAGCCAAAGAGTCAGTGCCCCATACAGAATGTACAATGATGAACTTTTGCCTATTTTTCCCTTAACAGGGCAATAATTTGTGTGCATCCCTCTGCTACCTTATGAAATCTGTAGAGATTTAAATCTCTGAGAATTTTTGCTATCAGAAAAGGTTATATAGGCCAACAAGTTAAAAATTACCGCATATATAAAAAATAGCAATTGATTGCCAAAGCGTCTTTTCTTTTGGAAACCAAAGAAAAAACAGAGAGGAAAGGTTTCTGTTACCTCATAAGCAGTAAAATATTAGAATGGATGAAGTAGCTTATTCAGGCTGGAGTTTTTACCTCACTCTTGCTTCAAATTATGCTGCTTTTTACTTCACTCAATTTAATTATTTGTCCTTCAGTCTCTTTTTTCCTTGAACAAATTCAAGAGATGTCCACATTTCTAAAGGACTCAAAGTTGAGTTTTAAAGTTTTGCTTTGATAGAGAAAGGTCGAAACTGCAAAACTAATACAAAAATGCTGTTTTTATTAGTTTTTATGACACTGACAGTCATCTTTTTAATTGCCTACAGTTACAATACAAATTCCACAAATGGGTATCACTTCTTTTGCAAGCGCCAAAGAAATCGGACTGTCATTGTTGTCCTCCTTATCAGGCAAAACTCCCACTGAAGCAGATGGTCCTCTTGCCTGAGCAAAATGACACGGCAGGACTGATCTATATCTAAGACTTCCTAGTGATTCAGCCAGTAGAAATTAGTCAAGGCCCAGATTTATAACTGAAGTAGACCTAGTTTAATTACTCCAGCAAATACCTTTCATGTACTGCAGCGGTAATAAAAAGAATATTAGTACTTTAGTACATTTACACAATATTAGGAATTGAAATTCATTTTCCATGAGTCAGTCAGGCTTTAAAGCGCATTCTATGGCTGGCCTGATCGAGAAAATTCAAAAACTGCAAAACTAATAAAAACAGCTCCTATATTCACATGGAAGACACCAGAAGCTCTGTCACTAATTGCAGATGCATTTGTAGCTCACTTGTTTCAAGTGGCTAATAGCTTTAAAAACCTATTATGTCTCTCAGCAGTAAAAATTGTCTGTTTTTATTAGTAAAGCAAAAAAGACAATAAAACCTGCAGCAGCATTCTAAGTCCTTGGTTATGGTCCAACTCACTTACTGTACTGCAGGTTGAGCATAGCCCTACCAGCCTGCTCAAGCTGAACATGTGAGCAGTCCCATTCAAGTCAAGCCATCTGTTTACACAAGACAACTTTACATAAGCATTTCCAACAGTGCTAACAGTGGTTCATGATAGCCCTGATGGGACAACTCTTCTAACTAGCATGCTAGCCAAGCATCTCCTGTATGTGATTGCATTGGCAGCTGAGCAAATCCACAGACTTACTACCATGGGTCTCTCTTTCTCTCTCTCTTTCCAACTCTTCTCCTTCCCCCACTTGGTGCTGAGGTCTTCTTTCTTGTACAAACTCTGGCAATTACCAGACCCTTCTATGTGCTGCTCTAATTCACTAAGTCACCAGGAACCCACCCAAATCTCTAGGCCTGGTTTAGTTTTCCACCAGGTTTGTGAGTGAAAGCAGCTCACGGAGAGGTCTGGTGGTTAGCACCACTGCTCAGTGGTGCTAACACAAAGTAGGTAGTAGGAGGAACACAGGGCTGACAGCAACAAGGGATTGGGGCATTGTAGGAGGGAGGGAAGGAAAGTGAGGCCTCCTGCTTTCAGCAGCAGTGAGCCGTTCAACTGGCTCATCATATCTCATGAAATCGTAGCCTCAGAAGGCAACATATAGGACAAGGGCTTGGTCATACCTAAATGGGAGTTCCCACTGCTGTTGACTGATGTGAACTTTACACAGTAAACTTCCTCCTTTTGGGCAAACCTGGGGAGGCTTATTTATCTGTGTACGATGTCGAATTCTGCAGGCCTTATGCTTCACCAGACTAAACTAAACCTGCTATAGTATGTTTATTTTACTTGCTAAAGTGCATAATGGCTTCAGAAGATGAAAATCATTACCTAAGCACTAAACACAAACATATCAATTCCTTGGATATTTTGCGTACGGTATCAATTTTTTTGTAGAGATGCTACAAAAAACAGCTAAAACCCCAGTCCTCCTTGATCCACACAAGTATACACCTGCAATCCCCATCAAAGGGATTCCGTATAGGAATGGACGCCCATTCTTCAACTCTACTCAGCCCGGTACAGTATCAGGACCTGCTTGTACGAGAAAGTAACTGGTCAGACTTGCCATTGCTGTAAACAGTGCCCTTCTGCTTAGGCTCTGGCTCCTTCAGTGTTAAACAAAGGCAACTTATTCTTGTAAAACCCTAAAATACAACAATTCATAAAGTAAAAATTTCAGTCAACTCTTACATGACATTTTATTAATTCAAAACAAAACTTATAACAATGATCCTTAGATTTCTAATCCACTTTAAGCATTGCAAAACAAAGAAAACATTAAAAGGCTTGAAACCAACAGTAAAAGCTTGTGGAATCCGCTAACGGCTATCCATTCCATTAAACATTTCCATGCTTACTCATTAAACTTAATTTTCTTAAACTGTTCTAAAAAATGTGCTGAGTTGAGGGAGCAAGAAGCAGTTAATAAAATGAATGTTATCGTAAGAAAGTGGACTTCAAACTGCATCTCCAACAACGATAAGCTATAAAAGGTGATGTTTACTCTTCACTTCACTGACTGAATCCTATCTTTCCTTCCCTTAGGTCAGTACAACTCAGGAGCAATTTCTCTGAAATTAACGCAGTTGCACTGGTTAGACCGAGGAGAACCCTTGCTCTGTCTTCAACTAGATATGGTTCAAGGTATCTTTAAGAATAAAGTGTAATTATTAAATTACATGAAGAAGAATATATTTTAGTTTTAAGTAACTTGAAAAACAGCACTAGCCTTTATTTGCCAGTTTTAATATAAACTATTAAAAAGAAGCTGACTTATATTATCTGATTATCATAGCTAATTAGCCGCAGTGACCCAATCTACAATAAAAACATCACCTTCCCTTCATATAGATGTGACTAATTAGAAGAGACCTTTTATGTTTTTCAACAGTACCTTCTAGAAAGTGTAATTTTCTTTAAAACACCCGAAGTGTTACCTTGTTCCAGCACTTCAGCAGAACTCTAAAAGAGGAGAAACAATTATAAACTCCTGCCTAAAAAATCGTACTACAATGTGATTCCAAGTTACATGATGTTTGTTTATCTGAAGAGTTTTCACAAGCTCTCAGATCTAAAGTAGTTTTGGTAAGAAAACTGAATGGCATTTCATCCAATACTCACAAAGATAAAAGGAACTCTCTCTAAAATGTGCCTGCATATTGCTCAATTAAACAAAAAAATGTATTTGGTTAAAAGAAAAATCTTGACAGAAAACCTCCAGGTTTGATCCTAAATAATGAGAATATAAAAACAAACACCAGTGGGCTTTGATCTGGCAATGATCTGACAGTGCAAGAAGGTATACAGAGTGGGAGAGGCTCAGAATGCTGTGATTGATTTCATGTCAATCCAGGAAGCCCAAAAGGAAAAGAATTAAAAGGCTTTAATGAAATTGCATTCTACCTTTCCCCCAAATGAATCTTTGCTCATTTCCTGCAAAACACATTGAAAGTAAATCTGGATTACAGTAGGATTTCATTGCTCAGGTTTCCAATCAGCTCAATATATGAAAGAAGGTTTTGGTTTGTCTTACAGGGAAATAAAAACTTTGCATATATCACACATCTATCTTAGCTGAAATCTCCTTAGATGTTCTATCTCTGTTTGTTCTGACTCCTGTAGCTTAATTATTTACTGTAATTCTAGCAGCTGGCAAAGAACCTAAATCTAACCACGTATCATCCAATTACTACTTTCAATTTTTAACTAAAATTTTGGGGGTTGTCCCACTCTTCACTTTAGCTGATTACTTAGCAAATTCCTGATATGCTTTGCTTAACAGTATACAGAAAAAGAGTGAATTATTAAGAAAATTCAAGAGACGTACTAAAAAAGGGCTACTCATTAATTAAGAACCCTACTCTGAAGTAACGGCTGTCACTTCATAGAAATATCATTTTTGTTCATTAAAATGTAAGAAGATTATAATGTATTTCACTGATATGTATTTTTAATTCTCAAGCCCTCAAGAAAGCAGCAAGTTTAGAATCAGGTAGACAGACACTGACTGGGAGTTTTATTCTTGATGTTGTTTGAGTACATTACCAACGGAAACCAGGAAAATTATACTAGTGCAGGATCATGATAAACACTGCAGCCCATAGGTTGTGTGCAGTACATGTTGCACTGTCAGTAAGGACTGTACTGGTATATTCGTTCTCTTGCTTTCCTTTTTCCCCTCTCATTAGTCTCAAATCGTTTGTCCCTAAGGAAAGTCTCACTCAAGGTCTTCGAACAGTGGGTCTTGGCAGGGGCACAATCTTTTGGGCAGGCCTCACAGTCACTCCAGCATGTACGGCTCTGTACAAAGGAGTATGAATACTGACTCTGGCTTGTGGCCTGCAACAATGTCACTATACATCATCCTACGGACAGATGAAATAGACTTGAGTGAAGGCAGAGCCTGTAAAAAGCACTGTATTATTAATTTGAAGATTGCACTATTGCAATATTTAGTGGAAGTGCCTGTTTCTCCATGCCAGTTTGGAAAGAGTAATAGTTGCTGTAGCTCTTCTCTACTTGGACTGATCGTACCTATTCATTCATTGGCTTCAGGTCACGCAAGCATTCGTTGTGATCTCTGAGATACGATCTCCTCACACCATATAGATTCAGCCTTAGAATACCATTCATTCTCAGAGACTAACAGAGACTTTTTAAAGGTAACAAATTTTAGTCCTGTTGCCCTCAGTTGTATTTAAACTGATGACTTATCATTGCAGAGATTTAAAATGTAAATCAAATTTGATATAACAACTTCTGTGTTACAGCAAATTTTCTGTTCAAATCATGTTTCACCAAGATGCACACAGAATGGATGAATCAGCTTCCTTAAAAAGAAAATCATTTAAAAAAAATCTTCTGGTGTTGAGACCACCACGGAAACTTTAAAGTCAGTAGACTGAGTCACTGAAAAAGGAACAATAAAATACATATCAGAAATCAATCTAGCTGTCATCTTCTTGCCCCTTAACTCAATGTAACATACAAAAATTCAAAAAATAACCATGTATGTAATGAGAAGCAGCATTAACAGAAATGCTTGCATTTCCAGCTGCATTTCCCAGAATTTGGAAGTTTAGACCGAAATTATGATTTATCAACATGGAAAATATACAACAACCATTGATCACACGTAATTTACACCAAACAATCTGTCTTCTTTGATACCATGCATGAAGAACGCTAAAGAACTAAAAGATCCTCAGAAGCGTCTACCAGAAACAGAAAAAAAAATTCAAACAGCAATTTAAATGTTTTTGTAAACAACACAGTAAAAGGAAGCCCTGGCCTTACAAAAGTAATTTCTTACTTTGCAATTAATTGTAGCAAAGCCAAAAGTCAGTTTAAGTATGTGAAAGCCTGAAAAAAGTGAGATTGCTAATATTTTGTAGCTTGTACTAGTTTAACATGATCGGTAACAAAAATCAATACCAAAGTCAAATTATTTAATGATTTATGAAATAATTAGTATTATTTTAATACTAATACGTTTGTTTCCTGGAAGATTTACATCATCTCTATTGAAAGTAAGTCACCAGGGACCTAAGGGACACCAAAAAACAACAAGGGAGGAAATTTAAGTGATCTGAAATATATAGATTACAGAAATATTAAATGCAGATTTGCAAAGAATGTAGATAATACATCGTGTCTATAGAGGTTCTTTTTTAGAAAAAAACAACAGGTTTCTATAAATAATTTATATATATAAATATAGATATTATATATTATATAAAAATATATATTATATAATATATAACATATTATATAATATATAATATAGTATATATTTTATATATATATAAATGATTTTATAAACTAACAGTTCCTCTGGCACTGATCCATTAAGAAGAGAAAACTTCAACCACTCCCAGGTACTAAATCCTCATTACAAACAGTAAAGCAGGCCTTCCATGTTAGATAAAGTGGGCCCGATAACAGATGCTACATGGAATACTGCAAGAGTATGCAGATCTGGTAAGCTTTGCAGAACATTAAAGAACTCATTGTTCAACTGCAAAGTTGCCCTAGTGATCTCATTTGCCCTCTGAAAAACTGCTGAGGGTACAACATCCTTCCAGTGCTTATGGTTTATGACTACGTTTGAGTGTGAAGAGCTTTGAGATTCCTCAAAACAAACATTAACATTAGTCCTGTAACGCTTTCTTGACACTACACTCAATTAGGTAGCTTTTTGAATTCCACTTGCAATCTTTTCTGGTAATAGCTACCACAGAGGCAACAAGGCCTACAGAGTAAAGGCTGCAGAACCAGGCCCTACATTACCGCTAATTACAAGAGGCAGTATTTTTACTCAGTTTATAAGTGGTATGTTTAATTCCAGTACACTTGGGATTAGATAGATAACATAAGAATCATAGTAGCATTTGAGCAAGCACTCAGGTGAAACAGAGTACTTCCAGAAACATCCAGCTCATACTGGGAATACTCAGGTACTGTCAACCTCAGATGTTCAAAAACATGATGGAAACAGCTTTAAAAATAATGAGGATTAGAAAAGATAATACAAATTTCATCCTTTTTCTTTTGACCCTTGGATTTGTTTCCAAGATTCTCTTACTGCCTCCTTTCTTTTTTTTCCTTTTTCTTTTTCTTTTTTTTTTCTTTTTCTTTTTTTTTTTTTTGTTAAGGAAACAAGAGTCTGCAATGATCTCAAGATTCAAGGAGCTGTAACTTAAAGACACCAAATATTTCAATGTAACAATCATAGCATGGCCAAGATTCCTATTCAGAGATTTTACTAGTATCAGTTACCCCATTACTAAAACTATACTGTTTCATTTGCACAGTTATTCTACGGGGCGGGGGGTGGGGGGGGGAGGTGGGGGGGGGTGAAGAGGTGGGGAGAAAGCCAGCAGAGGAAAAGCTTTGCACTTCCACTGCCTACAGATTCTACTTTAAGTTTCCCTCACCTTATCCTGTCATGTGTTTTGGATGTGTCAAAAATAGTCAGTACTTTTAAAACAGTACTACAGCTTCCATTCAATCCAATGTAAAATAATAGTGCATAGGATTAACTCTCTGCCCAGTGTGACCTCCCTGGCTAGAGCTTTTGCAGGGCTCCTGCTGCACATTAGCTATCTCCTATTTCCCTGCTCATAAGTGGGAGCTGCTAGCAGCAGTTGCTGTATAATTACTTACTTGATTCTGTCTAAGGAGCTTAAACTAAGAGTTGAGCAAAGAAAGCAGATTAACAATTTGAACGCACACGTAATAGATAGACACACACACACACACACACACAAACACACACACACTATCAGCAGGACTGCCAGGTCAACACGCAGGGCCCAGGAAATGTACTTCAGCCACTCTTACTCCAAAAAGAAAGGTTTCATGCTCACTGCAGGGCAATTAATTTGTGCGGGGGCGGGGGGGGGACAGGAAGAGACAGGCTGCAGTTATAGGCCAGGGAGAGGGACTGGAGACACAGCTACTCCTTCCCCAGCAGCCAGATTAGTACCAGAGGAGGCAGCACAGCCACAGCGCTCAGCCTGCTCTGCCAGTCACATGCTCCCAAATGTCGCCTAGCAACAGCAAAGCCCAAAGAAAAAGTTCTCCCTCTCTCAACTTCAAATCTGTGTCTGAGACTGACTGAGGGAAGCTTATTGTGCTCCAGACTAAGCATCTGTTTCTTTCTTACAGCCTTCCGTAAATGACTGCACATCCAACACGTATGCAAACCTGTCCACACCATACACCTCTACACAAGCACAACATGTCTGTATGCAAGTGCTGCAGCCTATGCACACCCAATTAAAAACAGACCTAGATATAATTTTAGCAGTTACCAAACTTGTTATTGGAATACAGGTGAATTCCGGTCTGCAAAACCACATGCAGACTTCGGTAGCAAGAAGGGCACAAGGATCCCCAGAAAAAATGGAAAAACAGAAAAACTCTGCAGTGATTATTTTGCAGGGTACCTTATCCGGAGATAGTAAAGCAGTATGCCACATGGAAAGCTGCCCACCTACACCTCTATAAAACTATCTGCAAGTTTAGACCATACAGTCACAAAATCTAAGCTGCCCCTCCAAATTTAGCAACATTTGCTGCTGTCTTGTACAACCAGAAAAATTTTGTAGAAAAACATCCTGGGATAATTTAAAACCAAGATGAAGTGAACTTAGAGACTCAGTGGGGTTTTGCAGTCTTTTTAAAGGCAGTGCTTCCTTTTCCTCAACAGAAACTTCTTCAAATGGCTCCTCGAAAGAGCCAACTCTTTCTCCTAAGAACTAGAAAGAGCCCCTTGAATCAGCTCCCCTATTAACTCTCTATTTCCAGGTACTTTAGTCTTCTTCTCATAGAGGTCCCCAGGACAGGGATGTGCTCCTCACAGTGTGAGCAGGTCCCATTCAGGAAAGGTTAGAGCATAGTACTTACCTTGGCAACTAGCCTGCATTATGCATGCAGTGAATAATATAAGCACTTTGCAAGCAGTTGCTGCTCTTCCATCCATCCGATGGTGAGGTCCCATCTGGACTGGGATGTTCCAGCCTCTTCAGAAACTTGCTGCACAACTCCGGGGTGCTGATCTGCACAGCAGCAACACAAGGAGCCTGGTGTCTTTTTCTTATCCCGCTAGTTGCAGAAGAAAGGCGTGTTCGCCTGTTGAGACATCGCGTTTTCTGTAAACTCCCACCCTCCAGACATTGCATAAAGCTCTTTATACCCAGCGGCCCCGGAACTAGCATAAGGGAATCAGGCACTGCTCCAGGCCCTGCAGCCACAGGCTGCTTCTGCCCCTCCTTCTACACTTTGCAAGATGCTTCCAAGTCCCTGCACTTGAGTCCACTGGTACTACGCTCTGTATTTTGAGTAGGTCAGGGGAATTTCAAATTGCAAATGAAACACATCCAAAAGGCATGCTCCAGGGAAAAAGAAGTGCATTTGACAACTAAGTCTTACAAATACTTCACATAAAAAAACCTTTTTAATAGCTATAGGATATGGCTTTGAACTTTTATTTTTTTGGTATTCCTCCTAGAAATATTGCTAAAGGAAAACTGCTGGGATGAAACATCCTTCTACACTTTCTCAGCAGACAAAATCAGTTTGATAAAAGTGCTTTGGCTATGAATGCTTAAGATACCAGTTGAATATACCTTACCCTAGTTCTAACCCTCTAACTGTGCATACAGCACATGTGAAATGTCTGCCTGTATTTTAGGTATTGTTGCCATTTCGGGAATCATATACCTATTAACATGGGTAGAACAGTGCTTAACATCACATGGGAAAGATAAAGATACCCTGATACTTCAGGCTGGAATGCACTGTGCAAAGCTAGATTTTTATTTTGTTTGATATTGCTCAGAAATAATTTGCTATGTAGAAAATAGTTATGCCAAGCTGTTCCTTTCTATGCATGCGTGCACACATACATGTATATGCCAACAATATATATCCTGTGTATATACATTACAGGAGAAAGATGGGTCTATTTATCTTGCAGGAAGCTTTGTCAGATTAATTTTAACACCACCACCTTTATAAATGCCACATTATTTCTATTAGTTTCATACCATATTCATTACATTGCAATGGTTGTTTGCTGATACTGGTGACAAAACTTAACAGGTATTTCTAGGCATTAACTTTTCTTCTTTTTGCAATGGACTGCAGTTTCTAGTAGTGGGTGGAGATGCTTGCATTATTCTTGCAGAAGCTCTGGAGGAATGTATTGTTGTTTATTACCAGATAGAGATTTTTCCCTAGGTCTTGTAGGACGCTAATACCCCCTAAACCTTTCCGTAAAGGTTTTCTATCTATCAAGCTAGGAAAGGAAGGGGTGGGGGGGAGAATGTAGAGTGTAGGGTTTTGCAAGGTTGTGATTTATGCAGGTTCAGGGCTGTTTGGTGTAGTGGTACGACACAGCACCGGGGTCAAGCCACAAGAAACACTGGGGGCAGATCAGAATATTCAATTAGCTTCCTGGCACCTCTGAATCACAAAGAGAGGATAAGATCTCTCCATCACAAGATCCAGAGCTGCCGGGGGAGGGGGGGGAACCTGCCCTCTTCAAATCTCTCTCCTCCCTCCCACCCTCTCTCCTTTCACTGTAGGAGAACAGTGCTTGAAACATTCCTTTCTGCACGGAAGGACTTTTCCTATTGTTGTTTTCTTTGTGTTTCAGTGTTGCCAACTTACTGGAATTCTTGTCGTGGTTTCACAGCAAGGCTCAGCCTGACCAAACGGAACCAGCTGCGTTTGTGTATGGGGCCGCTGCTGCTTTAATCCCTGAACAACGCCAACGGGGAGGAAAGGAAGGGATCCTCAGAGGGGAGCAAGCAGATCCGCCCAGTACAGATGGGTGCCTGAAAAGCCAACACGGAGATTAACCATACTTAATTAGAAGGGGAACAGTTTGAACCAGTTCATGTCCCAGCAACAGGCAGACAGAGCTTGGGAGCTGCAGCCCCAGACTGGGAGCAGCATGCACTCTCCTGTCATTGAGTGTTGGGGGTCACCTGAATACAAGCTTTGGGAGGCTGTTCTGCTGCACTCCCACACAGCTGGCATCAGGAAAGGGTGCTCCTACCTCACTCAGCATTAACATTTCTAAATACATGCATTTCCCAGAGGGTGGTAGGCAGCAGGATTCTCTAACAGGAATGAAGGGAGACACTGCCAGCGATGTTGGGAAGCCCTATGCTGAGTCGGTAGAAGGGTCCATCTTCCCTACTCATCATTCTTTGCACTCAGAGACAAACAAAATAATCAGCCCAGAGGTCTCACTGCCAAAGAATGACAGTCAGTAAGGATCCAGCACAGGACAGTGCTGCTCTCCTCAGTTTACTCCATCTAAAATTTTCCCCTCTTCCTTTCCTACGGCATCACATCACCTAAACAAAGGGGCTGCGTCCTCCAGGGCCTATACGACACCAACAAACAGTACTTCAGTGAGACTGAGCTGCAAGAGCAGATCCAAACACCTCAAGGATTTCCCATAACTACATCCAAAATTACTTGTGTCATTGTAATGCATCTCTCTTAACTTCCTATTGTCTAAAAAGTCAATAGGTTGTTTTCTGACTGAAATAGATCTGTGGATTTTTAATTGATCTAGATATTATTTCAAGTTTAAGAGGATACAAACTACATTCGCTAGAAGTTTAGACAGAAAGAAACACAGGCAATGCAGTTGTTTACTAAACTCTGGTTTTAATTTAAAATCCAGCTTGGGAAGTGTGTGCTTGTCTTGTTTTTGCTGTAAGCAAGCAATCAGAAAAGCTGTTAAAGGTGTAATTTAGAATGAACAGCCATGTTGCTTACACATTAAAGATGCATGCTAACCAACAAAGTTAAAAATTAAAGGCTTGATTTTTCACCAGGGTTCAGTTCTAATTTACAACATCAAAACTCAGCCAGTTCTTAACACCCAGATAGAAACATCAAGGTTGATGTATTACTAGACAAAGACAAGAAGTTGATGGCTAATAAAAGAATGAGATACATTCACTTGAATAAACAGTGGGTCAGATCTGCACCTGAATGTCAATTTGTCTCTTTTGAACTTTCTCAGGGCTAGGACAGTTTGCAGAGGCTGAGAATCTGCCCAGTGCATTAACCAGTAAAGCTGTAATTGCCATTGGCATTCAGTAATCTTGTGGTTAGCCTGTCCTTGAATAAACCCAGTTTTTTCCAAATAGAAAACATTTTATGTTACAACCTGTATTTCCAATTTCACACGCAAGTTTCATCATTAAATCCTATGCATGGCAAGCTCTTTTTTATTATTATTAAGTCATACTAAAGGAAGGCTACCTATAAACGTGCTCATGTTTTGAGAGAATACTGGTATGACGAGACTTTCTAATCTAAAGTAAAAATGACCCAGTCTCTACCTGGGTAATAGCCCCCAGCAGCAGCATTTCATTCTTTGGATTTCATTCATCTTTGCTGCTCCACCACATAAAGAGTCCCATTTATTAAACAGAACCCCTGCTTTACAGCAACCTAGAATATATATGTATGTGTTAGAGACTTCCTTTCCTAAAGGCCTATTCATTGCAAAGAGGGGCTCTTGAGGCATTTTCCTTTTACCTTCACCTGAGGCACAACTGAGTTTGCACCAAAGCCATTGGATTTCAGGTAGAGCAGACATAGTTCCCTGAACTAGTCTGCATAGGGGCCACAGCACTGATGGGCATTTGGACTTCACAGCTTAATCTCTCCAGATACACATAGTGTGAGCAGGAGTTTCCATAAATAGGAAGGTCATGTTTTAGGGCATGGGGATGGAATTTATGTAGAGAGCCAGTAATGATTTCAACTCCGTAACAGAAGGAGGAAAAAAGCAGAAAACAGCACAGAGTTCACCAAGCTTCTAATGTAAGCCGCATCACATTTCACAGTGCTTAAAACAATGGCAGTTATTTGTCAGGGAGCTATTTTTTCAAGGATTTTTAAAATCCACCTACCCTCAAGCTAAGGAAAAGAGGGCCTTGGCTAGTAGGGCTCCCAAGCACCTAACGCATCTTCATCATCAGAGACACTTCTAGAAGACAAACACACTGGATCAAAGGTGGATCCCCAGTCCACGTGAATGTGAGAAACATTAAACCCACAAGAAGTGAATCGCACCAGAAGAGAAATCGCAAAGTGAGGACTGCACAATGCACCTGGCATTGTGTCGAGAAGTTTCCTCAAGGTCTCCTGGTCAGCAGCACATGACAGCTTCTGTCTTTTAACCTGGAATTATACCACAGTGCCCTGGACCTCAAAAGCAGTGCATGAGAACTATGCACTGTTTTGGTAACTGGCATTTAACAAGTGAGATTAACAGAGACAGCATCACAAAATGAACTTCCAAACACCCCCTGTGCTCTTCCCCCCCCCCACAGCACTGGGCCTGTGATGACATTTAACAATAATAGTATGGAGATGAGGGTTTCCCTGCCTGGAGGGTGGAAAGAAGGGGAGAGAGATTACACAACTCCAAATCCGCCCTTGCCACCAACCCTTTGGTTGGCACTGTCTGGTCCAGCTTTGCATGTCCCTGCGTCCTATGCTGGAGACACAGTCACAAACCCAGCACAGGGAAGCCTTGCCCCTGGCTACATCTCCAGTTACCAAAGTCTCAGTACTTGCCTTTCTGCAAGTAGATTTCTTTGGCACTGTCTCTGTCTGAGGAATGGAGTTTCTCTTTTATGCTCCAGTGCCCTGGCCCTTCAGTGCTTGCTCTTCCCTGCAAGAAGGCAACAGATGGAATTTGTAGCTGAAAAGGAGCGAGAAGTAAAGAAGCATTTTCAAATGACTTGTTTTCTAAAAACTTCTTAGGATACTCACAACAGAAATCAGAAGAATTGGAATAACTCTCACACCCTTTACGAGAGAAGCTTCAGCTATGCTGAAGAAAAAGCGAGACTGAAGTCCTCATCTTCCTGATGTTTTTCCAGCAACTTTCCTTCCCACTGACATCCAAGTCTGAGCAGCATTTCAAATATTTTAACCATAATCCCTCTGTGCATCACTTCCTATGCAAAAAACTAGCTGAAGATCTGAGGCACTTTATAGACAAGAGCTAAAAAAAACACAGGAGAAAATTACCAAACCTCATCTCAGAGAAAAATATGAAGTATAAAAGGCAGGGGCGAGAAAACAGTACACCATTCACCTTGGTAATTGTTATAAGCAAATCCAAATGTGATGTTATAAGAGATAACATTGAGCAAACCTAGCAAAAGACAAGACTATTATTCCTTAATATATCATTTAAGTTAGCCTGTCCCACAAGTTACTTTCATTCTTACTTCCCACAGAGTTCAAGAAGTTAATTATCAAAAAGGCAACAGTATCTACTATGTGTCATATGTTAAATAATCTATTTTCTTTGGTGTGGGGCAGTAGCCAAATATCCCTATTAATAGTCAATTTCAGCTGTGTTCAGACTAAACATCTTTCAAAGTGGGACTCTCACGTGCTAAGAACTGTTACCTCCTGTTCCTCTAACAGCCAGAATGAAATGCTCCAGAGATCCCAACAGCAGTCCTTCAAAAGCACCTGAGAAAAGATAAATAATAATCCTTCAGATCAGTGGCATATTAATTTGAATTCCAGGCCAAAAATGGGGTAATGACATTAAGCAAAGAAAACATGATTTAGCAGCACAGGGTTTGCAGATGATAGAATCTTACAGTTTTGATATGTATTTCAGAGAGCTAGAGATTAACCACTGCCTACTTAATATAAAAGCTGAAAATATGGTCTTACTGCATGAATTTTGTGAGCAAGCCTTCATGCTAATTGAAGATAACTAGAAAGCAATAGGCCTATGAAACAAAGTCTTTCTGAGAACAAAGATATTTAGTGCATGAGAAAAATACAACTGTCCCCCAGCACCTGGTGCATACCAACCACTTAGCTGTATATTGAGATACTTAAAGTATGAATGTTTGTTTAGTTTAATTAGCAATTAAATGGAAAAAAATAAGAATGAAGAAAGCAGAATAGCTTGAGATAAGCCACATTTTAGCAATTCTTAAGGAGTTCGCTAAGGAACAATACTCAAAGCGTTAGCTTTGAAAATAGTACCTGATTCAGCCAACCTGCAAAACTGCTTTGACAAGAAGAGACCAAACTCATGAATGCATAAGGTCAAAAGGATTACAATAATTGAAAAAAAACAACCTCTCTCCTCCTTGGGGGACTTGTTCACAGGAATGAGATATAGGACAGTTCAGTGAGCACAGACTTTGGCAAGCAGGGTAACTGACTTGAGAAGTCTACCCTTCCCCCTTTATCCATCTTCCCTCCGAGGTGCAGCATTGCAATTCACCCCTCCCTTTTGTCCCCTCAGTTTTGCAGGTCCTCAAGAAAGCGCTGACTGCTGTACCTGACTTAGAGCACTGTGTGCACAAATGCCTGGGAGAGCTGCAGTCAGCAGTAGGAGGTGCAGCATTCTTAAACCGACTTTACTGCTCATGCCAATGTCTCATCAGATTGTACCCTAGCTAAGCTACCATCAGGAGAGCACACAATGCTATTTTTATGGCTACTTTACAAAATAGAGCATTATGAGATAAAAGTTTGCCATCAAAACACAGCTTAATCGCTTGTTTTGTAAGATACCTAACTGAATTCCTCCTCCTCATTGCTGTTTCTTGCATATAGAAGTTACTATTACTATATAACCGACAGTTCCAGGATTTCAGTTTTTCCTGATTAGGCTATTTTTAAAGACTCTAGCATGGTAAAGGGTACCCCCTGCTGTTTTACTCTTTTGAAGACAGGGTGATCAACATTGCTCAGGATAAGATCTTAAATTGTAAGCAACAGGAAAGTTACTTTTACGGTGCTTAACTTAAGAAGCTTCAGATCCATAACGCTTCAGTTTCTAGTGCAGCTGCACTATGCCGTAAGCTGAAGCGCATAGTCAAGAAACTGGAACACATTTTACCAACATTTCCGCTGGAATAGTTGTTTGCAAGTTTGAAAAAATGTATATGAACAGAGCTGTACAACATACCAATTGTAATTGCTGCTCTCTTAGAAGGCTTTGAGGGGTTGTTCATTGCTTTTTTTCTTTAAGATAAACAATTGTGCTTAAGCGTCATTGTAAAGTCAGAGTCACAAGCCATTAGAAGTAAATAGGAAGTTACATGCCATATTGTCCTAGATATTAAAAACTCCTTTTGTTCTTTAAGAATGACTGTTTAATGTTTAACTTTTCCAGAAAAACTAGAGCTGTGTCTCTGTGTCAGACAGTTTGAGAGACACTAATAAAAACGTCTTAGGTCCTCATGATCCTTTGTGGCTGATCAGGTACAACAGAAGAGCCGTTTCATTAATTTGAAGGCCATGAGCTTGAACCCTCATACTGAACTGAAAGTTATATTTTATTCATATTGTAGTGTTTTAGTCAAAATACTCACCAGAAATAATTAGAACTAGAATAAGAGAACAAGCCTCAAATCTTAGACCTTTGAATTATTGAGCTGAATACCCAGCTAATTATTGCACAATGGAAAAAGGAAGTGGGGAGTCAACAGTCCTGATACATTAGTATTGCCATCGACCTGTGAAAAGTTGATGGGTGATCAATTACACGTCAATAAATGTACCTTCAATTCCTAAAATGTTCAGATGAATTCCACAAGTCACAGTTAAAAAGTTTTCTTCTGGATTAAAAAAATTCTAAGTTTTGGGACAGAAGGTTAAACTCTGACTCTGTTACACTAACGAGGGAAAACTCCAAAGTCCAGCAGTTTCAGCTAACATTTATCAGCAGTCAGTCACCAGTTCCCCTTAGCCATTACTCAAGTGAAACATCAGATGCCTTGATCTATTGCAGGAAGAAAATAAGGTGTTTTTCAAGAAAAGGTGATAAAAAACATGGATGACTTTAGAAAATATATATTTAGTTGTCCTAGCAGCAAGCAAGAAGTCATTGTAGTAAACGGTTACTTTTCAAGTCAACCTTTCAGGCAATCAGTCTCCTGAATTTTTATTAGCTGCCACTTTTGAATGGTCTTCAAGGCTTGTCAATCTGAAGAGCAAAGACATGTTTAGCAGTAGTAAAGTTCTCATTTAAAAAGCTGTCATCATCCTACAGGCAAACAGAAAAAAGCATTATGTTCCACTGAAGATACTAAGAACTGCAGAAGTAAAGATTAACGGAGAAAAATACTGCTGAGCCATGTTTTTCTTTTCCAGAAGAATTAGAGATCTCTCTCTGTATGCAGCAATCAGAGAGACCCAGCGAAAATTTAAGACAGACATGTACATCCTCAATAATTAACATAGGCATCCCACCATCCTTGTAATACAATTTAGTCATATCTGTTCCTCTATGCACCCTACTGCCAATAATCACTGTTGCTTTCATCTTGTTTGGGCTTTGACAGCTCTCACAAATACAATAATACGTTAGCTTTAGAGGAACTTTTTCATCTTTTAAATCAATTGAGGTAAACTAGCTCCAATAAAACTCCTTACAACACATTCAAAATTCACAAAACTTTTCTCCTGTTTTACTTATTATCCAACTCTTCCAATCATCAGATTACAATTGTTTCAAAAACTGAAGTATTGACTACAATCAGTAGAGATTCCAAAAAAAAAATTATATAATCTGTCATCGCCAGCACTCTTCCATTCCTGCTCCAAATTATTTTTAATGAGAGACAACATTAAAGCTAAATTTTGTTCTTAGAGCCACAGCACCAAAAGCCATTTACTATTCTCTTAAAATAAATGACACTCTTCCCTTTATTTCTGTTGCTATACCCTCACTTATCACAACATTAGGATTTTTTTTTAAACTGCCATTTCCTTCTCCTTCCTTCTTTGAAATCTCTTCCTTGTTCTCCTAATATCTCCTTGCAGATGCTAACTTGCTTCTTTAAGGATTAAGTTACAAGAGACAGCAAACAGGATTGCAAAGAAAAAGATAATGTAATCATAAGTGTAGTAGTTCCTATTACTCTTGTTACAGTACGACAGCCATTTCTTACCTAAACTCACATATTGATCAAGTTACAATACTTGACACAAGGTCAGATTCACAACTATGAAGCAGCTGGTTAGAGCTTACTTCCCACTATAAAATTGTCATACAAACCAAACAGAGGTTAGGGTCAGCAGAGCAGCTCCTACTCCAGACCACAACTAGAGTGCACACCAGGCAGAGGTAAAGGTACAACACTCTAGTCTCTATATTTTCCTAGTTCCCAAAGATCTCTGGACAGCTATGTATGAGATAGAGCAATTTGTTGGCTACTTATTATGCCAGAGAGGTTTAAATCCCCATAAACCAGGATTACAGAAGGGCAAAAGGTACTTTAAAGCCACTTGTCATCATCCCACATTTGTCCTGCGGTAAACAGTGAAAGACTAGGGATTTGGGGACAGCATTCAGTTTCAGTTTGACTTTCAGGTTTTAGCAGTATCATAATCAGATCAAATTGGAAGACAGTTATTCATTATATCATTTTCTCTGGGATTTGGTTAATGGTTAAAAACATAAGAAAAAGGGATTTCCCATATTATAGAATATTTTAAGGCTACAAAAGAGAAATATTATTTTGGAGATTTAAAAACCTGTAGCATCTGACCAGCTTCTGAAGGGAGGCAATTGCAGCTGGCACCCTCAATTGTATGCTACAGGAAAGCAGGTAACTTTTCATAACAAAACGTAGTTCTCTATGGGTCATATTTTCAAAATCAGGCTAAAGAATCTGCTATCATTACTGCTCATGTTGCACTTTTTCTAAATATAGAGGGCATAAGGATATTTCAAGCAATGCTTTTCATTAAACTAAGTATCTTTGAGCCTAATCATATTTGTACGGTGTTCCATCCAATTAACTCTTCATCCTAATTAGACCTTTGGATGCCACTATCAAATAAGCATGTAAAATTATTCTCATCCTGTTTTATTCTAAAAACCTGAATATCACCTGCACTGGATACCAGTATTTAAGTAGTCTAGACATGAATATATACTTTGATTTTTAATATATAGGCATGCACAGATTTTAAATACAAAATGTAAATGTTATCTCGTGTCTGGAAAACACACTAAAGTATTAATTGATGCTGGCAACCTACTTACACAGTAATGATAAAACAAATGATAAAATTAATCTGTTATCACAGCAATTGCTAGCTAGAAGTTCCACTCATTTCTGTTCAAAATTTCCAGTGCTACCTTTTAAAGAGCTATTAGCAGTGTCTACAGAGCAAATAAACATTTGTCAGAGAGGAAAACCCATTCAGCACGCCAAGACTTAATTCTGGTCTGATTTCACTATTAAAAAACGAGCTCCAGAAATATAAGATATTGTGGAACATTTACAGGGGCTGAGGGAGTTGCACACCCTTGTTCTTTTCCTTCGTCTTGCTACTTCTCTTCCGTGGCATCCTCCCCACCAGCTGCAGGGCAAGGCACAATCACAAGCAATGCTTACGGCACACATCATTACTACAAACAGTCCTGGAAGGCAGGTATATTTCATGCAGTTATTCAAAGTTTCTTCCTCGTGTTTGTTCCACTTGGTATTTATCAAGAGCAGGAGTTGGCAAATGTGAGGCTGACTCACTGTGTAAGTTAAATTATACCAGTAAATCATACAGAAAAGATCACAGAACTAATTCAGTGTTATTATAGATGATTTGGGGAGGGGAGTCGGGCAGAAGAAATCTGGGTACATCTTTCAGCCTACCATCCACAGTCAATATTCCCAACTGCATTCAGTCTAAAAACGCTACAGCATGAAAACTCTCATGTCAAATTCCTAAATAGAAGCTTTGCCACTGATTTCAGTATCTACAGGAATACTTCTTCTTGTTACATTTTTGCTACATTGCTCATACACTCATGTTTGCTGAAGCACAAAATCAGTTGAGAAGGCTCTATCTTTCAGTGCACGGACAGAACAATTCAATATCTTCAGGGACTTGGTCACACACCATTACTCTTGTAGCACCTCAGTAACTTATTGCTCAGATTAGAATCTACTCACAGAATTAAAAGGCCAAAAATAAAAACAAATAATTATAAACAATTTGATTACACTAAATACTTGGTTTGGCGGTTTTACCATACAATGGTATCAAATATTCTCTTTTTACTTTAATGCCATTTTCATCTTTATTTTTGCATTCACCTATCTGCCAAGCAAAGCAGAGATCTTAGGAAAACAGGTGACAGGAAGAAAGATAAAAAATACATTTGCCAGGACAATCAGAGCTAAAGAACCGCAGGCAACATTAGCACTTGCATTTTCAGACTACCTACATTTGCAACACTAACAGTTCGCTGAATCTGGTTTTAGTTTCTTCAGGCAATTTGTCAGAATCCTTTCAGATTTTATTTTGGGATTCTTTAATATTTGGTTTAAAACAATATTCCACAGGGAATGAATGACAAAACAAAGGAGTCTAATGAACCTTTATTGTTAACTCATTTGCAGTGTCAAAAGAGAGCTCAGTTTCGCATGCAGATATAAGCCCTATTTTTCTTGAATTTGGGAATCTGCCTTGTGAAATGCTGGAAGCTGACTCAAATTCTGAAGCTACAGTCTGCTCCTTATCTCAGCAAATTTCTTCAGGTGAAAAAGTAGGAGATGGTAGGAAGGAAGCCTGGTTCTTTTAATCTTATCTCAGTCCTCCTGAAACGAGTTAGAGCTGAAGATAAGGGATGTTGAGTCACATGTCTTTTCTGCCCTAGAGTTCTTATCGGGGATGGGGAATGATCCCATTTCTACAATTCCAATTTTAAGCTACCGCAATTCCAACATCTTTACAAGAGTTGCTCCTGATCTGTACAAATATGAATATAATCAGGAGAAGTCATAACATTTAACCATGACAGTTGAATTGGGGCTAGCACCTACGGCTACTGCAACACCAAGCAAAAAAAAAAAAAAAAAAAAAAAAACAAAAAAAGCAGCTATGCTTGGCCTTTGAAGTGATCTTTTCTGCAGCTGCCCCCATCTAAAAGGGTTTAGGGGGAGGAGAAGGATTTTTTCCTGATCTCTGAGGTGACATTTAACAGGCCTTGGAAACAGACATGGACTGCTGCAACAGTCTACTCAGGAAGGCCTACAGCTTGAATGACTTCTGAAAGTGCATAAAATTCAGTGCATTTAACATCTCCTTCTCTGACAAAGCACTTTTTCCTTCTTGACTCTATCTTCCTCTTGATAGTAACCATTACCAACAGGGCTGAAGTGGACCAAATACCTGACACAGTAGGAAAAAGAGTACACAGTACTTAAAGAATCTTTCATAAAAACCTTTATAAGCTCTGCAAATTATTCCTGCTTTTTTTTGACTCAGTAACTGCCTCAGCTATGTTAAAACATGCTTTATAATATACAACAACCAGAACAATGAAGTTATGTATTCTTAAAAATCCTTCGACTAGAGCTTTGTATGTTTGGATGGAGTGGCAGTGAGAAGGCTCCAGCCAGTAAAACAAACCAGGAGCATGAGAAAAGGAACAGAGGGAACATATGGCAAGAGCCACTGACTGCTTCTCAGAGGCTCACAGTTATGGTTGAATGCAAGAGTGATCCAGCTGGCCCTTCACCCACCGCAACAGCCACTTGGCTTGGTAGTTTTAACTACAGACACTGTCTACCGCCTGCCTGTTCCTCCAGCTAGAGTTTTCACACCACTGTTGTCTCCCCGAAACCTACGCCAGTGATTTTTCTTTCCTAGACATATTTGGGTCCATATGGAGAAGCTTCCGAAAGACCAGCTCAATTTGAAAACCAATATAGAAGAGGTTTTCGAGTCAAGGAGGCAAGAAAATTTAAGATCCACAGCTTTGCAGCAGGAGCTTCCAAACTCAGCTTGTTTAGGCACTACAGGTATAAAAGTGGATGCTGCTTCTTTGTCTAGGTCAGGCCTCACAAGCATGCAGAAATAACCATATTACCATTCCTTCGGATGCAGCCTCAGTATATCACTCTTTTCGCAATCTCCCCAGCTACAGCCTAAAAGCATCACTGCAGAACTCAAGACCCTTTATATGCATGTGGTACTTGCCATTATGCACTTCAGGGAAGTGAAGTTTTGAACCACACTCTGTCCTACAGCATTTCACACATGCACACCCAAAATCCCTAATTAATATCTCCACAAACCAATGTGAAGCAATTAAATATTCTCCACAAAAACCACTAATCTATAAGATATGTATCTGCAACTGACCTGTCTGCATAATGAACTGCCTGGTTAGAACATAAAAGATGCAAAGATGATGCTTTGGAATCCTGCTTGCAGAAGGTACTTTGATATTCTAACATGTATCTGAAGTTATCCCAGTTCAAAGTATAGTATCAAGAATATAAGAAATACATCATTAGGAAAGTTTCTTTATTTTAACTGTGAGGAACATCCCTTCCCACTTATGTCAGGTTTGTCAAGACCACAACCTCACCTATTAAAAAGCAAAGTTTCATCAGAAAAAGCCTTCCTGAAAATGAAAGCAAGGAATGCAGATAATTTAAAAAAATGGGGGAAGGAGCAAACTGTTGGGCTGTCACTGGATCTCCAGAAAGATAGGGAAGGCAAGACTGAAATGTGTTCCTTTTGGAAAGCTTCCAAAATTAACTTCCCTTAACTAGTATTGATTGTATATATTGACTGGTACTATTGATAGTATTTTATGATATTTCTTGAAGGTCTCATTATTAAGAGGTTTGAGTTCCTTAGAAAAATGTACAGAAATTAATCAATTTTAGCCATGAAAACATTACAGAATATTTTGGATCAGCATTTTAATTTCAGCTGAATCACTAACAGTCTTAGCCCCATTCATTAACAGAGCTTGGCAAAACTCATTCACTACTTTTTGATGTCCCTTAAGTAATTTTTTTTTAAAGTCTCCTTGGTGACCTATGTTTATCTTAGATAAACCTTATCTACATTATCTATAGCCCAGGTGGAGATACAGACAACAGAAGGAAATGTAATACAGTTTTAGACATTTATTGTGTATGGAATATACAAAGCTCAATTAAGAATAAGAGGCTATGTTTAAAAAATGCTATATTTTCTGCAGTGCAACAGGACAACTGAAGCTATTCAACGGGTTATCATAAGAGAAAGCTGGAGGTCTGTCACATGAGGGTAACTCAAAAAAGGACTAAGTTCTTAGATAAAGGAAGAGTGCATGCAGAGGGCAGTAAACATATTAAACAGGCTAAGTTAACTAATAAAGCCTGCATCTCAGCCATTTCAGAAGGCAATGGTGTTCATACAGATCTCACTCCCCCTTCATCTCTCAAGCAAGAGCACCTCAGGTAGCCTACACTTCATATAGATCAATGCTTGCTTAGCAGTGGTTTATAATAGCATTCCACAGGTCAGGGAGGAGGAAAGATCAGCTATTTCCATCCACATCTTTCTGATCCATAGGTGAAGCACAAAGCCTAAACAGAGCATTCAATAGAACAACAACGAAACAATAAAACCACCACATGACATGCTTTGGTGGCTTTCTGAAGTGAATAAGTGGCATTGTAGCCATAATGCTTTTACTCCTGCAAGACAGATCAATTTCCTGAATTAAAAAAAGAAAGAAAATACGCAGGTCTTAGTACTGATATTAATAGACTTGCTCTATCAGTCATTTCAAAGCAAGTCTCTGCAGTCTCAGCAATGCACACTGCATAACTTGATTCAAGACTGACACCCAGTGGCCAAATCTTTTAACTGATTTTCTGTACAACAACCTGATTTCTAAGAACTGGTATTTGAGAGATTCTATAGCATAAATAATTTAAATCAGATGAAAATTCACACAATAGATAAATATAAACTGCTTAGAGATGTTTAAGGAAATGAACAGGTCAGATATTAAGTGCTGCAAAATAAGGCTCTTAATCTAGGTAACTTAGTCTTACTTCTGTACTCATCTTGAGTATTCTATGGGGTGCTTCATAGTTAATACTAGCTGTACTAGAAGGAGAGGAGAAAGACATTTTGATACTAAAGCCCTGTGGTATATTAACTGCTTCAGAAATGGATACCTATTTCCTGCAACTTCCTAGTTATCCTTTTTACAATTATTATAAACTGTAAGCATTGGATTAAATTCAAATATTAGTGACTGATTAGTGACTGATTTCACTTGATGCAGCATTAATTGATAGGTTCTAGATACTCAATCTAACTCCAAGAGAAATACTTTTAGGGGGAATAAGTAGAATGTAGAACCCAAGTAAAACGAGACTCCTACTTGCAAAAGATGAGTTTACTTTCTCTATCTCTTGCTTCATTTATTTCAAAACCATCAAGATAGTAATAGACGAGGCTCTTTGACGGGGGGAATATCATTCAATCTAACTCAGAGATAGGTAAAACATGTATTTGTTTTGGAGACACTTCCAAAGAAAGGAGGCTAATTTTATTCTCCCTCAAAGACAGCCACTGTTACGATTTTGTCCATGCGTACTGTCTTAACAGGTTTAGCTAGATACAGCTACTGCTGCTGAAAACTAAGATGAGAATCTTCTTAATCCTGTATTTAATCACTTAGGTACCTTTTAGTAAAGCTAATGCCTGCAATCATAAGTTACACTAATTGTCTTGTAATGCTTTTCTTTCATCCAAGCATTTCTGATGACAGCTACAGTTTTCCTCACACAAAGATTCTGTTTGTATTTTAAGTGAAAAACCTCAGAATATGCTTTACATCTGGCCTGATCCTCATATTTTAATTTCTCAACATTTCCTTCCCTTGCTCCCAGCAATTTTTTAATTAAGGAGTGGCATTTAAGAGTTGAAATGCATGGATTTGGTTTCAAGAAGTTCCATAAAAAGGCTGTATTTGAAAATATATTATTCCACAATTCCCAGCATTTTCATTTTTCTGTTGGAAACATGGGGGTGGGGGTTGACGAGAAGAGTTTTAGGAAGAGGTATTAAGGAGAAAAAGTTGCAGTTTCTGATATATCACAACATAAATCATAGCATTAAACACGTTAAGAAACATGAGGACCGTTAGTGCCTAGCGGGAAGATACTATTTGCCTTATCTCCAGGGCCAAGGATGGAGTTTTAAACTAGACTCAACTGTAACCTGCCCAGACACAATACTAGCTAACACATTCTTCAAGTATTTAAAGTAAGTATCATCATTAGTTAGAGACTGACTCTTCAAGAAATCTCTTAAAGATGGAACTAGCATATACTCAAAACACTGGCCAACTTTTCTTTGCTCTACTTTTTGAGTAATTTCTGCAAGTGCTTCAGTTCCAACACGGAGAAGTGGAGTAAAAACCTAAAGCCAAGACCAACTGATTGGGAAGCAGTGCTTACTTTGTTTCATTAACACGAGGCCAAGTGCCTGACACTGCTCTTTTTACAGTACAGCCAATTCGAGTTTGTGCTCCCAATACAGTTAAGGTTGGATTTAAAAAACCAATAAGGCTATATTGGGTAGAAAAAACCCAGCACTTTCAAACAGGGTATTAAATACCTCCATTTGTCATCAATCTTCTCCAGAAATCTAAGTGAACTGTGCTTCTCAAATGCTTATTATAAGCTTATATAAGCTGTGATATACAAAAAGAACACCATTTGCATTTGAAATCTAGATTTTTTTCAATACAAAGAGTGGTTTCTCAGTGCATGAAGAGATTCTCACACCATCTTGTAAAGTTTTAGTACAATACATAAATCCAAGCTTTTCAGAGAGCTTTTTCAGAAAGTTCCTGGATTTACATCAATATACAAATGAATCTTTGTGCGAGGAAAGACTTTATGGAAACCAACTTCATCAGTAGGACAAACCATGTATAAGACCTAACGTAGCAGATGGTCATATCCCCCTAACACTGTTTGAACAAGAGACTTGTTTTACCCAGACCAGTTGTTTGACTATGTTGGGTTAAAATACAACTTCAAGTTTATGTGAATTTTGGTAAGTAACTGAAGAGTATAGCCTGACACCAGTTAAGATTTAGCATTTTAAAAAATAAATTATCCTTGCACTCCAGTGTGAACTGAGCTGATTACTGTTTAACCCATGACGGTAAGCTGGGTTCTGAGTGTAGCGGACAGATGAGTGAACTTTTGCCTTAAGCATTTCTTGGTGCATAAGGTGCAAGCAAACCATAACCCTGAACAAGCCATCTGTCCCCAGCGGAAACAGGACTAAGCTGCTGTGACCCCCGAATCATCTCCCTGCGACCACCCAGGACACACCGAGCCTGCGCTGAACCAGACCACGATCGGGCAGAGACTTTGGGACCTGGACTGTAAATTATTGCCACTTAGCACAACTTCTATAAAACTTGCTTAGCATGAGCAGCTAAATTTGTTGAAGCCTTAGGCCGCACTTAGAAGAAAAGGGCCTGAGAGCTGGTTCAAATTGGAATGATAAGGGAGTTACCAGCAGTTTGCATTCCTGTGCACTGCTGAAACAGTGTTAATTGCTGGAATTACCACCTCTTTGTCAGGACCTTGAGAGACAATGGCGGGACCCGAGGAATGAAGACACACCTGTCAGCAGAAACCGCAACAGTAAACAGCCTACCCAGGGACAGTGATGAGACCCAATAAGGAGCAGGAGACCCCAGACCTAAATATTACTATTGGTCTGAACTACCACATGAGGGGTGGGAAACTTAATTTGAAAAAACTATAATTGCCCAGGGATTTCTTTGTTTGGGGTCCCTCTTCGGAGGCAGCCAACTCGAGCTGTAACTACTGCACGCATGTCATTACAATTTATTTATTTAATTTGCCTTGATTTGGCTCCGAACTTTTCAGCGGGAACCTAGGATCGGACCCTGCTCGAGTTGTAATTACTGCACACGCATCACTAAAATTTACACCCAGGGTGAAGAGGACCAACGGGATGCCGCTAGATCCACGGGTGGTGATATCTCTTTCTCTCTCTCTCTCCCCCCCCCCCCCTCTCTCTCTTCTCCCCTCTCTCTCTCTCTCCCTCTCTTTCTCTCTCCTCCCCTTCGCCTTTCCCCACCTTTTCTCCCCACTTCGTGGAAAATAAAGTTAAAAGGTTGTACGATATTTGACCGGTTTTAGCGTCTTAATCTCGTCCTTGGGACTGTAACGAAACCCTCCCGATATTGGATCGGGACACTGAGACACTAGCAGTAAGCACCTTCCTTACAATATGCCCCGTCTTTGGTAAAGTCTTAGCAGCAGGACCCTTCAGTATGG
Source organism: Dromaius novaehollandiae (assembly GCF_036370855.1). Lineage (NCBI taxonomy): Eukaryota > Metazoa > Chordata > Aves > Casuariiformes > Dromaiidae > Dromaius > Dromaius novaehollandiae. Next base: position 23,050,712 of record NC_088104.1, read on the forward strand.
TCAGCAAAATACAGCAGTGATGCAAACATCACCAGGCTATCATGACAAGAAGGAATTCTTATTTCACTAATAATGTTACAAGACAACCCTGAGAAGCTCAGAAAGAATGTTTGAAGTAGGTAGATTTGGATAACTTCTATCTTAGATAGAATTTATTTAGCATGAGTAGCCGCACACTTGCTTAGCATAAGTAGCTAAATTTGCTGAAGCCTTAGGCCGTGCTCCTAGTTCATTAAGAAAAGGCCTCAGAGCTGGTGCAGGCTGGAGAGATAAGGGAGTTACAAGCAGTCTGCATTCCTGTGCCCCACTCTCCAGAAGGGAGGATGCCAAGGCTGAGAAATAAGGCCTGTTTGGGCGCCAAGACCTTGGGAAGTAAAAAGCTTCCTCTCACTGTTAAAACAGTGATGATTAAGGGGTCTGGATTATGTCTTCTTCCTCAGGGCCTTGGAAGATAACACCTACTGACCCAGCTGGGGCAGTGTTAATTAATTGATCAGAACCTTGAGAAGCAGGGGTGGGACCCAGGGAAATGTGAAGAAATCATTAACCAATCAGTGTAGAAGAGGAAGGAAGTCACATATATGGCAATAAGAGGAAGGAAGTCACAAATATGGCAAATTTGATTGTATAAATGCTACCTGAAAAGTTGGGGGGGGTGTGCTTGATTTGTGGGAGACCACCAAGCACCCAGGCTTGCGCAACTCTGAAATAAATAAATAAATGTCTCTCCTGAGTGTGTAATTATTGGCTCATTGCACACCGGGCAACGAATCCGCTTTTCGGACAACAGTTTTCTGGCGACCCAGATGGGACCTCGCTGTAAAGCCTTGCCCGGATCGTCTTGCCAGTTCCGGCGGGGAGACACTGCTCATCGGACTCCAGCGCGCACCGACCGTTTTGTTCGGGGACTCCGTGAGCACCCTCCCCGGTCGGAACAGGTAAGCGACTCAAAGGTGCAACGCAGTAATTATTAAGAGACATTGCATAAAGGGTATGATACAAGGGTAATTGGTTGTGGTAACCAAAGGTAAGCTTTGTACACGTTTGGACAGTGACGACTGGAGTGTACGAAAGCGTAATTGGTAAGAACGTTCTTTTAAGGGTGGTAATATGGGAACAGGACAATCTGTGGGGGTATCCTCCTGTTCTCCTTTAGGATGCATCCTGAAACATTGGAGAAAGTTTGGTGGGAATCCTTTAACAAGGAGAAAATTAAAGGAATACTGTACTCAGTGGTGGCCAATGTATAAACTGGAGGATGAGGAAAAATGGCCAGAAATGGGAACGCTAAACTATAATACAATCTTGCAACTTATGTTGTTTTGCAGAAGACAGAACAAATGGGATGAGGTCCCATATGTAGATTTGTTCTTCTCTCTGAGAAATGATCATGAAACTAGAAAAAAAATGTAAGCTGTTGATCTCTGATTCAAATGTGTTAATGATGATGGGAAACAAAGAGAAAATGTCTCGGTGTTGCTCTGCTTGTAGCATTGGGAAAAGATGTTTAAAAGCGGGTGATGAGGAAGAGGATGTACAATTATTGGTCTCTCCTGAAAGAGATCAAGATAGTGTTAATAGCAGAAAAAAGGGAAGTGAGGCATGTAGCCCGATTGCAGGCAGAACTCGGGCTACTCGGGCTCAACAAAATCCCGTGATTCAGGCCCTGCTGCGTCAAGCAGTCGGACCAGACGGGATGCCTGTGTATGTGAAGGTCCCTTTGTCAACTACAGATTTAATGAATTGGAAGGAGTCTGCCGGGTCGTACCGAGAAAATCCAGAAAAGATGTATCAATCCTTTAAAATGATAATTGAAAATCATAATCCAGATTGGCAGGATTTACAGGTGCTTTTAAATACTTTGCTTTCACCTGAGGAGAAAAGAATGGTATTAGATAAAGCTCAAGAGGAAAATGAAAGGCAAAATGCCAGAGACGGACCAGACCGTTTTATGCCGACCCGGGAACCGGGTTGGGATCAAAACACAGGGGCAGGCAGGTTAATGACTAAACAGTACCAACAGTTAATACTATATGGGGTAAAGCATGGAGTGCCTAGGCCCAAAAATATTGCAAAACTATATCAAATCGCACAGGGTAAGACTGAGGATCCCTCTGCATTTTACGAGCAGTTATGTGAAACTGCCCGAAAATGGACAGACTTGGATCCCGAGGACGAAGCAAATAAAATAACTTTTACTACATTATTTGTAGGACAATCAGCACCAGATATAAGGAGAAAGCTTCAGAAAGTAGATGGTATGTCGGGGATGTCGATATCGCAATTAATAGAAATTGCAGATAAGGTGTACAATAATAGGGAAGAAGTGGAGAGAAAGGAAAAACAAAAGGAGAAACTGAAAGATAAGAGGCAAAATGCTGCAATCTTGGCAGCTGCATTTGCCCAAGCATAAACTCCCTCTCAGGGAAGGAGTTTTCCGAAAGGACAAGGACGTAGAAGAGGGTATAGAGTAAGAGGGAATTTGGGAGATGGAATTCCGCTAAGGAGAGATCAGTGTGCAATTTGCAGGGGGAAGGGGCACTGGAAAAATGAGTGCCCGAAGAGACAAACAGATCATTGGAAACCTCAGTCTGCATCTGTTCCAGAGGCAGATTTGCTCGTGTTCGGTACAGAGGATTCAGACTGACGGGGACCGGGGGTTGAGGAACTGGATTCCCCAGCCGAACCCCTGGTTTCAGTAAAGCTGGGGAACGAAACAGTTAAATTTTTAGTAGACACTGGAGCAGCATACTCAGTACTAAATAGCTGTAAGGGACCAATGAGTAAATTCTCTATGCCAGTAATTGGGGCCACGGGAAAGCGAGAGGTCAAACCTTTCTGTCAACCAATTAAATGTGAAATAGGAAATAAAGTGTTAACACATGAATTCTTATACATGCCAGAATGCCCATTACCCCTAATGGGGAGGGATTTACTGAATAAACTGGGGGCACAGATAACCTTTGATCAAAACAAAGTTAAGGTGCACATTCCACAAAGTAACGCCTGGAAGGCACAAGCATATATGTTGCAGAAAGCACTGGATTCCGAACAGGTGGAGGATGGACCAAGTGAAATTCCCTCTGAAGTAATGGACGCAGTAATCCCTTTTGTGTGGGCAACGGAGAAACCTGGAAGAGCCAGATGTGCAGAACCGGTAAAGGTGAAATTAAAACAAGGAGCTAAACCGGTAAGGTGAAAACAGTATCCCATGAAGTTAGAGGCCCGTGTTGGACTGGAGCCTATGATTAATAATTTCTTAAAGTATGGACTGCTGCGAGAATGTCAATCCGAGTACAATACTCCAATCCTGCCTGTAAAAAAAAAAAAAACAAAAAAAAACAAAAAAACAAAAAAACAAAAAACTACATGAGAGAGGGCACCAGGCTTTGGGAGTGCTTGTACAGACTTTAGGAAATTGGAAAAGACCTGTGGCTTATTTTTCAAGACAGCTGGATAAAGTGAGTGCAGGGTGGCCAGGATGCCTCAGAGCAGTTGCAGCTGCTGTGCTGTTAATACAAGAGGCACGAAAATTGACATTGGGACAAAAAGTGACTGTTTATGTGCCACATGCTGTTGCAGCAGTTTTAGAACAAAAAGGGCATCACTGGTTATCCCCAAGTAGGATGGTGCAGTACCAGGCAGTAATACTTGAGCAAGAAGATGTAACCATGAAGGTGTATAATACCCTTAATCTGGCATCTTTATTACCATTTCATGAAGGGGGAGGTTGGCTCATGACTGTCTGCAAACTATTGAGCGAGTATATTCCAGCCGTCCAGATTTGAGAGATGTTCCATTGCAGAATCCAGACTGCGAATTATTTACCAATGGGAGCAGATTTATAATAAAGGGAGAAAGAAGGGCTGGATACGCTGTTGTCACTTTGGAAGGAGAAATCGAAGCAAGATCACTACCAGCAAATACATCAGCCCAGAAAGCAGAACTGATTGCTTTAGCCCGGGCTCTGGAATTATCAGAGGGAAAATGGACTAATGTGTTTCAGAAGAAGCCCCCCCCAGGGGAAGTAAAAAGGGGCTTTATGCCTGGGGATTACTGGCAAATTGATTTTTCTGAATTACCAAAATGTAATGGATATAAATATTTGTTGGTGATTGTTGACACCTTTTCAGGATGGCCTGAAGCTTTCCCGTGCCGTACCAATAAGGCCAGGGAGGTAGTAAAAATGTTATTAAAAGAAATTATACCAAGATTTGGGGTATCAGAAGGGTTTTCTTCAGATAGAGGACCTCATTTTATAGCAGAAATAGTACAGCAAATCTCAAAAATACTACAAATTAAATGGGACTTACATACCCTCTGGAGGCCACAATCCAGTGGAAAAGTGGAAAGAATGAATCAAACAATTAAGAGACAGGTAGGAAAATTGTGTCAGGAGACTCAGATGAAATGGACTGATGTTTTACCTCTGGCATTATTAAGAATCAGAATAACCCCAAGGGTTAGGGAGAAAGTTAGTCCATTTGAGATTCTGTATGGTAAACCTTACACTGTAAATTTAACTGGAAATGAAATTCAAATGCACGTTAAGGGCGATCAAATTTTAAGTGATTATCTCTTGTCTATGGCAAAGGTTCTTACTTCTCTCCGTAGGTACATCCAGTTAAGATCTCCTGTACTTTTAGATTCACCTGTACATTCATTCCAGCCAGGAGATCAAGTGTATCTTCGGACCTGGAAGGACGAGCCATTGGTAGAAAAGTGGAGGGGACCGTATCTTGTACTGCTAACAACAAATACTGCTGTGAAACTGCAGGGAATTGATTCCTGGATCCACTACACCCGAGTGAAAGCAGTACCTCGAGAGACGTGGAAAGCTGAACAAGTTCAACCTCTAAAGTTAAAAATACATAAAGATATATGAGTTGTATTGGAAGCGAATCGGTTTTAAATTTAGATTGTATTCAGGAAAGAATTGCTTTAATCTGTTTGTTAGGAATAGGGTTAATATTGTTGTTACGGTATCTATGGTATCTGTGTAAAAATGATGTTCTCCCAAATAACCAGGGGAGAAATGTGGTGGTTAGTTTTTCTAAGTTACCTGAGCCAAACAATTAAAGGGAATCAGGAAGGATTTTGGAGCCATAATCTCCATTTGGAAGTAATTATGAAATCTATGAAGATAATTAACCAGAAGGATTGCTGGGTGTGTACCCACTTCCCTGAACATTCCAACAAGGGCTTCCCCCTAATTGGAGTGCCTCTTAATTTTTCCTTTATGGAATTTATGAGGCAGATAAGAAATGATAGTGATCAAACAAAATATAATGAAACAACCGAACAGGAATGGGAAGTCCAGAGTGTGACAGGAGATTATTACCAATGTATCCGAAGATGTAATAATAGTAATAGATGGTGGGAAAAAAAACTGTACCCTATGGAAAGCAACCGATCAACTGTACTGGAGCCATTAAGGTGGGAGGTTATAAAAATTGCTCTCATATACCTGAAATAGGTTATAAGTGGCCAAGTAAGGAACTAAATGGGTGGCATGTTCCGAAAGGTAGTGGATGGTATTGGTTGTGTGGGAACAAGGCACGAAAAGTGCTACCTCCTAATTGGTCAGGGGCATGTACTTTAGGGGCAATAATCCCTAATGTTACTATAAGAAAAGAACTGAGTAATAAATATCAAAAATCCTGGCTAAGAACATTCATGAGGAGACAAAAGAGGGTCAATAATCCTTTAATAGATCGACCTACTAGGTTTCAGTCATTCGTAAGGTGGCTGTTTCCACAATTGGGAGTGAGTGAACTTGAAAAAGCAATAGTAAATATTTCAGCAGTTATTGAAAAAATAGGGAATAAAACCTCTGATGCCATTGCAGCTTTACAAGAGGAGGTTTCAGAAATTGCTAAAATAAGTACCCAAAACCGAATGGCTCTAGATATGTTATTGGCATCTCAGGGAGGAGTATGTACAGTAATAAATACTAGTTGCTGTGTATATGTGGATCAAAGCGGGAGAATTTCTGCTGATCTAAATGAAATCTGGAAGCAGACTGAAATCTTACATGAGGTTCAGAAAGATGATACTTCTTTCGGATTTGAAGAAATATGGAAATGGTTGACTTCCTGGTTCCCTGATGTGAGCTCATGGGTTAAAAAATGTTTAATAATTTTAGGATTGGTGTTAGTAGTTTTTGTATGCGTTTATGTAGTGATTCAATGTATTTCTAAGTGTTATATGAAACTAATATGGGAAAGATTTTAAAAGAGTGAGACTAATATGAAAATGATCATATAAGTCTCAAAGGGGGGAATTGTTACAAGACAACCCTGAGAAGCTCAGAAAGAATGTTTGAAGTAGGTAGATTTGGATAACTTCTATCTTAGATAGAATTTATTTAGCATGAGTAGCCGCACACTTGCTTAGCATAAGTAGCTAAATTTGCTGAAGCCTTAGGCCGTGCTCCTAGTTCATTAAGAAAAGGCCTCAGAGCTGGTGCAGGCTGGAGAGATAAGGGAGTTACAAGCAGTCTGCATTCCTGTGCCCCACTCTCCAGAAGGGAGGATGCCAAGGCTGAGAAATAAGGCCTGTTTGGGCGCCAAGACCTTGGGAAGTAAAAAGCTTCCTCTCACTGTTAAAACAGTGATGATTAAGGGGTCTGGATTATGTCTTCTTCCTCAGGGCCTTGGAAGATAACACCTACTGACCCAGCTGGGGCAGTGTTAATTAATTGATCAGAACCTTGAGAAGCAGGGGTGGGACCCAGGGAAATGTGAAGAAATCATTAACCAATCAGTGTAGAAGAGGAAGGAAGTCACAAATATGGCAATAAGAGGAAGGAAGTCACAAATATGGCAAATTTGATTGTATAAATGCTACCTGAAAAGTTGGGGGGGTGTGCTTGATTTGTGGGAGACCACCAAGCACCCAGGCTTGCGCAACTCTGAAATAAATAAATAAATGTCTCTCCTGAGTGTGTAATTATTGGCTCATTGCACACCGGGCAACGAATCCGCTTTTCGGACAACAATAATATTGTTAGTGCAGTGAATGCACTCAAGCCCTGAGGCAGCATAAATCAATAAGTGTCAAACTATGGCAGCACAAGATTCCAAAGTCAAAGGCAGGAAAGTAGCTTCAATCCAGCTAAGTCATGTTTTATCAGCTAGAACACCCTACAGTCACTTCTTTCAGAGGCACTAGGTTTCCCATTATGACCAGTGAAAACTTCAATAACCTAGAAAGGCTGAAACAAAAATCTCTGGATTTTGAGTCTAAGCTACAGTTAGTCCTCCTCAGACAGTATATCCATTTCAAGAATAGCAATATCATCTTGAGGTGATCTGTAATCCTATTTGGAGAAGATGATGTAAATTAAATACTCTGTCAATACCATGTTTAGATGGTATATGAATGTTGCACCATGATGCAAATTATGAAATGCAAGTTGCTTGATCTGAAGCATGTCAGCTTCCCATTTGAACAATAATACAAGAACATAGATAGAGCACAAACAACAGGTTACCTGGAGAATTTTTTTAAAGAAAAAAATCACATCACAGTATTCTCAGCCTACAGTGCTAGGAGCCATGAGTCGTGAAGCAGAATCCAGCCAGATCTGTCATTGAATAGATATCCAGTTCAGCAGTAGCACAGGATAGTACTGCGGTAGCATCTATGTGCACAGATAGTAGCTGCAGCAGGGTCAGTCAGATCATCAGCTGAAGTAAACTGCTTTGAAACAAGTCATTCAGAATACCAATAGTTTTTCCTCAGAGAGTTTTTCTGTTGTTCATTAACAGGAACAATATAGTACTTGATGAGCAGTTTTATGAAATACTAGCAATCACAGAAGGCTGGAGTTTACAATTCAGTGTCCTGTACCCTCTATATCTGGTACAAAATGTTACCTTCACTTTTACTATATGTAAACTATTGCTTCAGTAAAAGGCTTGCTACTAATACCCGTGTAGATGTAATAGATCCTTTTTCTGCAATAGTTATCCTTTCCTGTATTGTGTCCATGTCTGCAGACAGTATTGGTTGACAGCTACAGAAGGGATATGAGCCAGAACTACGTATGCCTGGAAAATCACAAGGATACATAACTATGAGCTCAGGAAGTTGTGAAGATAACCACAGTCACTTTGAACCCCAGATCATTATTACTCAATAGCCCCATCTCCTATAAGCATACAAGCCATACGTATTTTCAAGGCAGCCCATAACTGCCCTGGTGCTAGTCTCCAGATAGCTCTGGCAACAGGAAACATCCTACTGCCCCTTTTGGGCTCCAACAAGGACTCACCACAGCCTGAATTCAGGGAGAAACATCCTTTAAGAGTGATGCTTTATTCAATTATACAAAGAACACCTATGAAAGTACTCAGAAAAACGACTTCCCAGTTTTATTTCCTAGCACTGCACTTCAGAGGTAAAGGAGCTGGGTTTCACTATAAGGCAACACCTCGGACATTAAATAAATACCGTTCTGATGATAGTTGACCGTAACTACACCTCACGTGGCAATTAGAGTACCTAAAGTCATACTGGCCTTCAGGCTTCTTGGTAACTTGTGTTTCTAATCATGAAAAAGAAGATGTCAGTGAGAGCTCTTCTTCAAGTTGTGCTTATACAGATTATTTACCATTTGGCTTACATACTGGTAAAGACATGTCATCCTATTTTAAATTACACTTAAACTGACTGAAATATTTTTATGTATTGTTAAAGAAAGAGGATATATCAGTTTAAAAAATTGAAGAGGTTTACCCATTTTCTTCTCCTCTGGCATATAGAGCAAACAAGCCTACAACTCGCTCAACACATTTCTTTGAATTCAGGAGCCTCAGCACCAATACCTGCAAACCTAATATAAATTTAAGAAGTTATTACTGAAACAAGAATATTGTTGATGTGAACTCCATCATCATTAATATCTTGATTTCTACAGCAGTTCTGATATTCAGAAATTAAGATCTACCCACGTTTTTACTAGACTAAAGGATTATAGCATACTTTATTTAAACAAGCAGTTGGGCATGCAGAAGTATTAACATTCTTCCATAAGCCTATCCTTACCTGAAAATGCTTTTCTTCACTACAAAAATCCTAGTTATACTTGCACCCAAAGCGTTACACCAGTTTTGTTAATATTTAAGCATTCAAAAACATTGCCTGCCTGCCTCCCTCAACATTATACTGCAAATTGTATTCCTGTGCTGTTGCAGAGGATTTTATGGCTGTATCAGATACCAAAGTAATTTTGTATTTTGTAAGTCAACTCTATAGTAGGAACCAAGTCCTATTACAGAAAGCCACTAGCCATTTTGTCCCACACATTAGAGGATTTTCTCCACTGCTTAGAACACATTCCTCTCTGATTAAATGGACTTCTGCTTCCTGAAGTTAGGAGGCCTTTCCAGTGACTGCTGAAGAGCCAAGCTCCTTGTCCTCAGAAGAGAAGCACTGTGTATGCAGAGGTGCTGCAGCAGTTTCAGCTCTGCAGACCAGCTTAGAGGAAAACCTGGCAACCAGGCTTTGCATTTAGGACATCTTTTTCTTCTTCCTCCTTTTGAGCAGAGCAGTGAGGCCGAGCCAGCAAGCACAGACGCTGAGCATCCCCTCCTCCCTGCCACGCAGGGAGCCACGAGGAAGGCCGACGCCCCGCTGCCAGGGCCGCCGAGCCGGCCGCCGGGGAAGGCGGGAAACTACGCTTCCCGGCATGCATTGCTTCGACCACGGCCGCGCCAGGGAACTACAAGCCCCAGGATGCCCCGCGGCGAGCTGCGGCCGCCCCTGCCCCCACCGCGGGGGGCGCCGCCCCTCCCGCTGCCCCGCGGTGCGCGGAGGGCCGCAGGTGGGCAGCCTTACGTGTCCTAAGCCCTCTTTGGGGGATAACATTAGCTTTCCAGCGCCGGAAAGCAGGTATCCAAAACATGACGACAAAGAAAATACTGTAGTTTAAACTTAGGTTCTTGTAATGCAAAGTCCTGTATTAATGCAGCCTCCTGTAAGGCTGCAAGTCATAAACTCACTCCCTTCCACTCATTTTTCTTGCAAGGTCTAACCTGATTTAGCAAGTCTCATTTTAACCCTGCACATCTTAACGATCTACTCTAATGCCTCCACTACTTACTAAAAGAGGTCTTACAACATTCAGATGCAAAATCAGGTAATGAGATTTTCAAAGGCTAAACAGCAAGACTGAGCTGGCTCAGCACTCCACATATTTAAGAGGAGACAAGATTAAACACTGCAGGCTGTCTACTGCTATCCGCTCTATCTGTGCAATACTGTTAAATAACTGCTCTTCATTCAACACTTAACTTACCAGCAATATTACAGACTTTCAGCGCAGCTAAAATGTAACTACATGTAGAAACATACCTAAGTGCCTTGCTGCAGGCACGCCTAAAGAAAATAATTTTACATGTTTTTAAAACAGATGAATAGAGAGCAATCGTCTTAACACAATTGCACAGAAACAGTACTGTATTATTTTTCATCCTCCAAGTTTGCATTTACAAATGTGTCTAAATGTTTCCACCTTTTTAAAAACAGAATGAGGTGGAGTTTTGCCAGCTTATAATCAGTTGAAGACCTACCCTCAACTCCAGAAGCCAAATGTTTAATCATAAGCAAACACTGTATAATTAGGCCTCATTAGGCCTCACTTACAACTACATGAATTTGGCTTAATAGGGCTCATCTAGGACTTTTTTTTGAGCAGAGCTATGAACCAGCATGCACACAGAGCTGCAAGCGCTAATAGCGTCAGTTGTCACATCAAGGCGCAGTGAGGGCTGGCAGCTCCCAGGGCCGGTATCAGAGGGGCCTTGCATCCAGGGCCCATCCCACCATCTGGGGAGGGAGCAGGGCAGCCCCAGGCATCAGGCACCTCTGCGGGGACCGGCCGTCAGCCCA